>NW_022631183.1:0-341114 GCF_010015895.1 Lontra canadensis
GAGAGGCAGGCAGAGAGAGAGGAGGAAGCAAAGCAGGCTCCCCACGGAGCAGAGAGCCCGATGTGGGGCTCGATCCCAGGACACTGGGATCATGACCTGAGCCGAAGGCAGAGGCTTTAACCCACTGAGCCACCCAGGCGCCCCATAGTGTGGGCATTTTAAGTAAGATCACAACAGGAGAAAATAGAGCTGGAGATTCAAGCCCAGGTCTGGGTGATTTTGAAATGTTTGAATTCTTACCTACTAATCCATGCTATCTCCTTTGTTATGAAGCCAGACATTCATGAAACTGTTGTGTCTAATTAGTAGAATTTCTCACTTTTCAGACTTTACTGACAAATTTTTTAATGACTAGAACTCACATAAAGACTGTTGCAATTTCTTGTTTTACAGGAACTGAAAGATGTGGGCCATCGTGATCAGATGGCTGCAGCCAGAGGAATCCTGCAGAAAAATGTTCCAATCCTCTATACCGCATCCCAGGCATGCCTACAGCACCCGGATGTTGCAGCCTATAAGGCTAACAGAGACCTGATCTATAAGCAGCTGCAGCAGGCAGTCACAGGCATTTCCAATGCAGCCCAAGCCACTGCATCAGATGATGCTTCCCAGCACCAGGGTGGGGGAGGAGGAGAACTGGCATACGCACTGAATAATTTTGATGTAAGTTATGCGTAGGAGGCAACTTCAGATTCTTGACCATCTGCCCAAAGTTAAGAGGTTTCTAGGGATATGTGATCATGGTTTCTGATGAAAGTTCATTTTCTACCTAGATTTGCAATCTATGTCAAAAGAAATTTTAGAAATCATCGGTCTACTTGAACGTGACTGGGCCTACAACATTTTTTTCTTTTTCTTTCCCTTTCTCTTTTGTTAAGCTTCTGAATTCTTTTTATGAAACTTAGTTTCCCGTGGGATCATTACCTGTTGAGGATATGAGTTTGGTTTATTTCACCTAAGATTTTAACCTTTTAGCAGATACAAAGCTTTGGGAGATGGAGGCAGAGTGCGTGCAGACTTGTCCTCCAGGGTCTTACAGTCTAGTGGAAAAGACAGATATATCATAAGTGATTATGACAGAAGTGTTGTCACGTTAATCTTACTTGTCTGCCTAGGTGCACTTCTCAGTGACTAAATTGTAATATATGAAATTTAATCAAGTGGAAGCAAATTTGGGCTTAAAATACTCAGTGTAATTCCATATAGTTATCTTTTATAGTTGATGCCCTGGATCTGTTCTGTGTATAGATTCTCTGTACACACTGTCCTATATATCAACTCTTTCTGGTGGTTTTTTTGTTTTTTTTGGGTTGTTTTTTTTTTTTTTAAACTTCTACCCACAATGCTTCATGGCTTCCAGTAGATGGCAGCAGGTTTTTTTTTTTTTTTTTTTTTTTAAGTTTTTTGTTGTTGTTGTTTTAATTCTAAACCCATTGTTGGGTTACATCATCATCATCATCATCATCATCATTTTTATTATTATTTTGATTAACATAACAGAAAAGTGCCTTCCCTGGGGCCAGTATCCTTTCATAAGTAGGAATGCTTTGAAGTAGAGAATCTACATAATGGAGTGCATTTTGTTTTTAACAGTTTTTCCTTGCCTTTATATTTTCCTCCTTTGACCTTCCTTTTCTTCCTTTTGATCCTTTAGTTTGGCATGTGTAACTTAACATTTCTGATACACATGACGATTTGTGACTTCATAAATCATAAAGACAGTGTTAATTCTACACACCATGGTGTTAGAATCGACTTTTTCTTGGAGTTTTAATCATTAAATGACTAAATGTTAAATCATTAAATGATGCATCTTAAAATTTAGTGACCCCTTTTTCCACTCCACTCAGATTTGGCAGTCTTAGGTATTGGACCTCTTTGAAGGCACTAGGGATTACATTTTGCCCTGATTTGAGTTATAATTGTCAGGGGCTACTTAACCTCTTAGGACTAGGGTGAGACTTCATAAAATGAGGGGGTTGGATGAAGTGATTGCAGGCCCATTATAGCTTAATGGGCCTTAACATTCTGTAACCATTTATTTCTCATTCTTACTGGTCAGAAGGCATTGTGTGTTTGGGTTTTTTGGGTTTTTTTTTCCCCCCAAGGAACTTTATTTATTTATTTGACAGAAAGAGATCACAAGTACGCAGAGAGGCAGGCAGAGAGAGTGGGGGGGAAGGAGGGGGAAGCAGGCTCCCTGCTGAGCAGAGAGCCCGATGCTATGCGGGGGCTCTATCCCAGGACCCTGGGATCCTGACCTGAGCCCAAGGCAGAGATAATACACTGAGCCACCCAAGTTCCCCTGTGTGTTCAGTTTTAACAAGAAAAATCTTTTTTTTTTTTTTTTTAAGATTTTATTTATTTATTAGAGAGCATGAGAGGGGGTAGGGTCAGAGGGAGAAGTAGACTTCCCACTGAACAGGGAGCTCAGTGGAGGGATCAATCCCAGGACTCTGGGATCATGACCCGAGCCAAAAGCAGACAATTGACCAAGCCACCCAGGCGCCCCAACCAGAGAAATCCTGTAATAACTTAATCTGATAAGAAAAATGGTCAGCTAAAATGTGTAGGTTAATAATGAACTGGAGGCCTTGCATGTTCAGTTTTGAAACTGAGGGTTCTTGGGAATGGGAAGAAGAAATGTATACTTACTGGAAAGGGCAAGCTTTTTTAAAAGAAAAAACTTGGCATTTAACTTGAAATCAGTAAGAATAGTCTCCATAAAGAAAAATTAAAGACACAATATTTGCACAGACATTTAGCAGTGTGAGGATAAATTGTATTAAACGGAAGAGTTGGAGGGAGGCCAGTAGCTGCTGTCCTGGGGGTATTGATGTTTGCCCTTGTACCTAAAGCTCGCTTGTAACCTGTCCTCACTCACCACTGGTAAAGCTGGGTTTAAGTGGGGTCATGGGAGTGAAGAGACAGAGGAAGGTTTTATTCTTACTGGGGCAGTTACACCTCAAAGAGTAGCTTTCTTGGAATGGATTGTTTATATGTCTTACAGATTACCTTGAAGTCTTTAAGCAGAGAGAGTCTCTAATTTGGACCTAATAGGTTGAGTATGAGACTGTATTATCTATAAAATTTGGTAGATGTATACGATGAGGAAAATAGAATGGAATTGATTATAAATGCATTCCTTTCTGAAACTGAGGACAGAAGTCTGTCTGTTTTTATTGTCTTTTTTTTTTTACTGTGAAACAGTTCTGCTCATGTCATGTAGCCATTTTATACTCTGTATATAGAAAAGGAAAAGAGCTAACTTATTTCCTTAGAATTATCATTTTACTAATACTGTAGAGGCTGACATGTAGATGTTCAGATTCAGTAGCGTGAACATGATTTTAATGCCGACATACTTGTTTTTGTATTTTGTGGTATGGTGTCTTACTGAAGCCCCATTCAGCTGGATAGTATTGCTTGCAGTGCCTTCTTTGAGAATCTAACAAAAAGTGTAACTTTATTTTAGGCATTGGAATATTTGTATTAAATCTTGATGGTCCTGATCAACATTTTGCTCACCTTCATTAATAATGGAGTGAACATGATCAGCACTAAGATTCAGTTAACACTTTCTCTGCAGAAACAAATCATTGTGGACCCCTTGAGCTTCAGTGAGGAGCGCTTTAGACCTTCCCTGGAGGAGCGCCTAGAAAGCATCATTAGTGGGGCTGCCCTGATGGCCGACTCGTCGTGCACGCGTGATGACCGGCGTGAGAGAATTGTGGCTGAGTGTAATGCTGTACGCCAGGCCCTTCAGGACCTGCTCTCAGAGTACATGGGCAATGTGAGTATCAGAACTTTTTTTTTTTGAAGTGAGAATGTAACAGATGCTGGATCTGAGATATTTTAACTAAAAATGGCAAGTGTGCTCTTGGTTGCTTGGCCCGTTAGGATGGGGCAGATTTTTCAAGGAATGGATAAAAAAGTAAGTGGCTTTCTATGTTCCCCTTTCCTCCCAACTTTTTTTTTCTTTCTTTCTTTCTTTTTTTTTTTTAATTAAAGATTATTTGTTTATTTGACAGAGATCACAAGTAGGCAGAGAGGCAGGCAGAGTGAAGGGGAAGCAGGCTTCCTGCTGAGCAGAGATCCCGACCCAGGACTCTGGGATCATGACCTGTGCTGAAGGCAGAGGCTTTAACCCACTGAGCCACGCGCCCCTGTGTCATTTATTTTTATAAACACACACACACACACAGCTTTTTTTTCCATTTAACATTTGGATGTAGGTTGCAGACATTGTGTTGGTTCAGCTCTAAATACCTTAGCATCCATGTACTAATGATAATGACCTTTATTCCCTAAAATTCCATTATCACATCTAGGCTGCCATTTAATTTTAGGCAAAAGGGAGTGCTGAATATATTTATAGTTGGTAGTTTTTTTCATGAACCATATAGAATGTCATAAGAAGAAGTAATTACCAACTACAGCTGTATTAGGTGAACTGAGTAGTGGTTTTGAATTTTTAGGGTTTGTGTTTAAAAACGAGTGCTGTAAAAAAAATTTTTTTTCTATAGATAATACTTGTTGATTTTTATCTCTATGGTCATTACCTTCCTTTTTTCCTTCCCAGATACTTCTGCCATTCCAGTTATTTAATGTTTAGAGTTACTGTAATTTAAACCTTGCACCCAATATTTACTGTTGCAGAAAAGGAATAGGTTAAATAAAATTTATATAAAATCATTTTAGGGACACCTGGGTGGCTCAGTCTAGTTAAGCCACTGCCTTCAGCTCGGGTCATGATCCCAGGGTCCTGGGATTGAGTCTCACATTGGGCTCCTTCCTCAGTGGGAAGCCTGCTTCCCTCTTTGCCTCTGCCTGCCACTCTGCCTACTTGTGTTCTCTCTTTCTCTGTCTCTGAAAAATAAATAAATAAAATCTTAAAATCGTTTTCAAGGGAAGAGAACAACACAGACTAGTTCTCACCAGTGGTTTTTGGTTGTTTAATGCTTTTCAGGAAAAGATCTGGTATTTTTTTATGTATTCATTTGCAATACATCTTACTTGTTCACTTATATGCGTATATAAGTGAACATATAATGGTAAGTCATAATGGAATTCCTAGGGTGAAGATGAATGCTTTAGTGTGTTTATCTTTTTTCGACGATATTGTGAAATTAGTGAAGCAGACTGAGATTTTTTTAAGCCATTGCCATGTTTTGATCGTATGCAGTCTACCTCAGAAAAGTGAGATTAGAGGCTTAGTTAAATCAAATGGAAAAATCAGTTGATAAGTCCGTGAAAATATGGGGCACATTTAAAAATCTGTACCTAAGCTTGAAAACAGAAAATAATAAAAAATGGGTAATTTGAAGAATAGTTCATGATATTAGAGTTTTAAATAGGGGAACAAAGGACTTGGTATATGTGAGGATGCGTTATCTACTATCACATGTAGTACTGAAGTGGTACAAAAATATCAAGTGTATTTATGATTAGGAAAATTCTTTAAAAACAGTCTTTGATTGGGAAGAATACATGATAAATTTCTTATTGTTCTGTATGCAGGCTTCCTAACTATTCTGCATATAAGAGCTTCCTAACGATCCCTTGAGTCTTGGGGTTGATTGGATCTTGGCCTAGTCCTCTCTGGTCATGAGTAATCATCTAGTTTCTCTCCAGAGTGTCAAACAAATACTATTTTCAGTTCGTGCCACAGATGTAAGTAAAGGTAGGAGACACTGATTTATACTTGGAGTTGCGGAGAGCATAATATCACTCTTAAATAACATTTTATTATGTAGGTGAAAGCTAGAACAATGATCTTTGGCTGAAATTTAAGATTGTGGTAGAAATTATCTTGGGATTCAGATTTTATTTTAGAAGATGGTTTCTGGACATGTTTTTCCTAAAGATAAAAATATTTAGTTCCCTTGTATTGACTCAAGTGACATTGAGCAGGTTAGGTGCTGTCAAAAGTGATGGAATGAAGGTAAAGCCAGGGGAAGAGCAATGAAGCACAGTTGAAAGCTTAGAACATCACAGGGTCTGCAAGAAGCAGAAGGAATTGGGGTGAGATTTGTGCTTATTTAGGGAGCTTTCAAAAGCATTTAGAACCTTTAATAACAATCAGAACTTACCAGTGGTATCTGCTTGTGGCTAACTTCATACTGAATATGTGTCACATGCGAAGTAGTAGAGTGCTGAGCACTGAGTAGAGGAGGAATGAGGCACTGGTCTTTTCCTTCTAATACTCGGTCTCTACAGAGCATTTATGGGGAGTGCTAAAATGGCATGGGGATTGCAAGGAGGATGGGATTATTTCTATCTGGGAAACCTGAGAGGTATTTATGAAGGATTTATTTTACATTCTTTAGCTCTACCTTGATTTTTAAAAAATGCCTCACTTTAAGTTTTGATTATTTCTCTTTAAAATATTAGACAAATAATTACGATACATGGAAAATTAAGATAATCTGGCTTAATTAAAACTGGTTCACTACATGAAACTTTGTAGACAAAGTGGTCAAGTACAGAGTGGCTGATGTATTTTTTTTTTTTTTAAGATTTTATTTATTTATTGGACAGATCACAGGTAGGCAGAGAGGCAGGCAGAGAGCGAGGAGGAAGCAGGCTCCCTGCTGAGCAGAGAGCCCGATGCGGGGCTCCATCCTAGGACCTTGAGATCATGACCTGAGCTGAAGGCAGAGGCTTTAACCCACTGAGCCACCCAAGCGCCCCGTATTTTTATTTTTTATTTTTATTATTTGAGAGTGTGTGCCTGCCTGGGCATGAGTGGGGGAGGGGCAGAGGGAGAGGGAGAGGAGTAGGGAGAGAGGCAGGCTCCCATCTGAGTGCAGAGCTCAATGTGGTGCTCAATCTCATGACCCTGAGATCATGACCTGAGCCGAAACCAAGAGTTGACCAGTTAGTGCACTAAGCCACTCAGGCGCCCCTGATATATATATATATTTTTTTTCCATTTCCAGGCTTCTCTCAGCCATGTCATTTTTTTTAAGGTACATACTCTTAAAGTCCTGTTATCATCTCTAGTCTTCCTTCTTTATCCTGTGTGGACATTTACTAGATTTCCATTGGTTTTTCCTCTAAGGCAATGATTTTGAACTTTGGATGCACATTAGAATTCCCAGGGAACTTAAAAAATCTTGATGTCTAGGTTGTACCCCATGTAAATCAGGGTCATTGAATTGAGGTCCAGGCGACAGTATTTTTTTTTAATTTAAGGATTTTATTTATTTGAGAGAGAGGGCAGGTGAGGGCACAAGAGTTGGGTGGGGGGAGTGCATAGGGAGAGGGATAAGCAGACTACCCACAGAGCAGGGAGCCCAGTGATGTGGGGCTCCATCCCAGGACCCTGGGATCACAACCTGAGCCACCCAGGCACCCCCAGGTGATGGTATTTTTTTTTTTTTTTTTTTTTTTAAGTTCCTCAGGTGATTCCATCATGTGGTTCAAGTGGAGAAACTCCTCTGGTGTTTTATTGCATTTGTCCCTACTGTCTCTACTGCCATTGCTTTATTCTAGGGTCTATATACTTTTTTGTTGTTGTTGTCTGCTCTGTTCTGCTTGCTTAGGCAAGTCTGTGCTCATATCTTCAGTAGGACATAGTTCATTCTGTGTTTCAGATTCTCTTCCTACTTCTTGAAAACTTAACCTGCTCTTGCTTAAAGGCTCACATTTTTTCCCCTCCATCTATTTGCTGAAGGCTCTTTCAGACTGCACCATCTTGCATTATTTTTTTGCTGCATGAAGTTTTGTATGTAATTGTTGACTTCCTTGAATTGTTGCTTACTTGTATTTTCTTTATCCATATAATTTCTGCGACTGTGTTTAAACTTATAAAAGGCAGGAACTGGGGCATCTGGGTGACTGAGTTTGGAGTCTGCTTAAGATTCTCCCTCCCAGGCGCCTGGGTGGCTTTGTGGGTTAAGGCCTCTGCCTTCTGCTCGGGTCATGATCCCAGGGTCCTGGGATCCAGACCCACATTGGGCTCTCTGCTCAGCGGGGAGCCTGCTTCCTCCTCTCTCTTTCTGTCTGCTTCTCGGTCTACTGGTGATCTCTGTCAAGTAAATAAGTAAAAATCTTAAAAAAAAAAAAAAAAAGATTCTCCCTCCTTCTATCTCTGTCCCTCTGCACTCCCTCTCTAAAATGAATGAATGAATGAATGACAGGACCTATTTAAAAAAATACTTTCAGGCATTATTATAATACTAGAAGTGGTATTGTGTGAATGATTGCTTTACAGACTAGGTCATGCTGACATGGGAATGAATGAAATAGACAATTTTGTATATTCAGGGTGCTAGGAATATTAGTGGAAAAAAATCAAAAGATCCTTGCCCTTATGGGCCTTACATTTTAGAAGGTTATAGAGAAGGAGACCATGGGAGGTTTACCACTAATTCCTTTAGATCTCCCAGTATATAATGATGTTTGTAGAAAAAAAAAAAAAACAAGCCAAGTACTCTGAAATAGGCAGTGAGGGAAAGTGGTGTCCTGCATCACAGTAGAGTTAAATTTGATTCATCAGGTGAGAGCCAAACTTCTTTTTAAAGGCTTCAAGGGCCAGGAGGGCAACAGACTTAATGCTCCTGTTTGCGTTGTGGTTTAAAGAGTAGGAGGTTAGTCTTGGCGGTACTGCTAACTTACTGTACAGAGAGCTAAGAGATATTGATGCTAAAAGTAATACATTTGACCCCTACTTTCAGAACATTATGGAAATGCCTCAGATGCATGACAATAGAGGTCTTTTGACATTCAGTGGATCTTTGTAGTTCCACAAATGACTTCCAGGTTTCCTTGAAATGAAATGTGGTTATTGTGGTTAAGTCTAATTTGTTCCTGCTCTGTCCGCTTACGGTTACTCCTGGAAGGGTTCTAGAAAAAGAAAAACCGCTTGGATGGATGTCGTAATCTTAAAAGGCTTAAAAGTGAATGGATTGAAATTGAAATGTAATTGAAGTTGAAAAAGAATTGTTACCACTTTATTTTTTCATAATTGAAAGTCATACATATGCATTAAATTACTGAACTACCAATATTAACATTTAGGAATAGGCATTCCAGTTAGTTTCCCTTTCTTGTATGTAGTGTTTTTTTTTTTTTTTTTAATTTTATTTTAAAATAATTTTAACCCTCTTACTGTTCCCTGCATATAAACAAAATATTTATATAATTAGGGTTCAAACCGTTACATTAATGCGTTAGAACAAGATGAGAGGTTAATGGGTTAAATTTTTTATTTCTTAAATACATAGCTGCCTTTGGAGCTCACTTGTATGTTAGAATGTTCTCTGAAGTTATTTCAATGCCAGTGAAAAACAACATTCTGAAGAGCCTTGTACTTTATGCAGTTGAATTCTATATTTCACACTCTTCATTCTGCTGAGGGATATGCTGATCGTCAATATGTTCCTTTTTCCCTTTATTAGAGCATGTGCTTTGAGCTGTTTTCCCAGTAGTAGAATTTACTGTGACCATGCTTGTTTCTGTTACCACACTCATCTTCAAGCCCCCTGACCTCTCAAAAAATAGATAAACCAAACTCCTCCTTCCTACCCTTTATTCCCCACATCAGAAAACACTTAACACAGTATCTGAAATAGAGAAGACCTTCAGCCTTTGAAATGAGTTCCATTTGGTTTTGTCCTGAGCAGTGTTGGTCAGTGGTTTATGGTCTTGTGTTGACAGGATTTAGGATTGATGACAAGCACAGGCTTTGGGCTTGAGTAGCTGTAGCTCTGTGCCATCCAGTGTGGTAGCCAGTAGCCAAATGTGGCTGTCAAGTACCTGAAACGTAACTGGTTTAAACTGAGATGTGTTATAAGTATAAACTCCTTGCCATTATTTCAAAGACTGAGTACACAGAAAAGGATGGGAATATGGTTAAATATAATCTCTTCTTAAACTTATTTTTTACCTGTTTATTTACCTCTACTAGAATGTTTAAAAGTATATGTATTTTTTGTTACTTGGTCACATTGTATATCTCTTGGGTAGTTCTGACTTCTGAGTAACCAGCCAGCAAAGGTGAGTAGATAAAAAAGTTCAACCTCCTCATTGAATGTCCAAAATGGTAGCATATCTGTTACATGGTAACTATCATAGCTTGTATTTTTTTATACCTTAAAGTATAGTTTTAGACAGAAGAAAATTGGTACAGTTTAGAACCTGGTGATGATGATGTTGTTTAAAGATAAATTTTATCTTTGTTCTTGCCTAAAAAACATTGGATGCGTTGGTAGTAGGATCCTAAAAGAAGATTGCATTTTTGTTTGTTTTTGTGTTGCACTGGGCATGTATTTGAGGGATTTGATTATGTTAATATAGCAGACATAAAATTTTTATTTGATTTGGTTAATAGTTTGATATGGAATGTATGAATAGGATGCATTTAATATTCACTTACTTTGAGTGAAGGGAAGCACTTAATTTAGATGCTAATCTCTTCTCAGTTTTGCAGATGCCTTCCTGGAATCACTTTAGCATATCCAGAGCTTCCCAGCCTTTGAAGGAGTCTTCACAGAGCTTGCTACTACATTATTTTGTAGCTGCATTTCTTATATTCAAAATTAGAATAGCTTACTTTTTTTCTGATTATAATTCTAAGTTCGTTATAGATCACATGTAATCCTACCATGTATTCTATACTTTGTGCGTATGTGTGTACGTGTGTACGCATATGTATGCATATGTAGGTACACACACATATCAATTCTTACCTTACCATTTCTTCTATTATTAACAGTAAAAATAAGGATTATTTGTACTGTTTTACTCTGTACCATATGCCAGCCATTGTCCTAAAAAACAACTGTTTTTACCTGGTTTACTGCCATAATAACCCATATTGAGTTGTTATTTGCTCAAAAATACATACACATTCAGCGGAGATTTCTGTCCTGAAAGTCTGAGCTCTCAGTACGTTTATCATTGTGCATCTTTACTACAGCAAATGTGGTTTTATATCATTATTGTTAATGGCTGCAGAGCTTTCCAATGTACTACTTTATAAATGACTATTCTGAAATTAAATACTCCACCCTAAATAAGATAAACCCAGGTCTGATATATCTGTTCGAAGTGAGTCAAGCAGGAAAGCTTTTTACAGTGTTTTCCCAAGCTACACTTTCTGATGTTGAGTGTCATAGATGTTTCATTTGCCTCTGTGATGTGCAGCTATGTGGCTGAGTTGTTGTTTTTTTTTTAAGACTTTATTTATTTGACACAGAGAGATCACAAGTAGGCAGAGAGGCAGGCGGTGGGGGGCGGGGAAGCAGGCTCCAGCTGAGCAGAGAGCCCGATTGGATTTCGGGGCTCGATTGCGGGGCCTAGCCAAGAACAGTGAGATCATGACCTGAGCTGAAGGCAGAGGCTTAACCCACTGAGCCACCCAGGTGTCCTGTGGCTGAGTTTGTTTTACAATATGCTTTGATTTACATCTTTATTTGAACCTGTGGGTTTCCTGTAATAAACTTTCACCTGTATTGCTAGACCACAGTTCTGTAGCGGTGCTTGGATATGATTTTTATTGATTTGTTGGTGTAAGCTTTTCTGTGAGCTGCCTAGCATATTTGGGAGAATTTAGACATAAATAGATGTTGCATCGAATGCAGAATTTGAGCACGTGTAAGACTTGTTTCTATCGATGGAGCAGCATTTATTTAATTTGGAAATCTTATTTGTCAAATATTGATTTTTCTCACGATGGGAAGTGAGAGATTTAAAAGACCTTCTTAACGCTGAGGAGGACCTTCTCCTCAAGTTATATTTTGTGTTGCTTTTGGAGAGGTTCAAGTTTCTTCCGTGTGTGCTACTCAGGCATTACATATTGCAGTATTTAACAGGCAAGTTTTTAACCTTTTATATATAGAAAGACACATGTATTAAATGAAATGCTGCTGGCCTAATGGAGCAATAGTGGAACGGTCTCTTGAGATCAGGATGATGGAGTAGATATGGAAGCATGCCCAGTGTCAGGCTGCAGATGGGTCAGGTTTTAGCCTGGCTATGAGATGGCTGTGAGACTATCCTTGGTATTATTTTATACTCTTTAGATATTGGGCAGCCTTGAAAAGATTTTATATCAAAAAATGTTTTTGGATTAAAAGATTAAACCTCTAAATATATCAATATTAGTAATTGTCACTAGGTGGTAGGGTGAGAGGCAGTATAAATTTTCTTCCATATTTTGCCCCACATTTCTTGGATAGTGTTTCCTATGGTAATAATGAAAAGGTTTAAAAGTAAACTTAGACCCCTTAGTTTCATGCATCTTGGATTTTTAGGTTTCTTTTTCTTTTAAGGTGTTACTTATTTATTTAGATTTTATTTATGCATTTGACACAGAGAGAGAGTGCAAGCAGGGGGAGCCACAGGAAGAGAAGAGGGAAAGGCAGGCTCCCTGCTGAACAAGGAGCCTGATAAAGGACTCTGATCCCAGGACCCAGGACCCTGGGATGAGGACCTGGGCTGAAGGCAGACACTTAACAACTGAGCCACCTAGGAGCCTTGTTATTCTCTAGTTTCTTGAGGTGAGAATTCAGGTTATCTGTTTGAGACCTTCTTCTTCTTCTTTTTTTTTTTTTTTTAATAAAGATTTGGGGCAGATTTTCCCTTCCTTCCTTCCTTCCTTCCTTCCTTTCTTTTTTTGACAGAGATCACAAGTAGACAGAGAAGCAGGCAGAGAGAGAGGTGGAAGCAGGCTCCCCGATGAGCAGAGAGCCCAATGCGGGGCTCGATCCCAGGACCCCGGGATCATGACCTGAGCCAAAGGAAGAGGCTTTATTTTAACCCACTGAGCCATCCAGGCTCCCCATAGGGCAGATTTTCATATAAGGTTTACTTTGACTGCATCCCATACATTATTGTCTTTTTTGTTTAGTTCGAGACATTTTTAAAATTTTTCCTTGAGCCTTCCTCTGACCAGTGGATTATTTGGCAGTATGTTATTTAATTTGTAACTAGATGGAAATTTTCTTGTTACATTTCTTTTATTTCTAGTTTAACTAAAACAATATGACCACAGAGCATACTTTACATCATTTTATTTCTTTAAATTGCTTATTGGAGCTCGTTTTACGACCCCGTGCTACTTTTTTTTTTTTTTTTTTAAGATTTTATTTATTTATTTGACAGACCGAGATCACAGGTAGGCAGAGAGGCAGGCAGAGAGAGAGGAGGAAGCAGGCTCCCTGGCGAGCAGAGAGCCTGATGTGGGACTCAATCCCAGGACCCTGGGATCATGACCTGAGCTGAAGGCAGAGGCTTTAACCCACTGAGCCACCCAGGCGCCCCACCTGTGCTACTTTTGTGAATGTTGTGTCTTCCTTTGGAAAGATTGTGTGGGTTGTGTTATTGCTGGATAGAGTGATTTTTTTATAAATGTCAATTAGATCCATTTGGTAGATGGTATTGGTTGATCCAGTTGGTTCAGTTTTTCCATACATTGCTTATTTATTATCTGTCTGTTGTCAGCTTGCTCTTAATGATTACTGAGAGAGGAGTGTTGACTATAGCTCTAATTGTGGATTTGGCCCTTTTTCACTTCAGTTCTCAGATTGCTACTCTGTGCATTCTGTCCATGGTTTTTAGGTGCTGTCATTGTGATAGGGTGGATTGGGTTTATTCTTCTTAATCAGAAGCAAAACCCAGCCACCTATTTTCAAAACAGTCTGGAAGTAGGGATAACTTGGGCATGATAATACCCAGGTAAAGGAGGCTTCTGAGTTTTAGTTCAGGGCTACTCCTGCTGACTTTCCACATGTGATGCCATGGACGGTGGACAATAAGCTGATGCTTCCAGACAATAGGACTTATTAAGCTTGATTAAGTAACTTCCTAGAGCTGCTTTCTCAAGATAAAACTGGATTGTTAATGGCTGCTCCTCCACCTGATTTTGTTTAAAGGCACAGAACCAATCAAATAAGATGAAATAAAATCATGAAGATGGGGTAACAGGTGGTTGTACTGCAAAAATATGAAAATGCCTTAAAAGAAAAGAGCTGTAAATGAAGTATAGCCAGAGCAAGGTAAACAGGGATCTGTGCAGGCAGAGACTGAGGCTGTTCTCTCTTAAAGAGTGGCAGGTCCTTCCTGGCTTTGTGTGACAACTCCGTTCCTTGCTGCTCTCTTCCTAGTGAAGAACCAAAGTGGCACCACCCCATGTCTGCATGATCTTTAGTTCAGGGATTTAACTCATAGTAGACAAGAAGGGTCTTTTTCTCTCCTCAACTAGGGAAGAGGAGGGCCGAATAGATAGCATATTTGATGTGCACATTAAAGTATGAAGTGTGGGGCACCTGGGTGGCTCAGTGGGTTAAAGCCTCTGCCTTCGGCTCAGGTCATGATCCCAGAGTCCTGGGATCGAGCCCCAAGTCGGGCTCTCCGCTCAGTGGGGAGCCTGCTTCTCCCTCTCTGCCTGCCTCTCTGCCTGCTTGTGATCTCTGTCTGTCAAATAAATAAATAAAATCTTAAAAAAAAAAACAAGTATAAAGTGCTATACACTTGAAAATAGGTGTTTATTTTTAATTTTTTTTTTTTAAGATTTTATTTATTTATCTGACAGAGAGCACACAAATAGGGGGAGTAGCAGTCAGAGGGAGAGGGAGAAGCAGACTCCCCACTGAGCAAGGAGCCTGATTCTGGGGACTTGATCCCAGGACTCTGGGATCATGACCTGTGCTGAAGGTAGACACTTAACTGAAGCACCCAGGCACCCGGAAAATTGTCATTGTTTTAGATACTTTTTTTTTTTTTTTTAAGATTTTATTTGTTTATTTGACAAAGATTACAAGTAGGCAGAGATGCAGGTGGTGGGGGGTGGGGAGGAGACTCCCTGCTGAGGAGAGAACCTGATGTGGGGCTGAAGGCGGAGGCTTAACTCACCGAGCCACCCAGGTGCCTCTGTTTTAGATATATTTGTAACACAGTTCCTTTTTCCTCATTTATTCTTTTTCATCCAAAAAGTAGGTTTTACTTTTGGCAAAATTGTCATGTGTTGATACTAAGAAGTTCATTTAAAATAATTCCTGTTTAAATGTGACAAACTAGTTGTTTTGGGAGGTCACCTGTTTATCTAGAATGCTCATATGTGACAAACATGTAAAATTAAGGCTTATCTTTCTACCTTAATATTTTCTGCCCAGTGATCTTAAATTTGTCTTTAAATTACATATTTTAGAGGACTTAAAGTATTTAACAAATACTCTTGACTTTCCAAACTGTCCTTGCCTAAGACAGGTGTAGCCTGTTGTGCTAGGAAATTTACTTTACTCTCAGTTCAGGCCTGCTTTCTTGAAAGTTACTTTGGTTTTCATATTTCTTAGTCTTAATATAAAATTAGAAGGGTAGAAGTCTATAGAATGTGATGTTTTCTGAGTGAATGTCCTTATTTTTTCTGTTTATTTTGGGTTGACTCTGTGTTCACATCTGACGACTGCTAAGTAAGTGCTTGATAGTCACTAAATAGCTTTTTTATTTTAAAGTGCAACATTGGATGGGGCGCCTGGGTGGCTCAGTGGATTAAAGCCTCTGCCTTCCACATATAGCCTGGGTGGCTCAGTGGGTTAAAGCCTCTGCCTTCGGCTCAGGTCATGATCCCAGGATCCTGGGATCGAGCCCCACATGGGGGCTCTCTGCTCAGCAGAGAGCTTGCTTCCCCCTCTCTCTCTGCCTGCCTCTCTGCCTACTTGTGATCTCTGTCTGTCAAATAAATAAATAAAAATCTTAAAAAAAAAATAAAGTGCAACATTGGATATTTAGAACCAAAGACTGCTGAGAACTGATCTTGTTTGGTCACTCTCTGAAAGTGGCACTGGGATCTTTTCATAATGGATTGATTTGGAGACCTACTATAAGAAAGGTATTTTCTTTCAGTGATTTATACTAAAATAACATCTGCGCAGTAAATTGTCTTACAAGTGTTATTTTCAGATGTGTTTAAATGATTGGCCTCCTGTTTTGGGTTTACTCCAGTTGCAGATTGTTGTAAAAAATTTGCATTTTGTAATTGTCTACCAAATAGAATGCAGTGTAGCATCTTATTTCAAGGCTTCCTTGCTAGTTGTCCTTTAAATTGGACGCCAGAGCATACTTGTTCTGAATTACTTCTTTCTACTTTGAGGGAGAATTACTGGTTTTGTAGACTCAAATATGAAACTTCTCTTCTAGGAGTGAAAAGATTTATGTTTTGGCTTGCCCTTGTTTTGTGTCTATATGAACATTGCTTATTATTCCTTTGTATAAAATAACCTTAAATACTGTATAAGAAAAGTCTTAAATATTTGATCAGTGATACCCAGTTATAGTCTTTAAAGCTCTTAATAATAAATATACTTACTGCTGGGAAGCAGAGCATATTTCTTTATTCTGCCCCCCCCCTTTTTTTTTAAAGATTCTCTACTGTGAAGAATAAAGCCATTATAAATGGAAAAATTCTTTGGTTTAAAAAAATTGTTTATATATGTACCTTTAGTGACTTCTGTTGTGATAAAGGATCCCTTCGTCCCCACCCCTTTTTCAAAACAGGATTTTCTTAGACTGTTAAAATTTCTTTTATTTTTTAAAGAAAAGATTTATTTTTTTTTATTTATTTATTTTTTTTTTGGTCAGAGAGGGAGAGAGAGAACACAAACGGGGAGCAGCAGGCAGGGGGAGAGAGAGATGCAGGCTCCCCACTGAGTGAGAAGCCTGATGCAGGACTCGATGTTCAGGACTCCGTCCCAGGACCCTGGGATCGTGACCTGAGCTGAAGGCAGGTGCTTAACCGACTGAGCCACCCAGGCATCCCTAGACTATTAAATATTCTTTTTTTTTTTTTTTTTTTTTTTAAAGATTTTATTTATTTATTTGCCAGAGAGAGAGAGGGAGAGCGAGCACAGGCAGACAGAATGGCAGGCAGAGGCAGAGGGAGAAGCAGGCTCCCTGCCGAGCAAGGAGCCCGATGTGGGACTCGATCCCAGGACGCTGGGATCATGACCTGAGCCAAAGGCAGCTGCTTAACCAACTGAGCCACCCAGGCGTCCCACTATTAAATATTCTTAATTGAGGGAATGGGATCAAAGTGTTAGGAAGACATTTGTTGGTTTTTCCTTTTCAAAACTGTATTAAATTTTATAAGCATTCAGAAAAAAATGCAATTTAAAGCTGAAAATTTCTAATCAGTGTTTTTTAAAACTAACTCGATTGGCTAGTTCTTCTTTGCTATCTACAGCTCTTTCATTTTGGCAAACTCTAGATGCTAAAATCAAACTAATTTTTTTGACTAGTATTTCCCAAGCCAGTGCAAAATTACCCATCTTCTTAAAACCACTCCGAATCAAGAATTATATTAGTTATAGGGTATGATGATAAATGTCAGTAACTATATGTTTTTTGATTTGAGGCTTTGGTCAAGTGCTAGTTCTTTTAACTCTGAGGAGTTGACAAGATTTTAACATTTAGATATGAACGTAGGTTTATGAGGAATGCTTTGTATAGGAGAATCCCTTATTAAATGACCCAGTGTTGTGGATTTGTTTTAAAGTTTTCTAGCAATAGGGGTGCCTGGGTGGCTCAATGGGTTAAGCCTCTGCCTTCAGTTCAGGTCATGGACTCAGGGTCCTGGGATCGAGCCCCCGCATTTGGCTCCTTAGTCAGCAGGAAGGCTCCTTCTCCCTCTCCCACTCCCCTTGCTTGTGTTCCCTCTCACTGTCTCTCTGTCAAATAAATAAAATTATTTATTTATTTATTTGACAGAGCGAGATCACAAGTAGGCAGAGAGAGAGAGGAGGAAGCAGGCTCCCCGCCAAGCAGCGAGCCCGATGCGGGACTCGATCCCAGGACCCTGAGATCATGACCCGAGCCGAAGGCAGAGGCTTAACCCACTGAGCCACCCAGGCGCCCTTAAAAAAAAATTCTTAAAAAATTTTTTCTTAAAATAAATAAAATATTCCAGCAATAAAATAACACTATCATAGATGAAACGAGAAAGCGGAGGTTTGATGGTTGTTAAAACTTGGTGATGTTGCTTAAGGAAGTTCATTTACTATTCTCAGTCCTTTTGGATATGTTCGGAAAATCCCATATTCAGTTAAAAAAGAAAGACGTGTCATCATCATTATGGTTATTTGAGCAGGCCAGGGTAATAATATCTAATTGGACATTAGATGTCTAAGGACATATTCCCTGCCATGTGTCCACCCCCCCCCAACAACCCCCATTCATAGCCTGACCTATGTTGTCTGTTAGGATAGTTAGATACTCTTAAGAATTTGCATGAGAAAATGGTGCAATTAGTAAGTGGGAACTGAAGCAGGAAATTATGACATTAGGTAGAGTCATGAGGGGTCATTACAAGTTGAATTTGTGGTTTAGCAGCAGCTATGAATTAAATAGGCAGCATAGATGGTAAGAGTGGGTCAGGTATTTGAGTTTGGAGATGGGTGCAGTCAGCTAAGAGGATCTGAGGCTTCCTGTATGTCTGCTCCTAAGGCTGTTTGCCTAGCTGTGCTTAGGTTCTTGTACACATGTATCCTTGGAAATAGCCCCTTTATCAGTAGATTTGATTTCTTCTTTCTCCAAAAAATGAAAAACACAAACAAAAACACAAACAAAAAACCAAAACCAAAAAACCCCAGAACTAGTGTATTCAGTGGGTGATGGGAGTCTTCTTGGCTACATTCTTAGTAAGCACTTTTTGTTAGAAGGTCAGAAATGGTTATTGATTAATCATTTAGGCATTTGTGATCCAGTTCCTCAAGCATTCTAAGAACCATTGCCCGCCCCCTGCCCTGAGTCATATCTTAAAGCTCTATTTTGTATAGTAAGAAACTTTTTTCCTTATATACTTGACTATTTACATATTATGTACTTATATACTTGACTGTTATATAATTTAATAGTAATGCTAAATAAATAAATTGCTGTTCACCTGATTTTGATTGAGTGGAATTTAATAAATTATAGTAATCAGGGCTTTCTGGAGGGGGTGGGATAATTTGTCTTCTGAGATTTCCTATTAATTGAGAAGTTGCCTCAATATATAGTGTTTGGTGGCTTAAATGCTATTTTGTTGGTCAACATGATTTCGGAGTCCTTGCTTTTGCTCTTGATTATGAAGACATGCCCTATCGCTAGAGAAAGCCTTGCCTGAATATAAACATCCTGTGTACTATTATCTTTCTCTGTTTTTCCTTTTTTAGTACTCTTTCTGTGGGCAAAAATAAGAATGAGGAGATCTGGTTTAGAAGAGCTAATATTGGTACAGTGGAGTTTAAAAAAAAACACAAATGAAATTGTTTTAGTATTGGAAAGCACTGGAGCAAGTATAAAACTATTTATATTAAATAGAATATACAAAGACAGAAAGACAAGGTTGACATTGATTGGCATTGAGGAGTGGGTGAAGGGAGAAACAACAGTGGATTTAGAATGAGGAGTAAATTAGTGTGCAGGGGATGGTGATTTTCTGGGCTTGGTGGGAATGAAGAGGTATTAAAGAATCGTTTTACAAGCAAGACTGGCTAGAAACTGTCCTGTTTTCCCCTGTTAGTGGGTGGGTTACTGATGTCAGAGATCTTGGGAAATGTTTGCTTTTTCCCCTTTAGTTTGCTCCTGTATAGAAAGTTACTGCTCAGACTCTATATTGGGGACTTTTAGAGAGAGGTGTTTTGATCATCCTAATATTTTCGTATTATAACATTTTCAGTTGGCAGCTTTTTTGTAGGGTGGATTTAGGCTTTGATAGGTTTCATTAGGCCCAAGAGAATGATCTACTACAGTAGAAAGGAAACTATTCCATTTAGCCTCTAGACAGTGACACATTAAGGACTAATGACTGCCAAAAGGAAATGTCAAACGCTAAGCTAGTCTACTTTCTTTGGCAGCTGAGAATCCGGTGAATCAACAGTTTTAGGGGGTGTATATTTAATGTGGGTGGAGGAAGAGAGTGTCTAACATTCTTTAAGGCCCTGTTAAGTTGGCAGTCTTGGACTTGGTGCCAGTTTCTACTTTTCTAAACCTAAGAAAGGCACATGCCATAGAATATGGATAGTTACTTTTTATGTAGGTAATACTGGATAGAAACATTTTGAGATGTGTTTGTGGGTGTTGTTTTTATGTATTTTTATGTAATTGTTGATAGCTGGCTGAAATGTGTTGCATTTGTATGAGGGAGAATACTTTGGAGTTTTGATTGCTTTTTTACCCTGTATCACAAACCGGGAATTATCTGACAAGTCTTTTTGAAAGAGAAAGGATAAATTTGTGATTCTTAAGGTTTAAGGAGGAAATTTGGGCTAAATACTAAAAAATACTTGAAAGGACAACACATTTATAACTTTTAAACTTATAACCAAGCGTCGTCACCATGTCCTAGGTATTTAAAATTTAACCCTTAAATATTCACATGCAAGGATGTGGAGGGAGTGATAGCTAGAGGATACAGGTGATGAAAATGCTCTAATAGTAATGGTTGCACATATGTGAATATACTAAAAAAAAAAACCATGGAATTGTACACTTTAATTGGGTGATTTATTTATGAATTGTATCTTAATATGCATCCTAAGAAATATATATCTTTTAGCAATAATCACGCCTCGGATAAACCTCATTGGCTACGATACTGCCACTGTGCAAAGCTTATATCTTAAAGCTATTTTAAAATATTGCATGTTTTTTCATACATGTATATATGTGTTTATATACATGTATCCATGCTAATGATGTGATTGGTATTTTAAATTAATTTCCTATAAGAGATAGGACCCAAGGTAATTTGTGTATCTTATATGAAGTAAGTAATGTTTTCCTCACTTTGAAATGGGGTCCATGTCTTTTATTACTATCAGAATGACACTGGTTACATTAAAAGCCTGCACTGTGCACAAAGTTGGCTTTTTTAAATCTCTTAGCTCTGTATTGAACAGACTAATGGCCTGCAATTTTGGGTCGCTATTTCATTAATGGTTTTTGAATCAAAAGTAGTTCAGAAACTCAGATATCAGATCAAACATGTATCACTTTAATTCAGTTTTCTTCATTTTTATTTTGTATCTGTGAAAAGTGGTAGATCTCTGTAATATCGATATTGTTAGTCCTTAAATTACCATGTTTTAAATACTTAGAATTTTTCACTTGACATTTTTGCATATAATCACCTAGAGTTTGATTATACAACTCTAAGAACTATGAAAATGAATCAGATTTTTTATTAATGATGTAATCTTCTTAGTTTTTTTTGGTGATCAGAGGAATATAATGGATATGGGGAGGGATTTTTGGTTGAAATATAATGGATATGGGGAGGGATTTTTGGTGCTCATAATATATAGTAGTATCTCACAGCTGTAGTCTAGGTCCCCTTGACCTAGAAGGAATTGCAAAAAAGTTGTAATCGAAGTGGCCTGTTTTAACCAACATAATTACTTGGTTTACCTAGAATAGATTTTTGCTCTTACTGCTTTTTGGGGTAGTGCGTGTAGCTGAACAGCATGTATTTTCAGTTCATATCATGCAAGCTTTTCCTGACTTCTGTGGTGTACCTACCAAACCAGAATGGCTTATCCTTTATCTTGCTGCTGCCCAACAGAACTAAGCTGTGAATCTAACTGTGGTGAACCCCTGCAGCAGGCCTTTCCTGTGATGACGTGTAGGCCAAAGTTAGCAGTCTCCTTACAGCTTTGAGTGATCCCACAGAAGTTTGTTTAGTTTTATCGTAGAAAACAGTGTGATTTTGCAGTCAGAACTCATTCACTCTCTGCTTGTAATACAGAATTACTGCTCCTAACAAGAGGTCATGTTAACTGTAATGAACTGTTTCCAGGTTTTTTTCATTAATGTGAATTTGGTATATAGTTCATTCCTTTTACATACTGGTGCTTGCTACCAGACCAAGCTGTAACAGGCAATAAAAACAAATTCATATGATGGAAAGAATTTAATTCTTCTTAAGCATTTTGTGCAACAAGGGAAAAAACTGAAAACATTCCCTTTTTAGCTATCATAATTTATTAGTTAAAATGTTAGATGAAAAAGTCAAATAGTACTCATTACCGACTTTTTAGTATTGCTTTATTTGAAGATATTTGCATTCTCCTCCTCTTCTTTCCTTCCTTTTCCTTTTCTTTCCTTTCTTTGTAAATTCTCAAAGAGAAGCCTGATAGTGGAAATTCAGGCACTGGGGCAGGAAGTGAGAAAGATGTGATTTGATGGAGTTGGTTATGGTCAGGTCATTGGGGCAGGTATTTGTGAAGCCTAATTTGGGGGGTGGTAAACTCTCTCTAAATTGATGTCTGGGAGATGGAACATATCTTCGCTGCCCCAAGTAAAATTTTAGTGAATTACAGGAAGGAAATATTTGGTCATCTCCCAGTTTTCGTTGCTGCTGTTTGGAGCTGTACCAGTATTATGAATTTGGTTTCTTTATCTGGGACTGAGGAGTTAAAGAGAAAAGTTGAAAATGACAAAGATTATATATGCTAGTATCTGGAGATAAATCTAGTGGCTCCTCTTCATGACCATTAAACCAGCTTGACAAGAAATTTAAAGGGGAGTGTTTGAGTGGGAAGAAAAGACCATAAGTGAGAGTAAGAAGAGTAGGAAGCATAAAAGCAGTAAACATAAGTGTATCTGTAAAAGTCAGTCCGGGGACTCAAAAGTTTGTAAAGTATCACACCGTATATGTGGGTGAGAGGAGTAAAGAATGAGTTCAAACTTAAGTGACCATCAGCTTAATACAGACTGCTATATGTGGAAGAAGTTATATACAAACCTAAGGTAACTGCAAACCTAAGGTATCCAGAAATAGAAAAGAATCCAAGTATACCACTGAAGAAAGCCAGTGGACTAGGAAAGAAAGAGAAGAAAGGACAGAGAAGACTACAAAAACAACCACAAAACAAGTAACAAAATGGCAATAAATACATACTTACCAACAATTACTTAGAATGTAAATGGACTCAATATTCCAGTCAAAAGACATGGGGTGATGGGAATGGGTAAACAAAAAGAAGACACATTTATATGCTGCCTCTAAGAGACTCATTTCAGACCTTAAGACACATGCAGACTGAAAGTGAGGGGGTGGAGAAATATTTATCATTCAAGTGAATGTTTAAAAAAAAAAAAAAGCCAGGCAGCAATACTTCTGCTGGTCAAAATAGGCTTTAAAACAAAAACTGGAACAAGAGACCAAAGAAGGACACTGCATAATAATAAAGGGAACAGTCCAGCAAGAAGATTGAGCAATGGTAAATATTTATGCACCCAACTTGGGAACAGACAAATACATTAAACAGTTAATAACAAACATAATGGAACTAATTGATAGTAATACAATAATACTAGGGATCTTTAACACTCCCCTTATATCATTGGGCAGATCATCCAAACAGAATCATCAAGGAAACAGTGACTTTGAATGACACACTAAACCAGATGGATTTAACAGATAAATTCAGAACATTTCATCCTAAAACAGCAAAATACACATATTTTCAAATGCACATGGAACATTCTCCAGGAGAGATCACATACTAAGAAGCCACAAAACAAGTCTCAACAAATTAAAAAAGATCCAACTCCTATCATGCATCTTTTCTGACCACAAAACTGGAAATCAACCGCCAGAAAAAATCTGGAAAGAAAGCGCAAATAACATGCTACTAAGCAATGAATTGGTCAACCAAGAAATCAAAGAAGAAATAAAAATTTGTATGGAGAAAAATGGAAATGAAAACACAGTGGTACAAAATCTTTGGGCTACAGCAAAAACAGTTTCTAAGAGGGAAGTTTATAGCAATACAGGCATACATTAAGAAGCAAGAAAAATCCCAATTACACCTAAAGGAGCTAGAAAAAGAAGAAACCCCAAACCAGTAGAAGGAAGGAAATAATAAAGATTATTATTAGCAGCTGAAATAAATGATAAAAGAAACAAAAGAAACCAATAGAATAAAACCATGAAACAAAGAGCTGTTTCTTTCAAAAGCTCAATAAAATCGATGTCTGTAGTCAGACTCAAAAAAAGGGGGGCAAGACACAAAAGGACTCAAACAAAATCACATAAGAGGAGAAATAACAATTGCCATCACAGAAGCACAAAGAATTATAAGACAATATTATGAAAAATGATATGCCAACAAATTGGACAGCCAGAGGAAATGGATAAATTCATAGAGAATTTTCCAAAACTGAAGCAGGAAGAAAGAGAATATTTGAACAGACTGATTTACCAGTAATTAAGTTGAATTAGTAATAAAAAAGCTCCCAACAAACAGAAGTGCAGGACCAGATGGCTTCACAGGTGAATTCTACCTAACATTTAAAGTAGAGTTGATACCCATTCTTCTCAAACTTTAAAAAATAAATAAGAGAAAGAAAAACTTACAGACTCATCCTATGAGACCAGTATCAACCTGATAGCAAAACGAGGTAAAGACACCACAAAAAAAGAAAATTACAGCCTACTATTTCTCATGAATATGGATGGAAAAATCCTCAACATGATAGTCTCCAACTGAATCCAACAATACATTAAAAAAATCATACACCACTATCAAGTGGAATTTATTTCCAGGATGCAAGGGTGGTTCAGTATTTGCAAAACACCATAATATGTCACATTGATGAGAGAAAGGATAAAAACCTTATGATCATTTCATGAGGTACAGGAAAATCATTCAACAAAGTATAACATTGATTCATGATAAAAACTCTTCCGCAAAGTAGGTCTAGAGGGACCATAACCTAATAAAGACCTTATATGAGAAGCCTACAGCCAGCATCATACTCGTTGAAAAACTGAGAGCTTTTCCCCTAAGGTCAGGAAAAAGACTGGGATGTCCACTCTCATCACTTTTATTCAGCATAGTACTGGAAGTCCTAACCACAGCAGTCAAGACAGTGAAAAGAAATAAAGGCACCCAAATTGGGAAGAAAGAAGTAAAACGTTCACTGTTTGCAGATAACATGGTACTTACTATATGTAGAAAACCCTGAAGACTGCATTAGAAAACTGCTAGAATTCATAAATGAGTTCAGTAAAGTTATAGGATACAAAGTCAATGTGCAGAGAACCATTGCATTTCTGTATACTAATAATGAAGCTGCAGAGAGAGAAATTAAGGAAACAATCCTGTTTACAGTTGAACCCAAAATAATAAACTTTAACGAAAGAGGTTTAACCTTTATTCTGAAAACTATAAAACATTGATGAAAGAAATTGAAGAGGACCCCAGAAAACGGGAAACATCCTATGCTAATGGGTTGGAAGAGCAGATATTGTTAAAAGTGCCTGTAATACCCAAAGTAACCTACACATTTTATGTAATCCTTATCCAGACACCCATAGCATTTTTCACAGAACTAGAACAATCAGAAATTTGTATGGAACCACAAAAGACCCTGTAGAGTCAAAGCAACCTTGAAAAAGGAAAGCAAAGCTTCAGGCATCACAGTTCCAGACTTAGGTTATCTTACAAAGCTGTAGTAATCGAAACAGTACGATATAGGCACAAAAATAGACAACATAGATCAATGGAATTGAATAGAAATCCCAGAAGTAAACCCGTAAATATGTGATCAATTAATCTTTGACAGAGGAGGCAAGAATATACAATGGGAAAAAGACAGTGTCTTCAAAAAATGGTTCTGGGAAAACTGGGTAAGTAACATGCAGAAGAATAAAACTGGACCGCTTTCTTACATCATACACAAAAGTAAACTCAAAATGGATTAAGAGCCTAAATGTGAGACCTGAAACTGTCAAAATTGTAGAAGAGAAGACAGACAGTAATTTCTCTGACTTTGTAGCAGCATCTTTCTAGATGTCTTCTGAGGCAAGGGAAACAAAAGCAGAAATAAACTATTAGGACTACCTCAAAATAAAGCTTCTGCACAGCTAAGAAAACAACAAAACTAAAGGACAACCTACTGAATGGGAGAAAATATTTGCAAATGACACTATCTAATAAAGTGTTAGTATGAATTCAAAATGCATAAACTTAAACACCTCAACACTCCCAAAATGATTAATCCAGTTAAAAAATGGGTGGAATGGGGCGCCTGGGTGGCTCAGCGGGTTAAAGCCTCTGCCTTCGGCTCAGGTCATGATCCTGGGGTCCTGGGATCAAGCCCCGCTTCGGGCTCTCTGCTCCGCAGGGAGTCTGCTTCTTCCTCTCTCTCTGACTGCCTCTCTGCCTACTTGTGATCTCTGTCAAATAAATAAAATCTTTAAAAAATGGGCGGAAGACATGAGCAGACGTTTCTCCAGTGAAGACCTACAAGTGACCAACATACATGTGAGAAAGTGCTCAGCATCACTCATTATTAGGGAAATGCAAATCAAAACCACAATGAGTTATCGCCTCACACCTGTCAGAATGGCTAAAATCAACAAGACAAGAAACAACAGGTGTTGGTAAAGATGTGTATAAAAAGGAACTCTCATGCACGGTTGGTGGGAATGCAAACTGGTGCAACCACTCTGCAAAACAGGATGGAGGTTCCTCAGAAAACTAAAAATAGAACTATCCTAGAATCTAGCAATCACACTACTGGGTATTTACCCAAAGAATACAAAAGTACTAACTCCAAGGGATACATCCACCCCTATGTTTATATGGCAGCATTATTTACATTAGCCAAATTATGGTAACATCCCAGATGTCCATTGATTAATGAATGGGTAAGGAAGTGATATAGGTATGCAATGGAATATTACTCATCCCTAAAAAAGAATGAGATTTTGCCATTTGCAACAACAGGAATGGATCTAGAGAGTACAGTGCTAAGCAAAATAAGTCAGAGAACAACAAACACCTTAGATTTCACTCATGTGTAATTTAAGAAAGAAATGAACAAACACACAACAATCTTAACTGTAGAGAACAGTTGGTTGCGGGGGCCGGGTTGGGGCATAGTTGAAATAGGGGAGGGAATTAATAGCTCACCTATCTTGATGAGCATGGAGTAATATATGGGACTCTTTATATTTAAATCACTGTATTGTCCACCTGGAACTAATACTACATTGTATGTTAACTACATTGGAGTTAAAATCATGTGGCTCTTTTCTATCTTTAAAATTCTCTTAGTTGAGATTTAGTGGTCCTCCTACTGGTTTGATGAATCTATCAAATTTGAAACTTTGATTTCTCTCCAGGGATGTTTGAACTATATGTTTACCAGTATGTATTAATTATGGCACGAGAACAACTTTTTGTACCTAAAAGGTTTTCTGTGGAGTGATGTAGTTCTTGACAGCTACAGTGAATTTGAAAAAGAACCTAAATTCCTCAAGTGTTTGTGGCCTAAATATGGTGATGAGGATTGTACCTATATCACAGCATGGTTGGAAAGGGTTTTAATACTACTGCTACTATTATCAGTATTATTACTAACAAATTTTCGTATTTTGAATGGTTTAAACCTTCAGGTTCTCTGCTTTTCTCTTTCTCTCTTTCTTTCTTTCTTTCTTTCTTTCTTTCTTTCTTTCTTTCTTTCTTTTTTTAATTTCAGCGTAACAGTGTTCATTGTTTTTGCACCACACCCAGTGCTCCATGCAATCCGTGCCCTCTCTAATACTCACACCCCAGCTCCTCCAACCTCCCACCCCCCGCCCCTTCAGAACCCTCAGATTGTTTTTCAGAGTCCATAGTCTCTCATGGTTCACCTCCCCTTCCAATTTCCCTCAACTCCTTTCTCCTCTCCATCTCCCCTTGTCCTCCATGCTATTTGTTACGCTCCACAAATAAGTGAAACCATATGATAATTGACTCTCTCTGCTTGGCTTATTTCACTCAGCATAATCTCTTCCAGTCCCGTCCATGTTGCTACAAAAGTTGGGTATTCATCTTTTCTGATGGAGGCATAATACTCCATAGTGTATATGGACCACATCTTCCTTATCCATTCGTCCGTTGAAGGGCATCTTGGTTCTTTTCACAGTTTGGCGACCGTGGCCATTGCTGCTATAAACATTGGGGTACAGATGGCCCTTTTCACTACATCTGTATCTTTGGGGTAAATACCCAGTAGTGCAATTGCTGGGTCATAGGGAAGCTCTATTTTTAATTTCTTGAGGAATCTCCACACTGTTTTCCAAAGTGGCTGCACCAACTTGCATTCCCACACTGTTTTTCACTTTCACCTGTTCTGCTTTACTCCTTTACAGTGATCTCTTAGAGTAGTCAAATTTCTTTCTTTCTTTCTTTCTTTCTTCCTTCCTTCCTTCCTTCCTTCCTTCCTTCCTTTCTTTCTTTCTTTCTTTCTTTTTTTTAAGAGTAGTGCAATTTCTCAATCTGCTGAGTGAAGGAGCTAATTCCTTCCCTCCATCTACCTTCTCCCCTCTTCTCTTTCAGCAGTGGTCAAATACATTTAGAGAATTATCCCTTTTTTAGGTGCATTCTGGTAATACTGTCTAAAGACTGTGTTAGTTTTTTAGCCAAATGTGTTCCTGCTGATTGTGTTGCAGAGGTTATTTTATTGCTCTCCGTTTGTCTTAACTGTCTTGCCTGAAGTTGGTGGCCTTATTCCCAGATTCATAATATGTTCTCTGTACTATTAAAATGTATATTTTGCTTGGGTCTGACATGCTTCTTTATAGTTAATTCTGAGTTGTCTGGCATGGGGAAGCGGGGCCCTGATCATCAGTGTTCATTCTCTTCATTGAGTTTTATATAGGCATCTCTGTATAAAACCTCTTCATTATTCTTTCCCAGTCATTTTGGATTTACTTGGTGATTGCATTTGAAATAGGTTTTTTATTTGAATACTGTAACTGTTCATATAGTTTCTTGTTCATTTTCTATAAGTTGTGTTTATATTTCCTCTGTAGTTTATTAAAGCATCTTTCTAGCCCTAATTCTCTGGTCTTATTAGTAAACCCACTAGATCATCATTTAAGAGAATTTACATATTGTAGAGCTGGTTAAATAATTAACCAGAAACAACAATTTTAACCCTTGCCTTATAGTATAAAAAGATACTTAAACAGGTGGTGTGTGGTCCAGAAGTTTCTTTTTCTTTATGTTCTAATCTTTCTCTTTAGAACTCTAAAATGGTTGAACAGAAGAATCTTATTAGGAAGAATCTTTGTGTTTAAACCAGGCTGACAGAAGTGAGGCATGTGTGCTGGTTGGCACCATTGCTCTTCACTTATGAGATATGAACAGTTGCCTTCAGACGTTTTTTGTGAACTTACTCATTGGATTAATGGTTAGTTGCTTTAGAAATGACGCTGAAACTAAGAGTAATGGGAAAGTGTTTCATTTGCTGGCTCTCACAGTTTTGAAAAAGTTAGATCTCTTGTTGAGCTGATTATCTTTACGGCTGTATTATTTCTTTATACCCAATAAAAAGTTGTTTTCTTAATTCTTAAGATAGGTAATGTATGTGCATGGTTCAAATTGAAAGGGTATAAAAGAGTGTGTAGTGAGTATAGAGAAAGCTCCTTTTCATTCCTGTTATCTCTCTCTCCACTTTCTCTTATAGTTTATTTTATCTCCTTCCAGAAATCTTTGATGTAGATGCAGTAAAGTGCAGCACAAACTTACAAACACATACACACGAGTTAAGGTTTGTATGTCTGTACTGAGAGTTACATTATTTGATTATAAAAACGGACTTTACTATGATAATTCGCTGATACCTACTTTTTTTACCCCTAAGTATTATATACTTTGCTCTTAAGGCCACTGAATTTCATTCCACATGTATCTCCCCCAACCCCACAAAACCTTCTATATTCTTTTCCTTACTCCTAAGTAAGCTATTTCTGTCTTTGCTTTCCTTCTTTCTTGGATATTTAATCTTGGAGCCCTCTGTTCCGTTCTTTCTACTGTGGCATCAGCTCGTACCTTATTGGAGAGAAGTCTATAAACCTTACATGTCTGGGATGTATTCATTGTGTTTTGTTTCATGTCTGAATTGCTTTTCAACTAAGTCAGATTGAGTTGCTTTTGCCTGTGTGTTCTATTACTGACTGTTCTCTGTAATGCTGAGGTTACTTTTATTTAACGAATAATTACTATTAATAATAGCACATCTTAGCCTATTATCTGTATAGTCAGTAGGTATTTACTATCTTCTTTGAAATGTTTATTCCAGAATGTCAGTTCTCTTTACACTTTATAATTCATTACCTTTTCTCGTCACAGATCCTTGAAAGTAGTCTTCAGGGGTGCCTCAGTAACATGTTCGGCATCTGCCTTCTGCATGGGTCATGATCCCAGCTTCCTGGGATCAAACCCCGCATTGGGTTCCCTGCTGGCTGGGGAGCCTGCTTTTTTTTTTTTTTTAATAAGATTTTATTTATTTATTTGGCAGGCGGAAAGGGGGTGGGTAGCAGGCGCAGGAAGCCTAATGCAGGCTTGATCCCAAGACCCTGGGATCATGACCTCAGCCGAAAGCAGAGGCTTTAACCCACTGAAGCAGGGGAGCCTGCTTCTTCCTTTCCCTCTCTCTCTGCTTGTATTCCTTCTCTTGCTCTATGTCACATAAATAAATAAAATCTTTATTTAAAAAAAAGTAGTCTTCATTCACTATAATAACTTTGAAGGTTTTGTCATTTTACTATAGTCTCTCTCAGTTTTGCATATCTGACAGTTCCTTTGGTTTTTAACTACTGACCCTGGCTTTTGTCCAGTAAATCTTCATTTGTTTTCCTAACTTTGAGTAATGGTTTTGGAGTTCAAAAGGTGATACCTCTACACATTTAAGATTTGCCTGTTACTGCTACAAAAAAATTCAGGACAGCGGAACACATCCCTATGTAATAAATATCTTTTGTTTGACTGATAGTAGTTTCTCTTTACCAATACTGGACCTTTAACTTTAGCCATGCACAGAGTTTTTACACTCTTCTTAGGGGATATTGAATATTACCTAAAGGTTGGTAAAAATTGATATGCTGTGCTCTAGAATGAAAGACTGTTCAATAAATAAATAAAGACAAAAAGTGGCATTAGAAAACATGTAGTGTAATGTAACCATTGGTAACATGCTTGGAAAGTTTAGGTTTAAGATGACTCCGCAGAATATTCTGTCTAGAGCATGTCATGGATTATCAGAAGAGGAGAGCCCATAATCCCTTTTTTTTCTTTATTGGGCTTCTTTCTCATTGAGCCTCTTTTCCTGTCCTGCTAGTCACTGTTGCACCTGATCTCTGACCCCAGAGTTTCTGGGGCACTTGGTCTTTTTTCATCCAGAGGTTGTCCATTTGGTCGTGGCAGCTGTTCGTGGGAGGTAATGTTTCGCTTCTTGTGGGTACAGGTGGACTATGATTGTGTCATTGTGGGGATGGAGATTTCCGCCTCTCAGCTGGGGAGGTACTCCGTCAGTAGTGCTCCAGTGCTGGAGCAGGATTCTGGAGGCCTTTTCTGGGCCTGGCTTTAACCTTTTAAGTAATGGTGTATGTGCGCATTTGTGTGTATTTGTGTGTGTGTGTGTGTGTGTGTGTGTGTGTGTGTGTAAGTGTGTGTATAAGGGTTTGTAGTATTTCAGTAGTTTTAATAGTGCCTCATTGTATTGCCATGAATTTGCACCTTGCCTGTGAGGTTGTGGGCCAGTAGCCAAATCCCCTCAGCTCATAACATTTCCTGCTTCCATGCTCAGCTCAGCTCAGGGAGGTACTTTCTTTTGCCTTTTCCTTGGGCGGCGTTCAAAGACAGTGATTCTACTCTGTTCTTCACTGTATATCTTTTTTCCCACTGCTTTCATTCTTCTTTCATTTTTTGCTTTTTTCCAACCTTTTTAGAAGGTTGTCCTTTCCTTTCCAATATCCAGTGAATCTGATTACTACTATAGTTCACTTACAGTTCCTTCTTAAAGCCTATATTGCCTTTCAGAATACTGTAATCATAAGAAATCAGGCTTCATTTTTAGCAGTGGAACTACATGATACAAAAATATAAATGCAAAGAAAATCCTTTTAAAATATTTATACACAATCTCTCTCTCTCTCTCTGTCTCTCTCTCACACACACACATACACACACACGAGCTTTTCCTTTTACGGAGCTTTCTCCCCCATCCCGTATCTTTCTCCCCCAAAGAACGAGTGTTAGCAGTCAGGTATGAGTATCTCTATACTTTACTTTACTTACATAGTAGACCTCCAGTCTCCACACCCCTAACCCCAGTGTAGATGTTAGTTAGTTTTTTGTTTTTTGTTTTGCATAGTTACTTGTTCAAAGTGAGATCATTACTTACAAATTGTTATCTTTCTGTTCAGTAGTACCTCATGGAAGTCCTTTGACTTCTCCTAGTTTACCTCTGATTCATTCTTTTGATTGCTGACTAGTATTTCATGGTATGGATATATCATAAATTATCTGACAATTTCCCTCTTGACAGCATTTGGTTAATTTTTTTTTTTTTGTTAATTTCTTTTAAGCATCAGGAACAATGTGGCAGTGCCTTGTGTTTGCTGCTTTATTTCTATGAAATAGATTCTTGAGAACAGAAGAATAAAAGAATAGATTATTTTATTTCTATGAAATTGCTGGGTTTAATGTACATGTATATCTTCATCTGAAGAGATGTTGGCAGATTTAGGCTTTTCTAAAAAAGCCTAAACTATTTATAGGTCTACCACTAATGTAAGACAGAAAATAGCCTTTTCTTTATATCCTCTAATAGAAAGTGTTGTAATTTTTCTGATCCTATGGGTATAAAGTCATAGTTCATTATTATTTTAATTTACATTTCCCTGACCACTTTTAAAATAATTTTTTTCATATCCTTGTAGGTCATTGAATTTACTCTCCTGTGAGTTGCCTATTCAAATATTCTCTGCTCATTTTTCTAATGACTTACGTGTCTTTTTCTTTGCTGGAGCTCTTTGTATATTATCGATATTAACCTAATACCTGCCCATCTGCATTGCATATGTTTTTTCTAAGTCTGTCCTTTGCCTTTTGATATTGCATATGATTTTCTTCTCTTCCCCCCCCCTTTTCACCATAGCAGAGTTCTATTTTTATTTTTATTTATATGTGTTTATCTCTTATTTTGTGGCTAGGGGATTTTTGTAGGGTACAGATTCCTTTCCCACTTTGGATTAATTACACACACACACACACACACACACACACACACACACATCTTTGTGTCACTTAGGGTTCATTCACCGAGGTAGAGCAACTATGAAAAACATAAGGAGTTTAGTGATTTTGACATGCAATCATGGGAACAGATGAAATAGTTTGTATGAGGCTTTTGCTTATGTATCTGGTGCTGGAGCCAGAGATGAGCAGAGCATGCAGTCTGTAAGAAAAGGTACATGTGAAACCAGGTCACTCTGGAACATGAGCTGGGCCTCATGGGAACAGTCTGGAACTCATATTGGCCTCTTCTTACATCTGTGCCTCCAACTTTGATGACAGAGATTTCCTGAAGAAGGTGGCTTCCTTTATTACAGGTTGAGATATGCACCTGACCTAGAAGTCAGCAAAGCTGAAGGAAAAAATCCTGTAGGAGTTGTTTTGATTATTGCCCTATGCTAACAAAATGAGCCAGCAAAACTACAATGTGTGTGACCTGCATTAGTGCCTTGTACCTGTACCAACCTTGCCAGCATAAGAAAGATGGTTGCTGCTTCATTTCTGCCTTCCAAATCTCATGCAAGGTTGTCTCATGTGGTCCAGTCTGATGTGGAACTGTATAGGGAAGGGACTTCTGGGAAATGTAGTTCCAGATTAGCTAAATTGGCTCAGGACAAATAATGTCAAAATCTTTCATCTGCCTGTTGTGAGGTATGTGTTCTAATTTTTTATTTCTTCCATTTGGATAGGGACTTTTTTTTCTTTCTTTAAGATTTTCATTAGAGAGCAAGCGAGTGGGAGCACACAAGTAGGAGGGAGAAACAGGCTCCCCGCCGAGCAGGGAGCTGGATGGGGGCTGATCCCAGGACCCTGAGATCATGACCCAAGCCGAAGGCAGACACTTAAATGACTGAGCCACCCAGGTGCCCTGGGACTTAATAAATAAGCCATCTTTTCCTCTAGTGAGTTGAAATAGGACTTTGTCAAGTATTAAGTTATACTAGCAAATATTTACTTGAGTTTAAATTTGCGGAATTGGTCCAAACTTCGTTTAACAGGTCTTTATTTTTCTTTTTGTTTGGTCTTTGAAATGCTTGTTGGTAAATGACAGGACATTTCCTACATTTACTAATTGTGTGTTCAATCAGGTGTTTTTTGGCGGGGGGGGAGGATATTATTTATTTGATAGAGAGCACACACCCAGGGGAGGGGGAGACACTCCCTGCTGAGCAGGGTACCCCACGTCAGACTTGATCCCAGGACCCAGAGATCATGACCTGAGCCAAAGGCAGATGCTTAACTGACTGAGCCACCCAGGTGCCCCTGTGCTCAATCAGTTTTATTAAATCAGGAATTAACTTACAGTAATAGCTACTGCTTGAGACTTAGAAGCCTCCATTAGCGGTTACTCTTTAGGAAAGAAATCTTAATTCCATAACTGTACAACAAAGGTGTATTTCCAGTTCTTGCTAAGGAATGGAATAAAAATAGGGGCTGTATTGAGTCCTGCATTGGGCTCCCTGCTCTTGGGGAGCCGCCTTCTCCTTTTCCCTCTGCACCTCCCCTGTGCTCTCTCTCTTTCTCGAGCTCGCTGTCTCAAATAAGTTTAAAAAAAAAAAAAAAAGGGAACTTAAAACAGAAGAATGGGATAAAAATATTCAGAAGGAATATGCTGTGGCTGTGTGTGTGTGTGTATGAAACACATGCAGAAATAGTACAGAAAAAGGAGAAAGGAGTGTTGAGCTCTGTGGTTCTAGGAAGGAATTTTCACATTTCAAATGAGAGTTTGACATTGACATATTGTGAATACAGAGTCCTTTGTAAAAATTTCATGGTTGAATATAATTGCCTGACTTTGAGCTGTTAGGTTTTATAAAAATTCTTTCACACAGGTCATTTTTAATTGTTGAGCATCAAAATTTATTTGACTTGGATGGATGGAAGACAACCAGTCAGGGAACTGCTGTAGTGATGGTTTTCAGAGCCTTTCCTTCTCTAGCAAAATATGATAAACCTGCCTTTCACAATTCTCATTGACATCGCATCTGCAGGATTTTATACTTGTAAATAGTTTTAAGAATATTTATTTTGTTTTTATTCTTACCCGCATCTGCAAATTTTGTGTGGATATCTGCAGTTTATTTATAGATATACAAGTTTCTGAATGCGAGCATTGAATGTGACGCTACACATATTCAAGTGAGAGGTTCTTTTTCTAATCAAGTAAAAATGGCCGGTACAAGACTCGAATTTAAAGGGAGGAGCCAAAGTTAAAAAAGAAAATCTTTGACAAGAAATGAGCTAAATAATGGCTTTCTCTGTGAAATAAATAGAGGCTGTTTTGTCTTGATCGCGGGTCTTTTTGGTTCCATTTTTCCCTAACTGAACACATGTACTTGTGCCTGTACACACACTCTCTTTTTACATAGACTTAAGTGAAAAGTGTAAATGCTCAAGAGCTCCCAAGTAAGGAAAGACAATGAAAAGATGAATGAGTGGGCTGCCAAGCATCACTGGAGAGAAACTTGAGTGGGAGAAGAAGAGGAAGAAAAAATGGTTTGACAAACTCCTCCAACTGCAGTAGTGTAAAATACAGACATTTTGGGGTACAGGGAAAACAGTAAAGGATTTTAAGGGCAGAATTGATTTGAACCCACTGCATCCCTCTCTTAGGGAAGAAATGCCCATGGAGTCTTTTGGGGGACATTTTTCCAGTTTTGGGGGTTTTTTTCTTGGTCTAGTTTAAAGATTTACTTGTTTATTTGACAGAGAGATGGAGAGCATAAGTAGGTAGAGCTGCAGGCAGAGGGAGAGGGAGAAGCAGGCTCTCCACTGAGCAGAGGGCTCGATGCAAGGCTTGATCCCAGGCCCCTGGGATCACGACCTGAGCCAAAGGCAGCCGCTTAACCGACTGAGCCACCCAGGCGCCCCTCTTTTTTTTGTCTGATTTATTGTGATGTCCTCTTATCCTTCCTTATGGGTATAGATGGTATTCATTAAAAGAGGTATGTCTTTTTAATAATGTCATCCTGCATGGAAAGGGATTTCTTACCCTGTGGGATATACACTGGGATTTCTCTGCAGCACTTGCAGTGCATTTTCACTGATTCCCATGGAGTTTGAAGTACCAGTTGTAACCCTTGACAGATAATTTCAGTTTATAGAGAAAATACATTGGGATTTTTTAAAGAAGATTTTATTTATTTGGGAGAGAATGAGAGAAAGAACATGAGAGCGGGGAGGGTCAGAGGGAGAAGCAGACTCCCTGCCAGACAGGGAACCTGATGTGGGACTCAGTCCTGGGACTCCAGGATCATGACCTGAGCCAAAGGTAGTTGTTCAACCAACTGAGCCATCCAGGCTCCTAAGATTGGAGCCTGAGATTTTGGGGATTTTTGAATGTGAAGACCAAAACTGATCCCTACAAAGAACAAACCCGTTGCTATCTTTTTAACCTTTATGTTTTAACCAAGGAGACTAACAAGCCAGCCCTCATGTATAGTTCCTGTATATAAGTATTATTGTGGATGCAGGAAATTGCAGACTTACCAGTAAAGCCTTTATAACAGCAATGACAGAAAAATCCAACACATACTGGATAAAACATTTTTTTTCTCCCTGTTTTCTAAAAATTTGTATGTTGTTGAGTTTTAATTTCCTTTTAGCGTAGAATGCTGTTTTACCAATGGTTCTTAGTTGTGGACAGTTCCCTGAAGGTGTATGGAGCATTCACACTTCATATAGTGTTTGGTTGGTGAGACAGGGTCTCCACTCTGTCACTGTCTTAGCAGAAAGAACAGCATGTCCCTTTTCTTATAAAAAGGAAGAGCTGGAAACAAAAGCAACAAGAGTTGATTTCTGGTAGGTTCTCCCCATTTGAGTTTTCCCCAACTTTTGTTAAATCAAAATTAATGTATAATTGTTAAGTCTTGGAAAAAGTCTGCATATCTTATAATTAATTTTCATGGTTTGCCCAAGTGAAGGAATTTATTAGCTAGTCTTGATTATAATATCAAATGTGGAGGAAAAAAAGTGTACATATTTGAAACATACTGAAGAGCTTCCATAATTATGATTTCTGAAAGAATATTTCTAAAGGAGAATAAAGTATTTGATTATGGGGAGGGAATGAAAAACATGTTAGAGTTAAATCCGGGTAGGGAATGAAGGGATTCTGAAATACTGAAACTTGTTTCAGTTGTTGATTGTGAAGTGTAACCCTTAAGACGTCATGTTTCATCTTCAGTTTCTGTTATTAGGATGGGAGGTAGATAACGGTTTGAGCTTTTATTAAGATCGTATTGGCAGTCATACCCCACATAGTTTTTAACAAAAACAGCAGTTCCACTGAGATTTCTAACAGTGAAGTCATTAATGAACCTCTTATTTATGAAAGTAACAAATTAAACCTTACATTAAGATTCTTTTGTAGCATGTGAGGGAGTAAAATTAACAGGTTGTCACTACACTGTGCTTCTCCATTTCTGTTTAGAATTTGCACCACATTAGGGAGTCAGAAATGATTGTTCTAAAAGTTTAAGACTTTTATCTTGCAAAAATGTTAACAGTATATAACTAAGAGTGGGAAAGGGGTAGGTTTTACTAGAATGAATGGGATCCTAGCAAGAGCTTTGCTTCATACTTGACAAAGTAGAAATCGGCCCTGCCTTTTTCTGTGTGTCTAATTCATAAGAGGAAGTCCCTTAATTGACACTTGGTGGGGGGGAACCTGAAAATCAAAAATGTGGAGGAACTGTCTTTTCAGAAAATAGTTTTAGATTGGAGATTAATAGGTGAAACCTCAAGATGTAATATTGGAACCCAGAGGCTCTTTTTATTTATTTTTATTTAGCGCATCTTTGTGAATGAATGATGTCTTACCTCCTTTCCCCCTCATACCATAACTTTCTGCCTGTTTTCTTGAGCAAGGCGTTTCAAGAGAGCCATTTGTTCTTTCTCAGTGGACCGTTGGTTCTTACCCTTTTGCCTATCCTTTAAATAAATCTCTTTCCCTTATCCTTTTTCCTTAGCAGGCCTTCTTAAAGTTCTGGGTTTTGTTTTTCTCAGCAAAATAAGGAAGATTGCCAGAATACATTTTTCTTAATCACTGCTTTGATCATCATATCCCAGCCATCTCCAGAGATCCGGAATGGCTGCTCTTGCTGACCGTGTTAAATCTATACACCCTTTCTGGTTCCTGAGTCTCCCTGTCATTCGGTTCACTTTAGCTGCACTTACTGGTAGATTGTCAGATTGGTGGTTTTGGCTGCCCCTGCACCCAGCTATATTAAAATCCTGTTGGTACTTGCAGCAGTTAACAGCTCCTTTTCCACTACATTCTTCTTTGCCCTCCCTGTTCTCTGAATATCAGCAATCTAAGTAGCACTGTCCACATTTTTTGGCTGATTTTCTTTTTTTAGCTCTTCACTGAGTATTGTTTTATCTCATAGTGGAAGTTGAAGTAGTACTTGTTGAAATATTTAAAAATACTTAGTAGTCGTCGTCATCATCATCATCATACAGCTTACGCTTTAACAATTACTGTGCCAGGAAGTGTTACAACTTTTATGCACATATTCCCATATACTCTTCAGAGCACGAGTTACGTACCATTAAGGCATAAGTGACTGGCACAAGATCTCACAGGTAGCATGTGGATGTGCTATATTTTGAACCTAGTCTGACTCGAGTCTAAGCTATTAACCATCATGTAATGCTGTTGGTTCAATTGAGAGGAATAGTGTGTAGATTGTCAATGCCATAAATTACAACTGTAGGTTTATATTTTCCTTTCCTCCCAACATTTTTTTTTAGGATTTTATTTATTTATTTGACAGAGAGAGATCACAAGTAGGCAGAGAGGCAGGCAGAGAGAGGGGGGAAGCAGGCTCCCCGCTGAGCAGAGAGCCCGACGCGGGGCTCGATCCCAAGACCCAGAGACTGTGACCCAAGCCAAAGACAGAGGCCTAACCCACTGAGCCACCCAGGTGCCCCTCCTCCAAACATTTTATTAAGAAAATTTTCATACAGAGAATCTGGAAGAATTGTACAGTGATCACTCATTCATATATATAGACATAAATAGGTATACACACACACACACTCATTTCCTAGATTTTGTGATTAACATTTTATTAGATGCTTTATCACATATTTATCTATCCCTGTATCCATCTTATTGTTTAGATGTATTTTAAAATCATTTTGCAGACACTTGTATACTTTACCTCTAAACACTGCAGTGTGCATACATTGGAGTTCCATTTTTTTCTTATGGAAAATTTTGTACACAAATGTACAGATTGTAAGTGTAGTATTTGGTGAGTTTTGATCAGCACACATACTTTGTAATCCAAATCACTATCAGAGAAAATATGGTTATCTTTTTAGTGAATATTTGACTGTCTTGTAGTTCAAGTACAAGAGCTAGGTATACCTTTGCCCCAAATTAAAACCTGCTTTTCTGATTGTCCCATGATCTTTTTGATTGGTTCTTTAATTTATTGCACTGACCTCATTGAGGACAGGGCCATATCTAGCATCTGCTAGGTATGTTCCATGCAAGGTTCCATGAATGATGGACTTGTAGTCATCATTCTTGTAGTAATTACTTGTAGTAATCATTCTCCCTTCTAAAACAGTGTATGTGCAGACCTTTAATTAGCAACAATTTCTTTGATAGGTAATGTTTTAAGGTAATTTTCCTGAATCAGGCTGACTTTATTCCCATTTGTTTTCCAATAGAACATTCTTTGCTCAGGCGACTTTGATGTTGAGGGGATGCTGCCCTTGAAACTTGTCATTTTTTGTTGACTGCCATTTGGTAAGATATTGTTTAAATATGTCATAGATTGACATAGGAGGAAGGTGTGTTTCTCCGAGTCTCTTCTCCATCTATACTCATCCCCCCTGGTAATCTCATTCAGTTCTGTGACTTTAAATACCCATGTTTACTATGATGACTTCAAAATTTGTATTTCCAGTCTAGATCTCTATCCTGGACTTGTCATCTCTACTTGAATAGCTAATAAACATTTCGATTTTAGTATGTCAAAAACTGAATCTCAATCTTTCCCATCTGTCTCCCCTTCCCAGATAATGTGTTCTCAATTCTAGTTGGTAACAAAGGCTTGGAATTCAATTAAGTTTAAATGTTAGTTAATAACAAAATAAAGCAGCTAGCCTTTTTTTGGGTTTTATCTAATCTCCAGGCCACCCTGCCTTCCATTTAAACTGAGGGGGAGGGTGTGTGTGTGTTTAAAAATTGACATAAAATATTTAAAAGGCAAGATTTTCAAAATACTGTTTATATGTTTGGGAGGCTAGTCGATTTGTGTTTTTTTATAGAAATATGTTTGTTTAATAGTTTTTGTAATTTATGGTGATGCCTTTGGTGGGAATGTCAGCTAGCTAGACTTTAAATAAACTATAGTTTGTTCAGTTCTTCACATTTTATCTAATTCCTCTCACTTCTGATTTTAAGTGAGCATGAAATGGGTGATATCACTTATGCACTGTGATGTTTTTCTGACACCTCAGAAATGCTGCTTCACAAAGGGAGAGAATGCCTGACCACCTGCTGTTAGGTTTTCATGGAGAGTAAGAGATAAATGTTAGACTGGCAGTTTTAACACTATAGTAAAATGGGTTTAGTTGTTGGAAGTTGATGGCAAGTGTCAGAGAGCAGTTTTGCACACATTGGTCTGAAGGGGTTGTCAGGAGAGAAGAGGAAGATGTGGTGATAGGGCAGTGTTCTAGATGCCTACAAGAGTGTGCTGAGAGTGGTGAGTCTTTTCCTTTTCTTTCCCAGCGCTGTTATTTTTTTTTCCTTGTGAGCTTCCTGGTAAGTTAAGGAGGTTGGTGAGAGAGGAGTAGCAACATCAGGGTCACTTGTGAACACAGCTGTTAGTGTGTGTTCACATGTGGCAATCGTAGCATTATCAGTGTCTCATCTCATGCTCATGTCTTTTTTCCTGTGGTGAACAAAAACTCAGAAAGTACTTACACATGAAAGATCAATGTTTTTGTAGCCAATTTTATGGAATCCTGACAAAACTGGTATAAAATTTTACAGCATAGTTGAGGGGGGTAAGGATTACGTTCTATCCTTACCCCAAGAATTCGACATTTCTGAAAATTTCATAACCATGTCCTGTGTACCCATGTCCTCTTTGCCCCAAGGCACGTTCCCCACCCCTGAATAAAACCAGTAAAATAACTATTCATATTAAAGATGTGAAAGGTGTTGGGAATTTTGTTTGGCCAGAGAGTGAATGCTAATTATTAGTGCAACAGGGTACTTTTCTCAAATGACTTGTGTTTTTGGTCTTTTGAAAGTAAAAACAAAACGAATGAACATCTGATACTTGAATCTTCTACAAAGGGAAAGGTAGAGGGCAACTCTGGTGAGTGATTTTGTTCCTGTTACTGTCTCCCTAATTGTGGGGATCATTTTGCTGCTGATAGGCACTTAGTTTTGTGAAGTCAAGGAGTATCTTTAAAATTTCTGGGGTGCCTCAGTGGCGTAGTCGGTTAAGTGTCCGACGCTTGGTTTTGGCTCAGATTGTGATCTCAGGGTCATGAGATTGAGCCCCGCGTTTGGCTCCATGTTCAGCATGGAGTCTGCTTGATACTCTTTCTCTCTCTCCCTCTCTGCCTCCCACCCCCTCATGCGTGTGCGCTCGCACACTCTCTCTCAAAAAAAAAAAAAAATAGGGTTATTTTTTATAGAAGATTGGTCCTCAATTTTGAATACACTGCAGCTGAGTGGTTTCTGCTCATTAAGGTGCTTTTTCTTGGAATTTCCTTGGATAATCGGGTATGGGAAAAGTTTGTAAAACTGAGGGTCAAAAACCAAGCTCAGTGTCAAGAGATGTGGGAAATGGAAATGAAATGGAGAAAAGTTGTGGATGAAGGAGGAGATAAAGTGTTCTTCCTTGCTGGAAAAACTGGATCATGATCTTAGGAAGACTAAGAAAGTTCTTGTCTTAAAAACATTGGGCCATAATAATGAATGTATTCATTCAGACAGTCTAATTCTGAACAAGCTTTATATTTAACATTTTGGTAATATGGAGGGTCATCAGCAATCATGAAACATAACCCTCCTATATGCATTGAACTGATAAGTTATCTTTGTGGTTTTAAATTTTCATACCTCCCTTCATATCAATGATTCTAGCAAATCTGCCTACAAACCAAATCTGCCACAGTTGGATGGGCTTCTTCCTAAATTAGATGTGGTAGACTTGAAGGCATTTATCTTCTAAGCAAAAAAAAAAAAAAAAAATAAACATAATCGTGATCTTTAATCCTCAGCCGTGTATTTTGTCCTAAAAGAAACTTGTCAGAAGCTGAGATACCAATGAGATTATTTCTTCTTTCTTTTGAAAAATAGTATCTGTTTATGATAATGGGTAATACATGTGTCACATATAGTTTTATTGAACAAGGAAAAGAGACATCACTGGATTTTAAGTGACTGCCTTACTCAGAAGGAATTTTGGAATTAGGGATTTTATCTTTTGAAATTTAGCCTTGATTCGTAAAGCCAAAGTAATGTCATACATAATATTATAATACATTTTATAAAGCAGATTACTTGGCTGTGAGTAATGTGGTTAGTTTTATATCGGTACTAGACACAGAAAGTACATCCAGTCTGTTGGCTTATTAAAAGCTGTTGCTATGAGTCTTCATTTTGGATACTATTCATTAGCTTAGTGAGGGAAGGGAGACCAGAAACTAGAGAGGTTCCTGAAATAATGCTGAGGTCTAACATGTTTTTAATGTGATTATATTCTCTACTTGATGGATCTGTTGCATCTAGCTCTCCACATGCTGCAGTGAAAAAAATAGCAAGCATTTATTGAACCTTCACGCTGTTCTAGCCTGTTCTCAGTACTTTACGTGAATTTGATTCCCCTTTGGTTGTTACTACTATTAATTCCATGTTAGGGATGAGAAGCTCGAGGGACAGTGAGGTTGAAGGACTTGTCCGTGGTCACAGGCACAAGTATGGAATAGGTCTCTTAATCACTGTGCTCTTTACTCCTTTTGAAATCTAAATGTTTTTTCTGATAGTTATAGAATGAGGGACAGTTACACTTGTGACAGCCATCAGACCAGTGAATGCTTTATCTTTTTAAATGCATTCTTTCTTAGAAAATTAGTTACCATTTTTAAGATTCTTACCCAAGGAGCGCGGTTAGGGTTATCATTAGCACTAAAGATTATCCATAGAATGTGCTTCTTTTCATTCCTGATGTAGTTAGAAGATTTTTAAATTTTAAGTTGTACTCATGTTGTAATGGAGCAGATATGCACCAAGTGTCTCGTAGGTGATGGAACATTGTAGTTTGGGTTGCAGGGATGTGATAAGGAGGAGATATTAACTGCTCTCCCAAGTAGGTGCACATTCAGTCTTGCTGACTGTATAGGCTTCATTCACCCTTGGGTCACCACAAAGCATGCAACATGCTTGGGTAGGCTTCTTACTCTTAACTTTTTAGGATTTACATGAAGAACAAGTCTGTCTGTTCTTCATAACCTCCTTGGAGATACTGTCTGACATTTTTTCTTACTGATCCTGCAACTGGCTCTGTTTTATAAGTAATTTACAGGGTTTTGCCCTTAAGTGTCTCTACCCCAAGTAAACTAGTGGGCTGCTTTTATCAGATGAAAGTTCATGGTTTTGTTCTTTGCCTTAGCCACCAGGGGAAGGTCAAGGTCAAATCAGTGTATACTAGAAATAACTGTCCCATCATTCTGCTAGGGCTTTTTAAAAAAAATAAGTTTAATAAGTTCCAATAAGTTTTAATAAGTTTAATAATAAACTTTTTAAATAAGTTTTTTTAAAATAAGTTTTCTTTTGGTAAGTTATCACAACCCTTTAGAATCTGGTGAAATATTCAGACATACATAAAAACATACATAAAATACTTGCATTGTAATTTCAAGAGGTTCTTGCTTTCTGTGAAACATATCCTGGACCCTTAGAGTTAAGAATCCCTGCTTCTGATCTTTTCATATCCATATTTGAACCATTTGGGGCACCTGGTTAAACATCTGCCTTTGACTCAGGTCATGATCCTGGTTCCTGGGATCGAGCCCCTCGCTGGGCTCCTGGATCATTGGGGAGCCTGCTTCTCTCTCTCCTGCCTCCTTGCTCATTTTCTTTCTCTGTATGGCTCTCTCTCAAATCAATAAATAAAATCTTTAAAAAATATATGAACCATTTAGTTCATGTGAATGTATTAAGCTCTGTTTCCTTCACTTCATAGAAGTAAGTTATATGAAATGATAAATAGTTTTCAAAGGTGTAAGGTGCTGAGCAGTTGCTCTCTGTATATTTGGCAGCTAGGCCATGGGAAATGTTTTAGTCTATCTCGAGGAACATTTTTGCTTCTCATGGTGATGAAGCAGGTGGGCTAATATCAGTGGCTGTATAGTTTCTAATTTTTCAAAAGAAGCAACTTATAGGTTTTACATGTATATATTTAAATTATACACATATGTGTATGTGTGTATGTGTGTGTAAATATGTGCAGGTGCACATGTGTATATTTTTGTACAAATACCACAGCCTAAACATGGAGTTCTTGTGCTCTGAACACAATTTTGAATGGAGAGTCAGTTATTGAAGTTAAAACATTTTTATCTCTCTACCATAGTTTTTGGTCAAGTGTCTTGATGAAAGTTGTAAAACTGCTTTGGGTTTGTCTCTGGGGTTGCAGTTTTAAAATCTGTTTCTCAAGTGAGGAAAGAGTGTCTTGTGTCTTAGCGTGGTGGTAGAGTTATTGGCCCTGCCTTCAGGCTAATTGTTCACAGATGCTTCTTCATGTTGGGGTGCTGGTGGGGGGTCCTGAGACCCATGTGGGAGGCCATGTGGTAGACTTTGCTCTTGGGCCTCCATGTATTAAGGGTTGGTGTATGTTCAGTTTGCAGACTTCGTAGGATAGGGTGCCTCGTTGTACTTGCCTTTGGAAATTTCTTTCTCTTTAATGTCCCCTGTGGCTAGGGGAAGGGAGGCTCAACATGTGTCCCTAAAGAGTGTTCCCAAAACTTTGGCTGGTGAGGAGGAACTCATGCTAAGAAGGAGCGATGTTTGGAATAGCTATGATTTTTCACCTCTCTTTCTCTCTTTGTGAAAGATGATTTGTAGTACATTTCGTCTAAGGGAGATTTGAGTACCCAGCTGGTTAGATATATTTAAAGAAAGGGAAAAAAATCACTTGAAACAGACCTTGAAGAAATCTATTATAAATTTGAGTGGGAACCTGAGAATGCTGTGGCATACAGGCAAAACTAATTAAAATAGCTGATAAAGAAATGAGATGTAGCTTTACATGGGATTTTCAAGATTTAAATGTATGAGTATTAGGTTAATAAGCTCTTTTAACTCCATATAGTATAGGAATTCAGTTCTTTGTGCAAATTGAAACCACCATCACCTCTGCCTTCTAGTGCATACATGATGAGTTTGACAGTAAAATTTTGTGCTGAGGTTCCTGTCTCTGCCCTTGTTACTGCTGAGATTCCTGGTGTGATAGCTCTCTTAGCCTCTCTGATCCCCTTAATCCTGGGTGAAAGGGCTGGCCTTGATTTTTCCTGCGGTGTAGTCCTGCTGCATTGCTCTGGGCCTAGAGAAGTAGCAAGTACATCCAGTCAAATGTGGCAGCTCCTGGCAGTCAGTTCCTTGAGACCAGGGCACTTTCTGCACAATCCCCCCACCCCCACCTCACCACCATGCTGCCCAGGCATAGCATCCTATCCTGGGGTGGTTTATTCCAAGCAAAGGCCACTACTTAAAAATCTTAGCTTCCTTTTCCCTATCCATATTTGCTGAGCTGGTGTCTCAGTGGGGTAGGATATATGGGGATCCTAGAGATCTCAGCATGGTCAGCACCTATGGCCATCCCTCTCAGGAATGGTGTGTAAGGTGCTGTTGGTGTCTGTCCCCACCAGAGAACTGCCAAGGTAAAGGCCAAGTTGCTGTTTGCTAGATACAGGTAGTCTTTTTGAAGCTCCTCAGGATGTGGTGGCAGTCCACTTTTGGGCAGGATAGGAAGCCAACCTTAGGCCCTGTGATCCCTATGGATAGCTGTTTGTCCACTCCCTAAGGCTTGTGACAGAGCAACTTCTTATTGCAGAGCTACTAGCTGTTGGCATGGTAGCTTTTTGGCTAGGGCTGTTCCCAACCCCCTCCCCACCCAACCACCACCACCCCGTCCTTCACTTAGTTTAACCTTTCTCTCGATGAAGAGAGTTGATTAACTGCCCTTTACTCAACTGGCATATTTGGCATTGTAGAGAATATGGTACAAAACAAATGTTCATTTAAGGTTTCTCTGTCACAAATGGTTTTTCAAGTTTCACATGTCAAAATTGATTGCCTACCAAGGAAAAGCTTAAAAAAAAAAAAGACATTCACTTTTTACAGTATACACAATTTTAATAACAAATCTTTCCTGTACACTGCACTTATCCCCCTGGCCCCATTATAATAGTATTTTCTTCCCACCCCCCCAACCCAGTTGCCCACCTCCCAGCAAAAACAAAACAAAACAGAAAAATGGCTCTTAAGGTGATTGAACACAATGTGTTTGGACTGTACTCTTAGTGTCCATTCTCAGTGTTGATAGGAAGGTTCACCAAACATTCCATATATCAGACTTTTTTTTTTTTTTTTTAAGATTACCAAGGAAGAATATGTTAGTTGAAGGAGTAGCAGAGGTTTCCAAATGTTTGTGTGAATAGCTTGTATGAAAGCTTGAACATTTTCCTTGTGTTTTTGGCCTTATTCAAGTACTGTGATTTTGCCCTAGATTAAGAACAGGAATATTTAATTACCTATAGATGACCTTATCATTTTTATCTTCATCTTTTTCTGGTTGAAGCATTTAAGCCAATGAAATACGAAGATCATGTCCCAAAACAGACTTTGAGAAAGGTCTGTCACTGTATTGCTCTATTAGGAAAATGATCATGTAAGTCAGCTTCTCAAAATATTCTTTTAAAATTTCATATAGATATCCACATTTTAGGAAGAAAACATTTATAGCTTTTTGCCCTGGTAGCATGTGTAGGAAGTATGCCTTAAGAAAATGATATGCCTGTTTTGAATTTTAGGATTTGGACCTAGCGATACAGAGGGCTCATTTTTATTGGAAAGATGGAGTCTAGCTCTTGGTGACTAGCATTAGAATAAGCAGATGGATTTTAATAATTAGTGGAGTTGGAAAGTTCAGTCGATTCCATTCATTGAATTGGTATAGAAATTAACTTAGGCACATTAAGAAATTACATGTGTTAGTGCAGATTTTTGGCTTAAAAAATTAGTATCTTTGCTATTTGATGTTGGCAGTGGGTATTCTCTGAGTTGTGTGTGGATTTGCAGATTTATCAGCCCACTCTGATTTCAGAAAAGTGATTGAAATCCCTGGCAAGCTACAGAAATGAATATAAACGATTCCAAACAAGCTCTTGGTTACTAGGTGGATACAGTATCATGGCCTTCTTAGCTTTTCTTTTTCCAGAGAGATTTAATTATTTTTCTGGTTCTTGTTTAAGTGGTCATTTTCCTCAAACCTTGAAAGTGAAAAAAGATCTGAGGGAGGGGGGAGGCGCTGAAGAGGATAAGACTACACTGATGAAACAAAAGCTCTAACATCATATTACCAGGTTCTGCAGTGTAGCTGTGATGCTCTTACACCCTAGCCAGTTGGTAAAGAGAGGACATATGACTAACAGTCTCATCCTCAAACCTGTGCCGATACCAAACACAAATAGGCCAGAATTCACTGGAATCCTGCCTTCTACAAGCAGTTGAAAAGGGAAGTTTGTACTTTAAATGAAAAAGGAAAATGCTGTCTGGCACTGTTACTTTTCTCTGAGAGCATTACCAAAAAAATGGAGGGCAAAAAATTTTTATAGTTTTCGACTGGAAAGTATTCCTTAGTGGCTTTGCTATGCTATTTCCAGAATTTACTGAATTGCTTGCTTTCCCAGTTTACTTTTCTACACACATGAAGGATTTTGTCAGTTGATGGTCTTTAATATTTATGTGGGAATTTTTAGCCAGTATTTCTCATCCTTCTCTTCACAGTTTCAATTAATGTTGATTGTGGATGAAATGACGGAAAATACTCCAGTGCTATCCTTTAGGGCTAGTGGAGTCTGTGTGTTCAGGGCACAGTTGTGTTGTGACAAAGCTTACCCTGACAAATGGCCATGGTTACCCTGATAAATGGGTTGGTAAATTTTAGCTCATGGAGCTCTCATTTGTAATGGGGCTTCTGATCCAGCCCCTCCATAGGGAAGCGATGATCTGTGCTCTATGCCGTAAAATCAGCTTCTGTCTCTGCTCAGGCAGGCCCAGGGTCTGGTTTAATAAGAAATGAAATGCTCACCGCTCAAGATCAGCTGAACACAGCTGGGCTGAGACTTTGCCAAACTAATCTACCCACCCTAAAAAATATAGAGAGCACATTTTTACCTTAATTTGTGATCTCATCTGCGTTTTTACTGATAGACGTTTTCTTTGAAATGTAGGTAGACACCCCTCTCTTACTATTAAAGAAGAAAAAAATTACAGTTAAATCTCATGGGTTAAACTGTAGTCTTAGCATGTTTGCAGTTCAATCCTGGGAAGAAAACATGCCTTGGATAGAAGGATAACGTGTTAATTGTCATATTAAGGGAAAGATTAGCTGGGTTTTTTGTTTGTTTGTTTGTTTGTTTGTTTTAACAGTAGTGGTTTTCTCTAAGGATATATGCCTTTTTTCACATAGAGCTAATGTCAGTTGTAGAAATGCTCATTTTTCTAAAATTAAGCCAGTCTAATTTAATGGGTTTTGCTACTACATGCAAGAAACCTCTTTTATGGAAAAATTCTATATGAAATGATGACTTGGATCTAAATCCCGAATATGTCGTAGTTTCTTTGTAGAAATCATAATCAAAGAGATGAGATACTTATGGCTCTTTTCTGCATGAAAAGTATGGCATCGTTACCATTTGTTAATGATGGAATGTTTTTATTAACACTCTCTCCCCTTTTCAGCTTCAGGTCCCAGGGCCTTGCCCTGTTTGATGCAGATTGTGTAGTTAACCTTTGCCTTACTCATGCCTGTCTTTCAACTTAAGCTATACTGTTTCTTTGGGTCACATTTCAAAATGCTACCTTTCCCTTTCATCCCTTCACCTCCATGCCACCTTTGCATTACCGCTGTGTGGCTGTATAGGCATGTAGAATGTTCTCTTCAGTAATATGTTGTTCCCTTCACTTAGAAGGAACTGCTCTTATAGTATGGATAGATATCTTTATTAAATAGCCACATTTCAGCATATAATATTTAGAAAGTGATTTTTTTCTTTGTTCCATTATACTATATTCTGTTAAGAACTAGTGTTATGCCTCTTGCTAGCCAATTGTTTTTAATTTGGCTTTTTGAGGTTTGAAGATCAGGAGAAGGCAGAAGAAAGAGGTTTAAACCCCTTTGTCAAGGCATCTTTGATCATGGAGGGAGGGAGAGAATTTTTTGTGCTTTCAAACTAGAGGGAGCAGGTCACAGGATTGTTAAATTGACTCAGTTTGTCTCTTTTCTCTCCAAAATAATTTCTAAATCTTTTTTTACATGTAAATGTAAATACAGGATTTAGTAAACTAATTAGTAAAATGGTGATTTAATACTAGTTTAAGAAAATTGTCTAAATGCCACAAAAATCAACATTTCCATTATAAGTAAAACTAGAGATATGTCACATGAAGTCAGTGTATTTACTATTGATTTCATTGTAATGAGACCTTTTCACAATCACTTGGATTCATTATTTAAATATATTAAAGAGTCACTCAGTTTATTAAAATTACATAAAGGGTTCTGATTTCATAATGTGGACTTCGATAGTATCTACCAACCCAGGCAAAAACTCTGGAAGAAGAGTGTTTAATATTTACCAGTCTTCAGCATACATCAAATTCTACTTCCCACACTGGCAGTAAATTGTAGATTTGAGTAAATACCAAATTATCATATAAGGGAACTTTGCTAAGCCTCCTTTTAAGCAGCAAGCCAGTTGTGGTACTTGGGATGGAGAGCAGTGATCTAACAAGTATTGATCCATATCTTTTTCTGCTCAGTAGCTTCTTTCCAAACTGTTTTCAGTAGAAAAAAAATAGCATATGGAGACCTTAGTGTAAATGTTTACACATAATAGTTTATAATTACATACATGAAATGTCTTATTTTGAAGTAAGCATTTTTAGACTTTGCAACAAGAGTGCAAATTAATAAGAGCTTTGCTTCATATAACACTTGAAATATGGTTTCATAAAAAAAATTAAAAATACTTCAACACTTCAAAAACTTAAGTCTCCACTTGATTTGGAAAATTAGGCTTAATGTCACCATTGGTAAAAATTAGGTATGTATTTAGCCCCTACTATGTAAAATAGGTTACTTATCTGATGTAATTTTTGATGACGGGCCGATATTATACTTCACATTCTTTGTATGGCAGCTGCTGACACTTGCACTGTCCATAACCATTAATGATGATGAAGGGTCCTTCATGGGTGGGTTCATATTCATTATACGGTCCTTGGTCTGACATGTTTGACATATGGAGTCGTGTTTGGGATCGGAGCTGCCTGTGGTTCTGAATCATTGAGCACTGCCTAATTCTTCTTAAAGTGGGAGGGCAGCACTTCCTGGAGATGAACACTATAAAAATAATAAAAAAGAAAGAAAACAATAAAGCCATTGTTCCTGTAATTACCCGCTGAGTGAAGATGGCATTGTCTGTTTCGGGAAAGTGTTCCTCAGTAGTAACTGCTATGCCTGCAGTAGTTGGGATTTCTTTGTCTCCCACATGGTAACTTGATGAGCTTATTCTGTTTGTGTATTCAGTGGTTGGATCTCTATAAGTTGTAGCCATGGCAGTGACAGTGGTTGATAAATTCCAGCAGAGCTGAAATCCGTGGACTGCATCTAGTATATCCTCTCCTTGGGTGTGGTCAGGGCTGTGACATAGGATGGAATGTTCCCACCGACCTTGGAAACTGCCCAGCCAGGAGGCCAGAGCACATATTCGAGGGCTGCATTCCCACAGATTGCCAGAGAGGCCGACGGTTGTGAGGGATCTCAGGGAGTTTAAGATCTTGGAATCAAGGCTATTTAACTTGTTGTTATCCATGAGAAGAATTTTAAGATTAGGCATCGTTTCAAACACTGTTGGGTCGATGGCTTTGATTTCATTTCCAGTCAAGTCTAGCTTTTCTAAAGTGCCCCAGGTCCACTCCATTCCACATGTCAAGTTGCTAATTTTGTTCCATTGTAAGAAGAGTGTGTGCAGACTGCTTAGCCGTAGGAAATGAGCAAAATTAATCTTCGTCAGCTGGTTGTGCTCTAGGTGAAGCTCTCTCAGTTTGATTAATCCTGCAAATCCATTGCGAGCCAAACTTCGCAAACGGTTTGTGCTCAAATCCAGAAACTCGAGACTACGACAGTCCCAGAACAGGCGTACTGGGATAGTCCGCAGGGAGTTGGACCGTAAATGCAAGGTCTGCAGCTTCCGAAGGCCGTAGAAGAGCTCTGGGTGCAGAGATGACAGCTGATTAAAAGACAGGTCCAAATTTTGCAGGTTAATCAGTTGAGTAAAAGTTGTGTTTGGCAAGTAAAATATTTTGTTGGAACTTAAGATTAATTCCTTAAGTTTATATAGTCCTTGAAAAGCATCTTCTTTAACTGTTGAAATTTGATTGTGGTCTAAGTGGAGCCAGGTAAGTTGACTGAAGCTGGCAAATTGATCCCTTTCGAGCTCTGTGATGTGATTGTGCCTCAGGGACAGGCCTAGAGAGCCCTTGTCTGTGGCGTTTGGCACTGAGCGGAAGCCCTGAGAGTCGCAGTAGAAGAGCAGCTTCTCGCAGCGGCATTTGGGTGGACACGCCATACCCAGGGCAGGCAGCATTTTTAAAACCATACTCATTGCATATATTGCTGCCAGCATAGGGGCCCCTAATGGCCACTTGAAATGTAAGCCTGCAGAATATAATTTAAGGAAAACAAGAAGATAGGATATTTTTCAGCAGAATGTATGAGCTGTTAAAAAAAAAAACAACATTATGGCGAAAGATTTCACTGCATATAACTTATTTTTCATTTGCTGCAGGAAAACTAACCTTGTTAGTATGACTAGAACAAAACTTAAACCATTAAGAAAATAGAGCATGTTCTGTAATTAGCAATATAGGCTATTACCTAAACCTCAAAATCCAGAAATTTGACAGTGATTTCTTTCATAAAACATGAATTCAGTGGCTTATTTTAAAAAGCACGATTCCTTGCTGACTGTACAAGACACATAAATGCATGGACTTACCCATTCTTCTGAGCACATTGGAGGCTGCATTCAGTCGCGGTTGTTAGACTCAACGCAGTGAGTCTGTAAAAGGCTCTAACATGCAGGAGCCTTTGACCAGTTTCCTGTTTTCTGTGTCCCAGGCTTTCTGAGCAAAACTGAATCCACCAGGGTGAGTTATTTTTTTCCTTAGGATATTCCTCTTGAAAGCATTGGTTTCATTTTCTGTGTCCTCTCTGCTTCCCTTAATCAGTTTTGAATGTAAGTTATTAATTTTGTCCTCCTTTAACTGCTCGGCTGGTCAATCAAAGCTTCAGTCTCTCCTTTCCGCAGCCGTTAGTTCCCTCGGTCTTAACTTGTTGATGGCAGATGGGCGGCTTGTTGCAGAGAAGAGCTCCTGGAGCAGCATGAGTGCATTTACTGAAAAGCTTTTCCGAGAAACGGCACAAGAATGGAATTGCTTATGTGCTGCGACCACACAGAACTGTATATAGGCTGACGTCACCGGGTGACGTGTCTTTTGTTTGGGTTTTCCAGAAGCTTTACTGTTATAAAGCACTGTGCTTTGTAACAGCATCGGGGTCGCTGTAAGACCCCTTGATTGTAATAAAGCAAGAAAGAGGACCCCTGACTTAAAAACATGGTATTCCTTCAGTGCAGGAAGCAGCAATGAGGTATAATAAAGGCTGCATTCAGGAAGACCCGTCTGAACAGTGAGTTGGGATAGCAGAGTGATGATTTTTAATGCTTGGAAGAGCCAGTGTTAGACTGCCGGTTCTGCAGAGAGAGATCATCTACATGGGCAGGAGCCTGCACGATTTGTGAAGTGCAGATTTAACGCTGGCCTGTGCGAGGTAGTGCCTGCTGCTCCGGTAGTTTGGAAGGCTACTCAGTCACCTTGTTGTCATGCTTGGCGAAAATAGAAGTCTGACTATGATTTGCTTTAGATGTGTTGGAAAACTAGCCAAGGTGGGCTTGGCTTCTTGTCATTAAGAGCTTAACATCATGAACCAAGAATGAAGAGGGGGGGAAAAACCTTACAATACAAAGTATTTGGTTACTTTTGCTCCTTGAGAATTGAAGGGGAAATTGAACTAAAAAGATTTCTCCTTTTCTGTCTCATTTTACAACGATGTTTTGATCATAGTGCTGATTGAAAAATAATGCTGATTTGATCTTTAGATGTCTTACTAGGAGAATAAGGGTGATACTGTCATTTAATACTGCATGCCCTAAATAAACATAAACCTAGAACAGAAGTGATTGAGGACAAGTGATAGAGCATGGTTGGATTCTGGTATAGTCCCTCGTATTTACCTCTGAATCTCACTTACTCCTTCATCTGAAAGGACTGAGCTTGATTTGGGGCATTGTAGCCCCCATGTAACAGAGCATTTGCATACTTAATAGCTCCTACTGGCACACTGACTTTGAGTCTAATAATCACTGTTGTTGGAATCTCTGGTGAATACAGAGGGTCACTTTACTTTGGAATAGGATTTTGTTTTTACTTGACCTGTTTCTTCTCCTTGGCGAATAGTGTCATCATTTTTCAGAACTTGGTTATGAACGTACAATTCCACGTTTATCTTATTTTAAGGTTTTATGTATTTGAGAGCACTAGAGAGAGAGAGCAAGCACAAGTCGGGGGCAGAGGGAGAAGGAGAAGCAGGCGTCCTGTTGAGCAGGGAGCCCAACATGAGGCTCGATCCCAGGATCCCAGGATCATGAGCCAAAGGCAGACACTTAACCAACTGAGCCACCCAGGTGCCCCCAGGTCCATGTTTAATATACTATAAATGTGAAGGATTTCTCTAGCATTAGTCAGGGCCACACGCACACACACACACGCACGTGTGTGTGTGTGTGTGTGTGTATTTTTTCATATATTCAGGCCTGACAGATGTAAGGCCTTTTACACGTCTTACCTTATATTAATTTGGGCTTCCATGCCAATTCCTGTCATACCGTTGGTGCTTAACCTGGAGGCAAAAATTTCAGAACTACCTGTGGTGTCTGTGAAACCAGAACATCATTGGCCTCTTGGCTTCCAGGAGCTTCATCCCGCTGAGTAAGAAGTTATCCTCTAAAGAGGCATAGTTCCTGTGTTGAAAAGTGTTACTGGAGTGAGAATTGGAGGAATCCAAGGTCCTGTCCTCAGGGACCTGCATGAAGGTGCTGTGGAAGCATCAGTAACTGCAGGTGGGTTAGTCTAAGTCCTCTTAGAAGCAGACCCCAAGATGGATTAGAAGTATTAGAGTTATATTTGGAAAGTACATAGAGGTATAAAAGGAGAGAGAAGACAGTAGGAATACTTTATAGGCCACTGGAGTCTTCAGGCCACAGAGGAAGGTAAGATTAGATAGACAGTCATAGACTGCAGTGCATCCCCAGGCCAGAGCCAAGCTCCCAAGCCTGAACTGCCTGTGAGTGGAACCCCACATTCTTAATGAGCCTGTGGTAGTACTCTTGCCATTTTCCTACTTGCTGGTTAAGGAAGGGAAAGGTTCTGTTTTAGACCTAAAGGATGTCACTACCCGCTGCACTGACCTCATCTTTTCCGAAGTCTTGTCTATCCATAGGCCAGAAGTTCTTAACCTGGGTCCATAGACTGATTTGCAGAATTCTGTTTCTTGCGCATTTTTCTGTGAATAAGTTTTAATCAGATTCGTACAGGGCCTGTGAGCTTGGGTGACAGAGTTCCTGCTCTACAGCAACTTTCTCCCAAAACATCTAAGGAGGGGGAGTCTGATAAGGACTGTCTCTTATTTTTTTTTTTTTTTAAGGAAAAGCAGTCCTTGGGTTACTGTAACTGCCCCTACTGAATGAAGTCAGCTACTCCCTGATTTCAAAACAAAACAAAACAAAACAAAAAAAAAACACGAAAAACAAAAAATACCTTTAACATGCAAGAGGAACTGGATTAAATTCTTCCCTGAAGTAACCACTTTGGTCCATGTGGAGAAAAGCATTAGAGTCATTTGCATTAGAGCAACCACAATTAGGAATGAGTTGTATGTGAAAATTTTAGAAGGAAAGCATTTCCTTCCCCTTAGACTCTTGGTTCCTTTCTGCTCTCTAGTCTGCTTGCCTACCTCTTACATGTTAACAAATGGAGAATGCTTAGATTATATTATCCCAGCACTGTTAGATCAGATTTGTGGGCAAGGAAAATCATCCAGAGAAGCAGTGCGATCAAGAGTAATTTTATTTATCTATCTATCTATCTTATCTATTTGACAGAGAGAGAGAGATCACAAGTAGGCAGAGAAGGAGACACAGAGAGAGGGGCGAAGCAGTCTCCTCGCTGAGCAGAGACACGTGCCTTCCCCCCTGCCTTATATGCAGGGCTCGATCCCAGGACCCTGGGATCATGACCTGAGCGGAAGGCAGAGGCTTAACCCACTGAGCCACCCAGGTGCCCCAAGAGTAATTATTTTTTCACGCATCTGGAGAAGTGGGCAGTAATGCACAGTACCCAGAGAGTTCCTTTTAAGTCATAAGTCATCTTGCCTTCTCTTTGGGTTCAAAAGGTTGTCTGTGGAACCAAAGAAGATACAGTGTTTGTCTTGAAATTGTTGGAGTACATGGTTCCCATTGATGGAATTTTATATTATTATTTTTTTTTTATCTTTTTCTTTAGCTCAAAGGACTAAGCAGAGATCCATGTTCTTTCTGAATTAAACTTACTTCTGGTTTCATTTTAGGCAGCTTTACTCTCCATACATATGCCTTTGACTTAATTAAAGTGGCAGTTCAGCCTCTGGAAAGCACTGTCCATATCCTCTGCTCAAGTTTTCACTGCTTTGTTGTTGTTTGTGACAAGGCAAAGGAGAAGCAGAGTCGAACTCTTCTCTCTTCTCTGAATAGCTTTAAGCAAAAGTAATTGAGTCAAGTGGCAGGGCTTAGGTGCTATAGTTATGTACATTACTCTACATGAAAGTTTGCTTTTGATACGTATTGCTGATTAGGGAGAATTATTTCCCTGCTCAGAGAGGCAGATGTACAGAAACATGGAATTTTCTTTTCATTTGTGGTAGAGCCAGAGCTTGATTTTTGCATTACGCTAAAAAGTCAAATGTTTCTTGAATCATTCCCAAATCCAAAAATTGTAATAACTCTAATACCAGTGGTGCTGCACATAGGTGCTCTGGAGAAGTACCTTAAAATAAACGTTGTTCAGGTCCTCTCTGCCTCGTCATCGTGACAGGTGAACTGCAAAGCCTGATGGAGTCTGGGGACTCTTTATTGGGGTCTACACGTCCTTGCAGCTCAGGCCTCCCTCTAATGGACTGTCCCAGGTAAGGGATGGGGATAAATGCTGTTTCTGATCCACAGCTGGATCCTTGTCATACCCGGCAGGGCCCACAGCGGGCATGCATAAATGGTTTGTCAGTGGGAAAAACAAACAAAAAACCTTGTTGCTGCCAGTCTTGATTGCTACTTGGAAGATCTCCTCAGGTTTATCAAAAAATGATAGTCATTTTTGGGTGAAGGTCCTAGATTTTGTGGGTCTAAGTATATCCCCTGCTAAGAACCTTTTAGGGTTCTTAGTTGGCAACCTCATATTTGGGCCTATATTAGAATAAGTGGTTTTCTTTTGTAGGGAAGAGGGAAGGAAGATGAGAAAAGATTACGATAAATCCTAGAGTTGTTCACTGCTTTCATACTACATGTATTTGGGGGCAAAGATATGACTGTTCTTTTAAATTATTTGATTTGCTATTTAGAAAAAAAAAAAAACAGTGAAGTTCCTGCTGAACATTAGCTTGTTATCTTCTCAAGAAACAAAATGTGTATGACAGAGGCAGATAGAATACATAAGGATGCATTGGCTTTACCAGTTTATCATGTTGGGATGGATTAAAGAGTAGTTGATGGTCCCAGGTGGAGCTGGAGGATCTGAGAGCATTCAGACAGAACACTAGGCTCCCGGAGTCTTGGTGTTCACTAGACCACTGTTGTGTGTAAATAAATAGGTGATGGTTGGTAATCTTTCTTTTCAAATACCTTTTTAAAAGTCAGTTGTCCACATAAGGCCGGGAATCTCAGTTTTTTACTAGATCTTTGTCCCTATCCTTACCCTCCATTGATTTTGATATTTAAAAGTCCTTTTGTTCTCTTGTTAGTAAACATGACTGAGAAAACAGAAAGAAGGAGTAGTGGTGCCACACTGATGGTGAACTGTGTTCCTTTTGATGCAATAACTTAAAAATTTAGGGATTTCTTCTAGCTTTGGAGGCATGTGCTTTTTGGTAGTTGTTGCCAGTGGGGGTAGCAGGGCTAGGATCAGGTAACAGTCCAACTCTCTAGTGCTAATTTTGTAATCTGTGTCCAAGGCTAGGTAAGTCAGCAGTAAATCCTGGGGTGATGCACTGGAGAGTCAGACATTAGGTGAGGGGAAATCTTTTCATAGAACTTCGGGCAGAGGTGCATTTCAGCCATGAAGATCTTTTATTTCCTCTTCCATAGACCTCATTCTAAACAGAACTATCTTAAAGTCTTGATTAATGCAGACTGATTGAAATTTGTATTGCCAAACCCTTTTTTTAAACTGTTTGCACAGTGGCTTCATCGTGTTCATGTTTTCCCCTTCCTATGTGTGTGTGGCAGGCTTCATTTTTTTATTCTGAAATACTGCCAAGTTTGGATTTGTCCTTCCTGCTTCTCCCACTCCGTTTCCAAGTAGCTTTCTCTTTAGATGTGTTTCCTCCTGCCAACATAGGTGGCTCACAGGTATACAAAGCCATTTGCACAGAACAGAATTAAGAGTTAAGATAGCCATTCATATTTTCTTGAAGAATCCCTTTCAGTGTTAGACCTTTTGACCCAGTTGGCTAAACTTAAAAGGGGTGAATTTATGTGTATATTGGCTAGATGCTAGCAGTCTTCATTGCTGAACCTTAAAAATGTCATTCTCTCAAAAAATCTGGGGTAGAAGGGCAGTGACATGTGCTAAGACAAGCAAAAAATTTGAACATGTGATGTCATCAGTGCAAAGAAAATGGATAACAAAAATTTGACCCAAAGAGAAAAAGATCATTGCTTACTATGAAAGGCTTATAGCAGCATGTTAGCGTTATAGCTGGGCTTGAGCTGAACCCATATTGCTAAAACAGTACTGTTAAGGCTTAACATCCTGTGGGAGCTGATTCCAAATTGCTGCTGCTTTTTTTGCAGGATGTCTGTCTGTCTAATGGCTTCATACTTTTTCCATTGTATGGCTATACCGTAATTTGTGATCATGTAGTTTGTTTTGAGGATTTTGGCTTTTGCAGACAGTGTGAAATGAATATCCTTTTAATATCTTTGCATCCTTAGGCAAGTTTATATATAAATTCCTAACCATAAAATCACTGGGTTACAGTGTATATATATTTAAAATTGATAGACATTGCTACATTGCCTTCCAAAAAGTTTTAAACCATTTCATACTTCCCCAGAAGTCTGTAAATGTTCACTAACCATCCCACCACCTCCCTCCCCCACCCCCACACCATATTTAACAATATCTGGGAATCTCATAGGTGAAAAATGCTCTTTTATTTGTTTCTCTCTACTTATGAGTAACAATGAATATCATTTGTATGTAGGTGTATTATCCTTTTGTTCCTTTCCGTGTATTTCATTTTCTCATTCTTAAAGATTTATAAGCTATTTTTAAAAATTAAATTAATTTGGCGGGGTGCCTGGGTGGCTCAGTCAGTTGAGTGTCCGACTCTTGATTTCAGCTTGGGTCATGATCTCATGGTCGTGAGATCAGTCCCCGCATCAAGCTCAGTGCTTTTTTGTTGTTGTTAATCAGTGTACAAATCAAGAGATCCTGGTTTATCACCAAATCTTAGCCTGATTGTCCTAGTCGACTGAGCATTTAAAAATCCTTCTGAGGGGTGCCTGGGTGGCCCAGTGGGTTAAAGCCTCTGCCTTCGGCTCAGGTCATGGTCTCAAGGTCCTGGGATCGAGTTCCGCATCGGGCTCTCTCTGCTTGGTGGGGAGCCTGCTTCCCCCTCTCTCTCTGCCTGCCTCTCTGCCTACTTGTGATCTCTGTCTGTTAAATAAATAAATAAAATCTTAAAAAATCCTTCTGAAATATCCTCACAGTTGAGTCATCCTAGTCTTTTTTTTCCTTCTGGGTTATTAGTAGTTTCAAAATTAAGGCCTTACCTTATGAACTTCATATACTTACTTCATATACCTGTTTGCTTTATTTATTTGTTTGTTTATTTTTAATTTAAATTCAGTTAGGCAACATCATTAGTTTCAGATGTAGAGTTCAGTTATTCATCAGTTGCATATAACAACCAGCGCCTATCACATCACATGCCCTTCGTAATGCTCACTGTCCAGTTACCCTATCCCCTACCCCTCTCCCCTCCAGCAACCCTCAGTTTGTTTCCTGTAGTTCAGAGTCTCTCATGGTTTGTGTCTCCCTCTCTGATTTCTTCTCATTCTGATTTTCCCTCCCTTCCCTTATGATCCTCTGTGCTATTTCTTATATTCCATGTATGAGTGAAACCATATGATAATTGTCTTTCTCTGATTGACTTATTTTGCTCAGTGTAATACCCTCTAGTTTCATTCACATCAGTGTAAATGGTAAGATTTCATCCGAAATCTTGATGGCCAAATAATACTCCATTATATATATATATATATATCACATTTTCTTTATCCATTTCTCTGTGGATGGACATGTGGGCTCTTTTCATAGTTCGGCTATTGGGATACCTCTTACACTGTTGGTGGGAATGCAGGCTGGTATAGCCACTCTGGAAAACAGTAGGGAGGTTCCTTAAGAAGTTAAAAATAGAGCAACCCTGGGGCTCCTGGGTGGCTCAAGTCCATTTGTGTCTGCCTTTTGCTCAGGTCATAGTCCCAGGATCCTGGGATCAAGCCCCGCATCTGGCTCCCTGTTCAGCAGGGAGTCTGCTTTTCCCTCTCCCTCTGCTCCTTCACAGGCTTGTGCTTGCTCTTCGTCTCTCTCTTTCTCTTAAATAAATAAGAGAAAGGTAGAGTGGCTTCTTCATGCGTCTGTTGAAGATGGGTTTTGAAAGCCCTTTCACTGTCTCAACTAGGACTGTGTTGCTAGAGGCCATCTAGCTAATAACCTTTACCTCCCCTCGGTTCAGCTGGTATTTACTTGCTGAGGGAAAACTGTATGTTGAAACCCTAAATATGGCCTATCGTTTTCTTAGCCCTTTTGTCACTGCTAAGCAGGACATACATATCAAATGTGAGTGAACCTAGGTGGTCTCTGCTTAGATGGAATAGAGTTTCAATTAGGTAGGAGCTGTGAGTCATTTATTTTAAAGGCTAAATGAGCAACTTTCCTTTGGCATAACTAAAACTAGAAATAAAAAATCCTAACAGCTTTAATTTCAAAGAGAAGTAAAATATTTTTTATGCATCAGCAGCCTTTCCACTTTCATCAAGCTCATTGTTAAAGTTGTAAGTGTGTATATGCCTGTGTACTTACGCCATTATATTTTATTTTATTTATTATTTTAAAAGATTTATTTATTTAACAGATAGATTGAAAGAGTGCAAGCGGAGTTAGTGAGAGGAGAAGCAGGCTCCCTGCCAAGCAGGGAGCAGGATGTAAGGGCTCAATCCCAGGATTCTAGGATCATGACCTGAACTGAAGACACACACTTAACCAACTGAGCCACCAGGTGCATGCGTGTGCATACATGTGTGTTTGTGTGTGTGTGTGTGTACACACATATTTTAAAGGGATGCTGTGATTTTAAAAGGGTCTGTCTAGTATAACCTAAAAACTTCAGCAGATGACTGCTCTGAACTGTCCCTTCCTGATCAAGGAGGCATAAACTTTTATCTCCCAAAGTAACAGGAAAGACAAATTGATTTTTAGGGTAGTTTCACAAATACAGAATTAGCTGATTTGTGGTATGTGTTGCGTCTTAGAGTAAATTTTGCCGTGTGGCTATGATTCCCTCAAAATCAAGCTTGATGATTTGCTTTTATATAACTTGCAAAGTAAGTCCTTCTGCACAAATTGAGAAAATTTCTGGGCACTCGAGATTATAAGGGGTTAGGTTCTCATGAGGTTATTGTACCCAGCTTTTGCATTTCAGATAGCTGATATTTTCTGGGATAAATGATCTACTAGAAACATCCTAAAAATGTAGCTAGGAATAATGATAAATCATACTAGGTTGACTTAGAGAAATTTTTTTTGAAGTGTGTTCTTAGGTCTCTGCGGAATGTACGGAGACTTTTCTGATGAAGGCATTAGTTTGATTATTTTAAAATTCTGTTTTAGTCACCTTTGCTTTAGATCCTGTTATTTTGATCTTTGAGATTGTCAGTAAGTAATTACGCTTGTCACGTTCTTTCTCACTGATGGCCATGAGTAAATCACTATTTATTCCTTCAGGTAGAAATTCTCATTTCTAAATCAGTTTTGCCTAGACTATTTTTTTTTTTTAAACTCCCCTCCCATTTTTTCCCCCAAGAATTTATTTATTTATTTGACAGAGAGAAAGAGAAGGAAAGAGCACAAGCAGGGTGAGGGGCAGAAGGAGAGAGAGAAGCAGGCTCCCTACTGAGCTGGGAGCCCCATGTGGGGCTTGGGATCATGACCTGAGCTGATCCTGGGATGATCTTGGGATCATGACCTGAGCTGAAGGCAGATGCTTAACCAACTGAGCCATCCAGGAGCCCCTAAAGCCATTAAAAAAAAAAAAATCATTTCATTTCATTTTTACTTTTTTAAAATTTATTTATTTTTTTGAGAGAGAAGATTAGGGAGGGAGGGGCAGAGAGAGTCCCAAGCAGACTCTTCACTGAGCATAGAGCCTGATGCAGGGCTTGATCTCAGAACTCAGAGATCACAACCTGAGCTGAAACCAAAAGTTGGACTACTTAATTTTATTGGCAGTACATGATTATTAGGGGGAAAAGTAATGGATGTGATCCTAAACAAATTTGAGAGTGATTGTATTAATTTAGCATCTGTATTTCAACTCTTAGTATTCCTGAAATCCCCTCTTGTCTCCTTTCTGCCCTCTGCTGAGTAATCTGTATCCCTCAATATTCCTTCTTTTCTCCTGTAACAATCCATAGAGATGGGCACAGAGGGACAGGTGTCATTGTTCCAGTGGTTCCAATGGGGGAGAAGAGAGAAGGCGAGTGACAGACGACAAACAGGGCACTGAGAAAACACGAAAATACATCTCCTCACCTGGCTATTCATGTGCTGTCCTGGCTTGTGAACCGATGGCATATCTATACCAGAGTGTCTTGAGGGCACCAGAAAGTAGAACACTGAGTTAAATTCCTTTGTCCTTTGTCTACTTGTATCTGTCCTTTGAGTGCTACGTGTTTTATTTTACATTTGTTGGCCAGGCATTTTATAAGGAAAACTTATAATGTACTTTATGGACTAACCTACTAATATGTTAAAAAGGTATTTCCAAGCACATAGCTAGTTCTACCTGGGCAGCTTAGCTTTGTCCCCTTTTCTTTTAGCGCCCATCGATTTTAGTTCTGGTTAAAGTGTTTCCCAATGAAAATCTCAACTTCCTGACCTCTGAAGCAGTGCCCATTTATATAACTCTCTCAGAGTGACTAATATGTTCTTTTCTGTGCAATACAATTGGATTAAGCTTTGCCTAGAACTTAAAAATATATGGCTGAAGTAATCTTACAAAGCATTCTTATTGGAGCTGCATAATACACATTAACTCAGACCCTTCTTGGTGTATCTTAACTTTAAAATTCATTGTGTCACATTGTTTTAGTTCCAGATGCCATCTTTCATATTTTGACATTCTTCACATCTCAGAGTTTATGAGAATCAGGTATAACCTAATATTGCTTGCAGTTCAAGTAGAAATTAATGTATTCTCAACCTTGAAGTAAAATACAGGTTTAGGGTCCTGGGTGGCTCAGTCAGTTAAGTGTCTGCCCTTGGCTCCAGTCATGAACCCTGCTTTGTGCTCCCTGCTCAGCAGGGAGCCTGCTTCTCCCTCTTCTCTGTGCTCAGTCTCTCTCTCACTATCTGTCTCTCAAATAAAAAAATAAAATCTTTAAAAAAAAAATGTTTAATTTTTTCAAGCAGAACCTTTTAAATGACAGTCATGTCTTGGCTTCTCTTGGTAAAACTCCATCAGTTCTTGCCATCAGATAATGTGGAGCCTAAGCAGTGTGAGGTTAGGGTTTTATTTATTTATTTATTTTAAGATTTTATGTATTTATTAGAGAGAGAGAGAGGGAGTAAGAACACAAGAAGGGTGAGGGACAGAGGGAGAAGCAGACTTTCCCATCGAGTAGGGAGGGCTTGATCCTGGGACTCCAGGATCATGACCTAAGTGGAAGGCAGCTGCTTAACCAACTGAGCCACCCAGGTGTCCCAAGGTTAGGTGTTTTTTTTTTGTTTTTGGGTTGTTTTTTTTTTTTTAAAGATTTTATTTATTTATTTGACAGAGATCACAAGTAGGCAGAGAGGCAGGCAGAGAGAGAGGGAGAAGCAGACGCCCCACCAAGCAGAGAGCCTGATGCGGGGCCGATCCCAGGACCCCGGGTTCATGACCCTAGCTGAAGGCAGAGGCCTTAACCCACTGAGCCACCCAGGCGCCTCCCCCAGGGTTAGGTTTTTATAAACAAAGCCACATGGTTCTCTCCTACACTACTCCCATTTATTTTCCAAGTTTGGGCTTTAATTTAAAAAAAATAAAAATAAAAAAATGTTGATTTGAACAGAAACAACTATTGGCTATATAATTAACATTTCCTTGTGAATCACTAAAATGTGCATTTCTTTTCTTATTTTTCAGGCTGGACGTAAAGAAAGAAGCGATGCACTCAATTCTGCAATAGATAAAATGACCAAGAAGACTAGGGACTTGCGTAGGCAGGTAAACTGGAAAAAATTGTTTGCTTTCCCAGGTTCTCACTTCTGTGGTTTGGGTTAAAATTCCAGTAAATACTGGGCCCATATTTTTTATTGGGGTAAAGGATGGATTTTTCACAGGGAACCGCCTATCTGTGTTTGATTGCTAGTAAAGTTCTAAATGGTTAATAAAATCTTTTGGGGGCCTGGAATGATATAACCTACTGGGATGGACTGAATAAATTAGCTCTAGTGTGAAAAAGATGTACAGGTAAGAAAATCAATGTAAAATCACTTGGGTGGGACCTGTGACAGAACCCTGAAGGATCTCGTGATACTAGGTTACATGCAGGAGAAGCAGAAATTGCAGTGGAGATCCTTGGTGGAGTTGTTTTTCTAGTACAAATATGTGGGTATAGAGATAGTTCGTTTGCTGTATTTTCCAAGCTAGTAAATACACAGGAAAGAATCTCATTTGTTAAATAGTCCCATTAACATTTCAGAATCCAGTTGAGTTTTAGTATTTTAAAAATTAGGGTTGAATTTACAAAACAATGTATTAAGACTTAAAATGAAACTGTAGTAATAGCAGTTTCCAGACTTAGTAGAGAGACGTTTTGTTGATCATGTTTGATAAAAAGCAAAATTAATGATGGAATGTGTTTTTATTCGTTTTCCTTCTGGTGAAGTCCTTTCAGAAATGGTTATAAAGTTAACGTTTTAGGTTTAAAGTTCCCAGTGTGCTAACCCTCTTCAGATAAACCAGAAGGTACTTAGTCACTTAGTCCTGTGTTTTCATTTTTAGTTAGGCAGTTAGGCTAATAACATATATTCCAAGGCTATGTTTCAATTCAGCCCGGAGCTGCTTTTTATTATTCCTTTAAGATACAAGCTTTAGTTTTTTAATTCCCAAGAAGAAAAGGATACTGTCTTGAATACTGAAATTTTGTTGCTGAAATCCTGTAACTGCAGCATAACCATTATCTTCAGGATCGTGTTTCCTGTGTTGCAGATCATGTAGCTGCACAACTTACATGAGGGATCCTCGTATCAGTGTAGCCCAGCTATCATGAGCTAACATTAACATTTGAAAGTACAGGAGAAAAGAAGCAGTCTAGTTTCTTGGTAGAAATAAAATCAAATTTTTACAATTTATTTATTAGCTCCGCAAAGCTGTCATGGACCATGTTTCAGATTCATTCCTGGAAACCAATGTTCCACTTTTAGTATTGATTGAAGCTGCAAAGAATGGAAATGAGAAAGAAGTTAAGGAATATGCCCAAGTTTTCCGTGAACATGCCAACAAATTAATTGAGGTAAGTGTGTTAGCGGTTTCATTAATTGTAGGTAACTTGGTGGAGTATGGTGATTTTTTAATCACAGTATGTATAAGATGAAAGTCTTTTAGCATTACTTTACATCTGTGCCAAACTATCATTTTGGTCAGTTTACATTAATTATGTGTATGATTAAATATAGGTAGTCTCTGTCCTAGAAACTTAACATCTCCACTTAATGTTTTTTGTTTTTTGTTTTTGTTTTTGTTTTTAAAGATTTTATTTATTTATTTGACAGAGAGAGAGCTAGAGAGGAAATACAAGCAGGGGGAGTCCTCAATCCCAGGACCCTGGGATCATGACCTGAGCCAAAGGCAGCCGCTTAATGACTGAGCCACCCAGGTGCCCCAACATCTCCACTTAATGTTAATGCAAATAAAAATAGATTGTCATATATTTGAACTTAAAGATACCATAGAAGGGAGTAGTGTCTAGAATTTGGAGAAATTGCTTGGCTTACATCCTGGGCTGCATCCTGGCAAATTACTTAACCTTTCTAAATTGCCATTTCTTTTCTGTAAAATGAGGATACTAATGATACCTGTCAGAGGAGGAATATTTTGAGATCTGAAAGAGATGATCTATGTCAGGTGCTTAATTCTTTGCCTTAGACGTAGACTCAGTCCAGTCATCATGTTTTAAAAAAATATTAAATAATACACTGTCACTCCAACCGTGTTGTTGCAAATGGTAAGATTTCATTCTATGACATCTTTGTCCTTTTCTCAGTCGATGGATATTTGGGCTCTTTCCATACTATGGCTATTGTTGATATGTTGCTGTAAACATCAGGGTGCATGTACTCCTGTGTTTTTGTGTCTTTGGGTGAGTAATACCTGGTAGTGCAGTTGCTGGGTCATAGGGCAGTCCTGTTTTTAACTTTGGGGAAGCTCCATACTGTTTTCCTGAGTGGCTGCACCAGTTTGCCTTCCCACCAACAGTTCAAGAGGGTTCCCCTTTCTGCATCTTCACCAGCACCTATTGTTTCTTACCTGTTGTTAATTTTAGCCATTCTGACAGGTGTGAGGTGGTATATCTCATCATGGTTTTGATTCATATTTCCCTAATGATGAGTGACGTTGAGCATCTTTTCATGTGTCTGATAGTCATCTGGATGTCTTCTTTTTACTATTTTTTTAAAAGATTTTATTTATTTGAGAGAACGCTTTCTGGCTGGTGTGTGTGCAAGAGTGGGGGAGGGGCAGAGGGAGAAGCAAGACCCCTTACTGAGCAGGGAGCCTGATGCAGGGCTGCATCTGGGAACCCTGGAATCATGACCTCTGAGCAAAGTCATCCACTTAACCGATCGAGCCACCCAGGTGTCCTTTCTTTTTATTATTTTTAAAGATTTTTTTTTTTAATAATTTATTTGCTAGAGAGTGGGGGAGTGGTAGAGAAAGAGGGAGAAGCACATTGCCTGCTGAGCATGGACCCCTCTATGGGCCCAATCCCAGGACCCCAGACCACGACCTGAGCTGAAGTCAGATGCTTAGCTGACTAACCCACCTGGGTGCCCAAGTTATATCTGGATGTCTACTTTGGAAAAGTATTCATGTCGTCTCCCCATTTCTTAACTGGATTATTCATTTTTTGGGGTGTTGAGCCTGATAAGCTCCTTACAGATCTTGGATACTAAGCCTTTATCAGATATGTCATTTGCAGATATCTTCTCCCATTTGTAGGCTGCGTCTTAGTTTTGTTCATTGGTTTCCTTTGTTGTCCAGAAGCTTCTTACTTTGATAAAATACCAGTAGTTCATTTTTGCTTTTGTTTCCTTTGCCTCTGGCGACGTGTCTAGTAAAAACTTGCTGCAGCCAAGGTCAAAGAGTTTGCTGCCTGCGTTCTCCTCTAGGATTTTGATGGTTTCCTGTCTCATATTTAGGTCTTCATCCATTCTGAATTTATTTTTGTGTCTGGTGTAAGAAAGTGGTCCCGTTTTGCCAACACCATTTGTTGAAGAGAATGTCTTTTTTTCCATTGGATATTCTATCCTGCTTTGTCAAAGATTAGTTGACCATATAGCTGTGGGTCATAGGTCAGTCTTATATTCAAGTTAATGATTCCTTTGGAATTAAAATCAGAAGAGTATCATTTTGTGTCTCCATTAAGCATAGTCTTGTTCGCCATAGTCACGTGGTAGCATGAGGTGTAACCTCCAAACCCTCCTTTAGGAAGCCAACCTCCTATAAGTAGCCTACATATTAGAAAGTATGCCTGTTGGGCGCCTGGGTGGCTCAGTGGGTTAAGTCGCTGTCTTCGGCTCAGGTCATGATCTCAGGGTCCTGAAATCGAGTCCCGCGTCAGGCTCTCTGCTTAGCAGGGAGCCTGCTTCCCTCTCTCTCTCTCTGCCTGCCTCTCTGCCTGCTTGTGATCTCTGTTAAATAAATAAATAAAATCTTAAAAAAAAAAAAAAAAAGTATGCCTGTAAAGCAGAAAGCAAGGACACTGTCCGCCCAAGGCCTAGGGTAACCGGTAGTGGCACAGGAAAGGGCTCGTTGTGGTCCCTGAACCTCAGAGGGCAAGCCCTTGTCTCTAGTGCTGGAGGGCTTTTTATGTGGTCCTGCTCTGTCAGCCTCGTCCAACACAACTGACACTTGCTGTACAACCAGGCATGTGCAGATATGGTGCATTTTCCACCATATCTGGTGGATATGGTGTTTCTTGGTAAGGGAAGTGAAGTGTAGAAAGGTTAAGTTTCTTGGTAAGGGAATGGAGGCGTAGAAAGGTTAAGTAACTTGCCTAAGGTCCTCCAGCAGTGAGGGCTGTGCCTTTTGAGCTTGCTAGCATAGTGGACAGTGCAAACATTATGTGGACCTGGTGGCTCTGGAGACCTTGCTTCTACTTTTTATTTCATTCTGAACTTCACTAACCAAAGGCCCCTTTGAGTTTGGAGTTTGGTGTTCTCTATCACAACTCACTTCTGACCCGTATCTCACCCCTGTCACCCCACCATACTTATAAATGACATCCTTTTTATTGCTCAAGGCATAACTAAAGACTTTGTAGTGTGACTCTGCAAACAGTTGAATTTCATTTATGGTAATAGAGATACTAGGGTATATAACTGCACATGTGCTTGAAAAGGAAATGAGTATTTAAAGTGTTGTAGAAGCCTAAAATTCTTGACTCAAGGCAGAACTTTATTCTTCAGTGACAAGGCTTCTCTACCCTGCACTTTTACATTATGATGAGCACTGAACTAGTGAGGGCCTGGTTTTAAACAAAGGGGAAATACTTCATTTTGATTGTTGCGCTGAATCTCTTTACTTCTTTTAGTTGCATTAGTTCCCTCTTAAATTGGAGTAAATGTCAGCTGACTTTGGTTTTTGTGGCCTTTTGTAGTTTTTCCTGAGCGTTTAGGGAAAGTCAGAGTATGTGGGAAAGTTGAGTAGGGCTAGTGATACTAGCTGGAAAGGTGGGGCTCAGATTCTGCAGCCCCTGAGAATTCTGCCAGATCGGCTTGACTTTTTAAAATACTGCAGTAAAAAATAAGTAAGATAAAATAAAATGAAATATTGAAGTAAAATTCTGTGCTAACCATCTGCAGTTAGCACAAACCCCCCAGGTAAAAGGGCATGATCCCCAACAATATTGCTCTCACTGTAGGTGCAAGCTGCCACAATCTCTTCTCACCCAAGTGACTTTACATTTAGGAGTTCCCTGATCCTTCCTCATATGACTGCTCCATTTCAAATGGCAGCTACAAGTTTGGAGGGTCCCCAGGCTGCCCATACTTCTGACTAACTGGCTACAAATTTGGGGGCTTCCCTTGGCCCCCTTGAGGTCTGATAATGTGCTAGAACAACAACTAGAACTCAGGACAGTGTATACGTAGGGGCCCATCAGGAGTTACCTCATTAGCATAAACTCTCAGGGCCAGTGTTGAATAACAAAGACATTCTTATTATTAACTGAACTTAATGGAAGTTTCCTTTCAGGAAACTGAGACAAAGACTGGACATTCTTTATTATACAACACCTCCCCATCTTGAAGGAATGTGGGATACCTTGTTTTCAGGTAGATGGCCCTTCTGCAATAAAGCCATATAGAATAGAAGAGGTAAGACAAGGCTGGTGTTTGTTTTCTGTAGCTTTACTGCATCCTGTGTGGCCGTTTACCCGGTGACTTACCATTTTACTTACCTGGTTCTTGCACTGTTCTTCTTTTCCCTGGAGGTTCTCCCCTTTGGGAACTAGGTTTTCTGTTCTTCAGGAATTGGGTCCATCTCTTCACAGTGAGTGGGTTTTCTTTTCGTAGAAACGTAGATTCTTATTCTGGTTTGTAAATCCCCCTTCTTTGTAACATACATGCATTGTTATTTATATTTTTGTGGATTGCTTCTGTAGGGGGACTTTGCTAGGTTCTCTGGTTGTCAGGAAAGGGGAGCCGCAATCTCCTTTTCTGGAGCTGCTGCTCTTTTTCTCTCTCTTTTTTTGTTTACTGCCTTGCACATGTAAATTGAGAGGAGCTGTCAGTGTAAACACAAACCCAATTTCAAAGACGTGGTATGGGAAAAGAATGGACAATATCTCATTAGCTTTTTATATTGATTACATGTTAAAATGTAATAACTTGGGATTAAAAACAGCAAATTAGGGGCATCTGGGTGGCTCAGTCAGCTAAGTGTCTGCCTTTGGCTCAGATCATGTTCCGGGGTCCTGGGGTCAAGTCCCAGTCAGGCTTCCTGCTCAGTCTCCTTCTGTCTCAATATTTTTAAAAAAGAAAGAGGAGTGCCTGGGTGGCTCAGTGGGTTAAAGCGTCTGCCTTTGGTTCAGGTCATGGTCCCAGGGTCCTGGGATCCAGCCCCGCATCAGGCTCTCTGCTCAGCAGGGAGCCTGCTTCCCGCTCTCTCTGCCTGCCTCTCTGCCTACTGGTGATCTCTATCTGACAAATAAATAAATAAAATCTTAAAAAAAGAGAAAGAGAGAGAGAGAGAGGGAGGGAAGGGAGGAAGGAAATAAAACCTAGCAAATTACTTTTGCTAATTTCATTGTTTTTAGTGGCTACTCAAAAATTTTTAAATTCCAAGAACCTTATAGCTTGCCCCTAGAAATCATTCTCTTGATTGAACAATTCTTAATATATAGTTGGCAGTTCAGCCTGTTTAGAATCCCCTTGTTTTTATCTTGCTCTCTAAATTATTTGGATAAAACGTGTCTACATTATTTCCTTATATCCTTTTCGGTAATTTCTGTGATCACCCTATTAATACTGGGATACCTATAGGAATCATAGTTTATATTCTTGTAAGCAGCTGGGAGATTCTGTTAATGTGCTGTCCAATAATTTTTCCCCCCAATTTTCCCCATGAATATTTGGGTGCTGCTGTATATCAGATAACCATTCTGTGGGCTTAGATGCACTCCTCTCACATTTGATCTCTAAATCGGGTAGTCTGATTGTGGGTGTTAGAGGATGCGCTCTTCAGCACTGCAGTGAAGCCAGGCTTCTTCCCAGAACCATTTGGGGATGCTGTGAAATTGTTGTAGTAGGGATCCAGACCCAATGTAAAACTCTCATGAGTTAGAGTTTGTCCGGGGTCATTCTGTGGCAACAGTACTCATTTGCTCATGCATTCATATCCCAATACTAGAGATACTACAGGAGTTTCTGAAAGCATCCCTATAGAGGAGGTACCTGAGGAGGAAAAGAAGTGCCAGTTTAGATGGGTGTGGTTTAGGGATACTGCCATTTAAAAATGCAGCTTTAAAAAAAAATTATAAAAAAATACGAGTTCATTTTAAAGAATTTTGGAAAATAAAAGCACAAAGAAGAAGGAGTAACATTTTGGAGTAGATTTATACTTAATTTATGTGTGGGTTGACTTTTTAAAAAAATATACAAAATGGATACACTGATTTATTTTTTGAGGTAAATGATACCGTAATTTGTTATGATGTAATGTGTTTTCCTCCTGCTTGCGATATCAGAGCCATTTTATTGTGTTATGAAGTAGTCATCTGTAGTATTTCTGTTGATTGCATACTGGTCCATTTATTTAACTAGTCCCCTACCGCTGGATATTAGGTTATTTAGATTGTTTTAGTCTTTCATTATGACATGTAATATTTTCATAAACAGCCTTGTTTTTTGTTTTCTGTTTTTCTGGGTGGTTTTTATTCCACCCAGTTTTTTAAGCCAAAATTAATAGGAGTCATCCTTAATTTTTCTTCTTCACCTCATGTTCCCTATTTAATCTACAAGTTCTCATATCATTGTCTTTCTTTATTCCACGGTCATTTCCCTAGTCCGAGCCATCCTGTCTCACTGGACTTCTGCCACTGCCTCCCTGCTGGTTTTTGTGCTTGCACTCTTGTCCCTCTCTAGTCTCTTTTTGTAGAGCAGCCAACATGACCCCTTTAAATCAGATCACATCATTTCTTTGCTTCAGGAACCATTTAACTGTGGCTTTCTAGGCACACTTGAGATAAAATCCTAAAACGTGCATTCTTCTGCTGCTGCTGCTGCTTTAAGATTTATTTATTTACATAGAGAGAGAGTGTGCGTGTGTGTGCACACGAGTGGGAGCAGGGGAGAAGGGACAGAGGCAGAGGGAGAGAAAGAATCTTACACAGGTTTCACGCTGAGTGTAGAGCCTGATGTGGGGCTCGATCTCATGACTCTGAGACCATGACCTGAGTGGGATCCAAGAGTCAGGCGCTGAAGCGACTGAGCCACCAAAGTGCCCCACATTCTTAACTGTGGTCCATAAGGTATGCTGCCTGCCTTTTGATCTGCTTCTGGTTTTTCTCTTTCTCTTTTTGTGGTCTGTTGCCCCACCACTACCACCTTTTAAAAAAATCTTCTGCATGAACACCTGGGTGGTGTTACTGTATGGTAGCTGCTCCTTGGCGTTAGATGCACTCTGCTCACATGTGATCACTAAACTGGGTATTAGAAAATACACTCTTCAGCACTGAAGTGAACCCAGACTTGTCAGCACTCCCTCGGCCCTCTGCCTGGAATGTTCTGTCCACTTATCCTCTTACCCCGTAGGCTTTTGTTCACATATTTCCTCTGCATAGAGGCTCTCCTGGATCCCTCATCCCCTCCATTCCAACTTCCACCATTTTTTTAACCCAATCGCCTATTTTATAGCCTCTGTAACATTTTTCACTCTTTGAAATTATTAGGTCTGTTTCGTTTTATTTCTGTGTTCCCCACCTCACACTAGAATGTAAGTTTGTTGAGAACATGGGCCTAGAACATTGCCTGAAACATAGTAGGTACTCACTAACTACTACATAAATGAATGAATACTAGTTCTCAGGTAATAAACAGTAAAGTTACTGAGTTGCTCAACCTTCAGATCCCTGGACCACCGCCCCCTAGGATTCTCATTCCCTGGTCTCAGGACTGGACCTTGAGAAATTCAGAGCTGTATATTATGACTGAACATCATGGATATTGAGCCTGAGTATTTGTAATGTTTATACAAAAGAACATCACAATGCATCATTCTTTATAATGTGTACATAAAGGGATGAATTGTAAGATTTTTGGGGATACGAAGATGAAGGGGAAAATTTGTAAACTTTTCAAAGATGAGGTGACTTGATTTGAGAAATATTTTTGTTTGTTAGCTAGAAAGCCACAGTTGAATAGGTCCTGAAACATTTGAAAAACCTATAGCAGGGGGGGCTCTTAGGTGGCTCAGTTGGTTGGACATGTGTCTTCAGCTCAGGTTTTGATCCTAGCATCCTGGGATTGAGCCTCACATGGGACTCCCTCTTCAGTGGGGAGTCTGCTTCTCCCTCTCCCACTGCCGGCTGCTCAACCTGCTTGTGCAGGCGCGCTCTCTCTCTCTCTCTCTCTCTCTATCAAGTAAATAAATAAAATCTCAAAAAAATAAAAATGTTAAAAAAAAGAAACCCAAAGCAAATTTTCTATAGTTGAGGGAGAAAAAAAATTGTGATCGATTCTTATGACAGACATACTGTTCTGTTATGTTCCAGTCATTGTTCTAGGCATTAGGGAGGTAGTAATGAATGGAACAAAAATCCTCACCCCCATAAGAGTTATGTTCTACTAGAAAGCGAGAAAGACAATCAAAATAATTTATATAGTCTGTTTATTTTGTATAATGTGATACAAATGACGTTGAGATGATATGTGAAAAAAGTTAACCATTTTATCAGCATTTTAAATGGAAGCTGAGCTAAAACTGTTTAAGTAGCGTTTAAATACATGACCAAAATAAAATTGGAGCAGATGTGTTGGCACTTGCTAATAACTTGGTTTTTGGAAGTCTTATTTATTGCTTTAATAGAAACATTTTCTTTCCAGACCAAGTAAAATAGTATAAAAAGGTTATGCTTTAATTTGGGGTGTCATGTAAAGTTGCTTCAAATAAAATAGTTTCTGAGTAGTATTAGGGATAACACACACTTAAAAATGGAAACCTTTTGTGGTGCCTTCTTTGGATATCACATTATGGAAATACAAGATTGGTTTAAAGAATAGAAACCATATACTGACTCTTAAGGTTTTTCCAGTCTCTCTGTGTGCACACAGTCAGTGTCTGGAAGGATGTTTAGGGCTGGCTGCCAGTTGGATACTCACTCAGTTATACTCTGTTTTATTTGAAAAAGCAAATAATGGAGTGTTTGCTGTGAAGTTGTTCTTGACTTCTTTTCTCAGGTTTTGGTTAGGACCTCTGCCTATCTCATATCACATTTGTCAGTGGAATCCATTACCACAAGGTATCGAAGTCCCCTTTTTTATGCGAAAGGTGCATAGAGGTGTGTCCCCAAGGTCTTTGAGTTAGGGACCAAGAGCTGAGGGCGGTGAGCTGGGTGATGCTTCTTTTCACCATATTCTGCTCTACCGCATAGCACTGAGGGCTTTTCTTTCATCTTGTTATGAGAGGGCAAGGCTGTGCTTCTGGGTGATGATAACACCTTTTATACTTGACTCTTTCTCCCATATCAGGTTAATGATTTCTGTATATTTCTCTTCAATTTAAAGTGTATTGAGGTAAAAAAAAATTATTTTGCAGAAATATTAACCTTTTTGTCAATAATGCAATAGCCATGTGTCCTTTTTTAATTGCTTCATTCTTTGTCTAGCTCCTTCGGCTCTGAGCAGCCTAATAGCTAAGGAGCAATGTTTTCCCTTTTAATTTTGCTTTCTTCTGAGTTCTTTTTCAATTTCATAAATTAAGAGTGAAATCGGGAAAATGCCATTCATGAAATCTTACCTATAAAAACTATGTATCACTTAGTATCCCTTTCCCCTCAACCCCAGACATTGCATTAAAATGGGTCTCTTAATATAATGAACTTGCTACAGTGAGATACATCTTGTTCATTATTTTGTGTATTAACCAAAAAGTAGGGTCCCTGGGTGTCTCAGTTAAATGTCTCCCTTCTGCTCAGGTCATGATCACAGGGTCCTGGAATCAGGTCCTGCATCGGACACCCTGCTCAGTAGGGAGCCTGATTCTCCCTCTGCCTCCTCCTCCTCTCTCTCTCTGTCTCTCTTTCTCAAAAATGGATGAATAAAATCTTAAACAAACCAACCAATAAGTAAATGTAATTGGTATGATTTTGAGTTGGATTATCACTACGTGTTGCACTGCCCTGTGCACTACCCATACCCCAAAGTATTTCCCATTATCTAGGACTTTATTGGCTTGAAATGTGTATTTTTACTGCAGATGAATAATCTGCATTATTACTTATGTTGTGTGGTTTAGTTGATAATGCGCAGTAAAGTAGCCTTGAAGAAGGCTCTGTGAGGAGTATTTGAATAGAATACTAACCTTATATGATCCACCTGTGACATCTTCAGCATTTTCTCAGTGCTTCTATATAATACTGTAGACTGAAATTCTTGTAAATAGCAAATTAAATGAAGCTTCAGTTTTCTAGGACTGTAGCATGTTTAAAGAAGTTGGTGTTCTTGAGGGGAATGCTGACCTTGGATTCCAGAAGAATTTAGTAAGCCTGTTGAGCTTGACCTGCCCACATTACCAAAGTTCTGCAAGTTCATATGCTTGAGTCTGCAAAACAGAAATGTCTTGTGTGTACTATTTTTTTTTAAACACCTCATACCCCAAACTAGTGTTTTTTGCTGAGCTTAACTATGTAGTCAGATTTTGGGATGGTCTAGAGAAGGCAGTAGATGAACCTTGTTCTCAACGAACATCAGGATTCTTTTCTCTTGGAACATTGATAGGAATGACACAGGAAGCACGCCCAATCTTCATCCTGCTCCAGAAAGAGTATAGGACTTCCTGTTTGCTCCTCGGTAGAGCTGATGAGCTGATGTTTAGGCAGACACCCTATCAGTACTGATAGACTATTCAGGCAGTTAGATAGAAATAGGGAACTTTAGTGGTCCATATGATAACCAAGTAAATGGAAATGATTACTCTATCATCTGGGTGGTGATTTACAACGAAAGCTTTTTTTTTTTTTTTTTTAAAGATTTTATTTATTTATTTATTTGACAGAGAGAGATCACAATTAGGCAGAGAGAGGGGGGTTAATTAATTTCAATTAATTAATGTTAATTAATTTAATTAAGTCATAATTAATGACTGAGCCACTCAGGTGCCCTCCTTTCTTTTTTAAAATATTATACAATCTTTGTTTATGTTTTAAATGTATTTTATAAAGAGTATATGTTTACTTATTGTTACTCAGTTTAGCAGGGTTTTTTTTTCCCAGTTAGAGAGTTTTTGTACATACACATTTCATTACTGTTATGACATGTGGATTCATTTTTAACATTGCATTTTCTTCTCTTCTTCTTTCCCCTGTTTCCATCCCTCCTTCTCTGTTTCTGATTATCTTTCCTCTTTTGGATTGATTGAGTCCTCTCACCTCCTATTTTTATCCCTTCTTGTTTGGAAGTGGTAAAGTCTGTTTTACTAGTAGTAACTGTGGATATTAGAGCATGCATGTTTAACTCAGAGGTTGAGGTTAATCAGTATCTTTTCCTCTTGTGAAACAATGTCAGAATCTTAGAATGCTTCCACTTCCATCATTCTCCAACTCAAATATCACTGTTGTCCAATACTTTGGTTAAGTTTTAGCCCCATTAATGTTGCTGTATTCATTTTTTCAACTTTGCTTAAATTGATCTGAGACATAATTTTCATTGCTTCTCATTATTTCTTGCATGTTGTTAAACCCTCCGTCTGGAATTACTTCCCTTTTTCCTGAAGCATTTTTCTTATAAACTGCTTTAGTTGGGGTAGGGAAGTTCTTTCTGGAGTAAATGCTCTTAGGTTGTTTTTTGTTTTGTTTGTCTTAATGTCTTTATTGTGCGCCAAATCTAGGAAAAATAATTTCGTTGAGTGTACAGTCCTAGGATGATCTCTTCCATGTCCACTCCCCTGCCAAGTGATTTGAAGATACTTTTTCCCCATTTCTGGCTTCTAGTTGTTGCTCTTGAGAAGTCAGCATTCAGTCTCACTGAGCTTACTTTGTGAATAATTTGTATTAACTTTGTGGCTGTTTTAAAAATCTTATCTTTGTTGTTGTAAAGCTTCACTGTAGGATGTCCAGGTATGGATTTCTTTTTATTCACCCTGCTTAAAATTGGTCTTCTCAAATGTGAAATTTATATTTCCTCCACTCTGAAAATTGTTTAACCGAAATCTCTTTCACTATTGCTCCTTTCCCATTCTCTGTGTTTCCTTCTGCATCCTTCATAGTTGAATAGTATTCTCTTTCAGTCTAATTGCACATCTCTTGTTTTTGTGTATGGTTTCCATATCATGAAAATTTCTTGGTTTTTCTGAATAATTTCTTCAGTTTAACTCTATAGGTTAGTAATTTTCTTTCCATCAGTATTTAGTCAGTATTACTCTAGACTTCTAGAAGGTGTGGAAGTTATTAATTTTCTCTTGGAGTTCTACTTTGATCCTTCTCTAGTATGCCTGGTCATTTTTTAGTGTATTTTTCCTTTGTATACTTTCTTTTATTTTTGTTAACATAAAAAACACTTTTTAAGACTCTGGTTTTGGTCATTTGAGTATCTGCCATCATTATGGATCTGATTACACAATTGTTTTTGCTTACTCCTGCCCAAGATAGCTTATCTCCTTGGGTACTTCTGCGTTTTTTATTGTAAATTCAGATTCCTGGCATTATGCATATGAGAATTCTTTGAGGCCTGGGTTTAAGTTATCTTCCATCTAGATGGAAATATAAATGGAAAATTTCCATTTATATTTGCTTCTCCTAGTTGCTTAGGCATACCGCTAATATATGACTAAATCAGAGGCATTTACTTTGTGAGGGCAATGGTTTTGTTGGTCCACTAAAAACCCAAATTCTGATCACACAATGGCGCGTACTCCATTGCTCCGTTCCCCACCCTTGTATAAACACTGTTTTCAGTGCTTGCGTTTTCCTCTTTGAATTTCTGCTTTCTCATATCTAGCCTCTGATAATTTTCCTTAATTAATTACCGGGTTGGCTCTGCCTTAACAACAACATTTTTGAGGTATAAATTACAGACTGTAAAATTCACCCTCACCCCTTTTAACTATACAATTCAGTGATTTTTTTACTAAATTTACGGAAGTATGCAGCCATTCCCACAATCCAGTTTGGAATTTTTCTATCATCCATGCATGCTTCACTTTTTGGTAGCTTATCCTCTGTTCCATCATCATTTCCCTTAGAGATTTGGGAGTAAATGGTAGAAATTTGAGTGGTTCTGAAATTTATATGATGTGCAGTTGGGACTACTTAATGCATGACAGACTTGGGAAGTTGAGTTATTGTTATTTTTTCCCTTTTTTGAGAGTTCAGACTCAGCCATTTTGAAGAGGAAAATTCAGGTGGTTGCTTGATGAAAAGCATCAACGGCAAGTAATTTAGGTTTTGAACTTCCTCCTCTTCAGCATTATGATTGTGGTATCACTATGTAGACTTAAAAGCTGCCTTTTCCAAAGTTCTTCTCACTTGTTTTACTCTGACAAAGTAGGCGTAGGCTGTTGGGTCATTAATAAATGATTAATTTATTACCAAGAACAAAAATAAATCTTAACTTCTTCACACGGTCCAGAGTAAGGGGCAGTGAAGCAACTTAGCCAAATATCAGTGAGAAGCAGTTACTCATGACAGTGGGAACAACTTGTGCTTGAGTTTAAACAAATTTCAACTTCATTTAAAGTCATCAACACATGTTATAATAGACAAAATGCTGTCTAAATGGGGTATTTTTCCACTAAGGAACTTCATAAATTTTATTTCAGAAAAGAAGATATAGTATAAAGGTAGGGTTTTCCTAAATGTTTGAAAAGTCTTTTCTGCAGTGTGCAGATGTCCTGTTTGTTGACTGATACAGCCTGGCTTTGAGATTTTTCTTTCTCCACAGCACAGATTGTTACTGCACTACTCCTGAAACTAGCAAAAATCCAGAGCTTTTTTTTTTTTTTTTTTTTTTTTTTAAATTTAAAATCAGGGAGTTGCTGGTTTTCTGAAACTTTCTGCTCTTCTGTGAGGTCCAAATTTACGCAATGTAGGCATCAGCCATGCAAGAGGCCTTCATGATTTCAAAGCTAGTGGTTATAGATAGTGTCAGTCTTAGCCCACTTCTTGGATTAGCAGAAATGAAAGATGAAGTTGTTAATACACAAGTTACCGTGGTGGCAGAGATGCAATCATTTATTCTCAGCACAAATCTAGAGGTACTGTGCAGCACTCTACCAGGTTCTCTACAAGCGAGCTGCTGAGTATTTTTGATTCAAACTTCCAAATCTTCTTCAGTCTCAGAATCAGTTGTTCTTCCAAATTTTTAGAGCCCCAGGAGACATTTAGAAAGCCCGTCTTCTCACTCTCTGCTTTCACTGTCTTCAAGCCTGGCACTAGTATATGAGGTTAGCCTCTCAGCTTCTCAGAGAGCTATGGTTGAGATGTTGCATTTGCACATTTGTCATTGTTAGAAGTGAGTAGCCCTGTCCCTGGAGGGTGAATAGAAGCTCATTCATCTGGAGAAGACTGTCAGTGACAGGCGCCCGCTTCTTCCTCCTCAGCCAGGCAGGGTGGCCTCCTGAAACAGGCAGTGTACTCATGTAGAGCATAACTGCTTCAGCAGTACATCAGAAAGCATCTCAAGTAATGTTTTAAAAGAAAGAACAAGTCTTCCATAACCTTTATTTTGTTCGGTGTTGTATCAGGAAACAGGAAGATGATTTACAGAACTTACCCATTTCAGCCTCAGCCACACACCCATCCTCAGGTGTCTGATCTGCAGTGGGTGATAGTCTACATAATCTTTGCTTCTTAATTTAAGTGTTTTTCTAGTTTTTACAGATTCATAAAATTGGAGAGTACAAATTGAAATAAAATTGTGGTAGTTGTGACTAGACAGTAGAAGATAGAAACACAGTGACAGACCTTCCTGAATTTAACACTTGGCTGGCCTCCCAAATGGCAGGAGTGGGGCAGGGGTACTAGGTCTTAATATGCTCACCTCACCAGGAATCTTTGTTAGTCCCAAACTACTAATTCAGTGATGAACCTCAAATTTTATATTTGTTTTTCGTAATGCCTTCTTAAAGAATTGAAGCAATGGGAGTTACAGATTCATGAATACATCCTATTTAAGCTTTTCCCTTCACTGTAGCATCATAAATTCTACATTTGAGGGATTATTATTTTTAGGAGTTTTGTATTCTATAAAATATAGTTTTGGTCATATTTTGTAATAATTTTTTAAGAGAGGGAGAAAATGGGGGAGGGGCAGAGGGAGAGAGAGAATCTTAAGCAGACTCTGCGCCGAGCACTTAGCCCGACTTGGGGCTCCATCTCACAACCCTGAGATCACGATCTAAGCCAAAATCAAGTGTCAGATGCTTAACTGGCTGAGTCACCTGGGTGGCCCTGCAGTAACTTGAAACAAACTAATAGAAGTCTGCAATCAACTCTAGCTATGTATTATGATCATGAAGACCATTGTCTCTTTGCCCAGATCCAGATGATACTAGAAAGTAGAATTGTAATCTTTAGGGGCAGTAGAAATGGGATTTCTTTGTGGGATTTTGAAGTCCCTGAACATTAAGGATCTGGCTTCATTTTTCACTTCCTTGCATGTTATATTTTAAATTGCATGTTCTTTTGTTTCTTATGGTTAGGATTCTGATAGCAGTCTTACAGAAAGCTGATAATCCCTAACCATACTACTGCAAACAACTGCCGTAATAATATGTAATTTTTCTTATGCCTTTATGTGCTTATGTTGGGTGGAGGAGTGAAAATCAAAGGTTATTGCCCTTGCCCTTGTTTACTCTGGCATTTAAGCTCCCAGAAAGTGCCTCTGATGTTCAGCTGCCTACGCCTTTGTCATTCATAACTCAATTTGCAACTGGGGGAAAGATGTGTCTTAGCACTGTGTATTCATTTGGTTCTTGGCATTGCTAATGGTATTGGGAAGCCTGTTCATTTAGAAACAGGGGTAAGTGATCACGTCCCTCACAGTTGCTCCAGAGCAGCCTTCTCAGCCCCAGTGGTCCGCAGGAGAGCAAGTATGACACAACCTGGAAAGATTGTTTCTGGATACATGAGCAGTGTGACAAAGATACTCAGATAGGAAGGATAGGATTTTATTTCAAATGAAGCGGTACCATTCAGGAAAGAGGCCAGCTGTCAGTGCTTTCGAGAACCCACTCAAAGGACAGTTCTGCTCTTAACTGTGGAACATCAGCCCTGTTACTTCATACGCTTCTGAGGAAGATGGCCTTGGGCACATCTTGATTTCGTCTTAATACTATTTCCTTATGTGAAAAATAGCTTTATGTTCAAATAAAACTCCTTTTGGCTTAGTAAGCATCCATTCACCCATCACATGAGAATAGCAACTCAGAATCTCTATTTCTTTTCTTCAAGAACAGCTGCATAGTATATTTTTATTTGAGGATACCAACTATTCTTTCCCGATGCCCTTGGTTCTTTAGCTTTTCTCATTTGTCCGCACCATGAGAACCTCTTTCTGAAGCTGTTGTTCAGGCAGATTCGAGCACATGTAAAACCTTGAGTTACATGCCTTAAAATCTCTAAGCTTCTGCCACCAGCTTAAAGTGTGGCCTTTATTACAGGTATGTACAATGGCACAGAGATTTTTTTTTTAATGTTTGTGTTTTATTTATTTATTTATTTTCAAGATTTTATTTATTCATCTGAGAGAAAGAGAGAGACAGCATAAGAAGGAGGAGTGGCAGAGGGAGAGGGAGAAGCAGGCTCCCCACTGAGCTGGAAGCCTGACTACCTGGGATCGATCCAGGGATCCTGGGATCATGACCTGAGCCGAAGGAAGACGCTTAACCATCTGAGCCACCCAGGCGACCCTATGCTTGTGGTTTTTTGTTTTTTTTTTTTCTTTAATTTTATTTTTTATAAACATATATTTTTTTCCCCAGGGGTACAGGTCTGTGAATCGCCAGGTTTACACACTTCACTGCACTCACCATAGCACATACGCTCCCCAATGTCCATAATAACCCCACCCCCCCAACCCCCCTCACCCCAGCAACCCTCAGTTTGTTTTGTGAGATTAAGAGTCACTTATGGTTTATCTCCCTCCCAATCCCATCTTGCTTCATTTACTCTTCTCCTATCCCCTTAACCCCCATGTTGCATCTCCTCTCCCTCATATCAGGGAGATCATATGATAGTTGTCTTTCTCCGATTGACTTATTTCGCTAAGCTTGATACCCTCTAGTTCCATCCACGTCATCGCAAATGGCAAGATTTCATTTCTTTTGATGGCTGCATAGTATTCCATTGTGTATATGTACCACATCTTCTTTATCCATTCGTCTGTTGATGGACATCTAGGTTCTTTCCACAGTTTGGCTATTGTAGACATTGCTGCTATAAACATTCGGGTGCATGTGCCCCTTCGGATCACTACATTTGTATCTTTAGGGTAAATACCCAGCAGTGCAATTGCTGGGTCATAGGGTAGTTCTATTTTCAACATTTTGAGGAACCTCCATGCTGTTTTCCAGAGTGGTTGCACCAGCTTGCATTCCCACCAACAGTGTAGGAGGGTTCCCCTCTCTCCGCATCCTCGCCAGCATCTGTCATTTCCTGACTTGTTAATTTTAGCCATTCTGACTGGTGTGAGGTGGTATCTCATTGTGGTTTTGATTTGTATTTCCCTGATGCCGAGTGATGTGGAGCACTTTTTCATGTGTCTGTTGGCCACCTGGATGTCTTCTTTGCAGAAATGTCTGTTCATGTCTTCTGCCCATTTCTTGATTGGATTATTTGTTCTTTGGGTGTTGAGTTTGCTAAGTTCTTTATAGATTCTGGACACTAGCCCTTTATCTGATATGTCGTTTGCAGATATCTTCTCCCATTCTGTCAGTTGTCTTTTGGTTTTGTGAACTGTTTCCTTTGCTGTGCAAAAGCTTTTGATCTTGATAAAATCCCAATAGTTCATTTTTGCCCTTGCTTCCCTTGCCTTTGGCGATGTTCCTGGGAAGATGTTGCTGCGGCTGAGGTCGAAGAGGTTGCTGCCTGTGTTCTCCTCAAGGATTTTGATGGATTCCTTTCTCACATTGAGGTCCTTCATCCATTTTGAGTCTATTTTCTTGTGTGGTGTAAGGAAATGATCCAATTTCATTTTTCTGCATGTGGCTGTCCAATTTTCCCAACACCATTTATTGAAGAGGCTGTCTTTTTTCCATTGGACATTCTTTCCTGCTTTGTCGAAGATTAGTTGACCATAGAGTTGAGGGTCTATTTCTGGGCTCTCTATTCTGTTCCATTGATCTATGTGTCTGTTTTTGTGCCAGTACCATGCTGTCTTGATGATGACAGCTTTGTAGTAGAGCTTGAAGTCTGGAATTGTGATGCCACCAACTTTGGCTTTCTTTTTCAATATTCCTTTGGCTATTCGCTGTCTTTTCTGGTTCCATATAAATTTTGGGATTATTTGTTCCATTTCTTTGAAAAAAATGGATGGTACTTTGATAGGAATTGCATTAAATGTGTAGATTGCTTTAGGTAGCATAGACATTTTCACAATATTTATTCTTCCAATCCAGGAGCATGGAACATTTTTCCATTTCTTTGTGTCTTCCTCAATTTCTTTCATGAGTAGTTTTTAGTTTTCTGAGTATAGATTCTTAGTCTCTTTGGTTAGGTTTATTCCTAGGTATCTTATAGTTTTGGGTGCAATTGTAAATGGGATTGACTCCTTAATTTCTCTTTCTTCTGTCTTGTTGTTGGTGTAGAGAAATGCAACTGATTTCTGTGCATTGATTTTATATCCTAACACTTTACTGAATTCCTGTACCAGTTCTAGCAGTTTTGGAGTGCAGTCTTTTGGCTTTTCCACATATAGTATCATATCATCTGCGAAGAGTGATAGTTTGACTTCTTCTTTGCCGATTTGGATGCCTTTAATTTCTTTTTGTTGTCTGATTGCTGAGGCTAGGACTTCTAGTACTATGTTGAATAGCAGTGGTGATAACGGACATCCCTGCCGTGTTCTGACCTTAGTGGAAATGCTTTCAGTTTTTCTCCATTGATAATGATATTTGCGATGGGTTTTTCATAGATGGCTTTGATAATATTGAGGTATGTGCCCTCTATCCCTACACTTTGAAGAGTTTTGATCAGGAAGGGATGCTGTACTTTGTCAAATGCTTTTTCAGCATCTATGGAGAGTATCATATGGTTCTTGTTCTTTCTTTTATTAATGTGTTGTATCACATTGATTGATTTGCGGATGTTGAACCAACCTTGCAGCCCTGGAATAAATCCCACTTGGTCGTGGTGAATAATCCTTTTAATATACTGTTGAATCCTATTGGCCAGTATTTTGGTGAGAATTTTTGCATCTGTGTTCATCAAGGATATTGGTCTGTAGTTCTCTTTTTTGATGGGATCCTTGTCTGGTTTTGGGATCAAGGTGATGCTGGCCTCATAAAATGAGTTTGGAAGTTTTCCTTCCATTTCTATTTTTTGGAACAGTTTCAGGAGAATAGGAATTAGTTCTTCCTTAAATGTTTGGTAGAATTCCCCCGGGAAGCCATCTGGCCCTGGGCTTTTGTTTGTTTGGAGATTTTTGATGACTGTTTTAATCTCCTTACTGGTTATGGGTCTGTTCAGGCTTTCTATTTCTTCCTGGTTCAGTTGTGGTAGTTTATATGTCTCTAGGAATGCATCCATTTCTTCCAGATTGTCAAATTTGTTGGCATAGAGTTGCTCATAATATGTTCTTATGATTCTCTGTATTTCGTTGGTGTTAATTGTTATCTCTCCTCTTTCATTCATGATTTTATTTATTTGGGTCCTTTCTCTTTTCTTTTTGATAAGTCTGGCCAGGGGTTTATCAATCTTATTAATTCTTTCAAAGAACCAGCTCCTAGTTTCGTTGATTTGTTCTATTGTTTTTTTGGTTTCTATTTCATTGATTTCTGCTCTGATCTTTATGATTTCTCTTCTCCTGCTGGGTTTAGGGTTTCTTTCTTGTTCTTTCTCCAGCTCCTTTAGGTGTAGGGTTAGGTTGTGTACCTGAGACCTTTCTTGTTTCTTGAGAAAGGCTTGTACCGCTATATATTTTCCTCTCAGGACTGCCTTTGTTGTGTCCCACAGATTTTGAACCGTTGTATTTTCATTATCATTTGTTTCCATGAATTTTTTCAATTCTTCTTTAATTTCCTGGTTGACCCATTCATTCTTTAGAAGGATGCTGTTTAGTCTCCATGTATTTGGGTTCTTTCCAAATTTCCTCTTGTGATTGAGTTCTAGCTTCAGAGCATTGTGGTCTGAAAATATGCAGGGAATGATCCCAATCTTTTGATATTGGTTGAGACCTGATTTAGGACCGAGGATATGATCTATTCTGGAGAATGTTCCATGGGCACTAGAGAAGAATGTGTATTCTGTTGTTTTGGGATGAAATGTTCTGAATATATCTGTGATATCCATCTGGTCCAGTGTGTCATTTAAGGCCTTTATTTCCTTGTTGATCTTTTGCTTGGATGATCTGGCACAGAGATTTTAAAAAAATCTGTTTGTCCTCTGAAGTACGTAATCAATCTGTGAAAAATAAAACACCATTGGTGCTCTTGGCGTGTGTTCCGTAGAAGACCAGGGCTGGGAGTAGGTATACATGTGTTTTCTTCAGCCTTCAAAAGAAAAATCTTCAAAGATCTTTTCATGGTGTTCCTTCTTCTAGGTTGCCAACTTGGCCTGTTCCATCTCAAACAATGAAGAAGGTGTAAAACTTGTTCGAATGTCAGCAAGCCAGCTAGAAGCCCTCTGTCCTCAGGTAAGGTATGACCGGGAATGTTTATTGTACCACCCAACTGGATTTCAGTTAGGTGAAAATGAGGTGTTTTTTTGTTTTGTTTTGTTTTTTTAGTTTTGTTTTTAGGACTTTACATTGAAGTCTTGGGGTATAAAACACTGATCCAGAATTCATGTAGCTTGGAGATATTTGTGTTTAACTTCAAGTGACATTTCCCTGGGGCATCACATGTTACTGTCCTCTTGCCCTTCATTAAAAATGCATAGTGTCTTTTAACTGCTGGCAAATGGAGGGGGTAGTGACCACACTATTTGATCTGCACATTCCTTGAGAGAGGGCCATTTGTAACATCTGGCAGTCCCGCAGTTAGGGTAGGTACTTCGTGAACCTGACTCTAGAAACAGCCACCCGCCTGTGCTCCTCCTTAATGCCTGGAATTTGGATTTCTGTGTTGGAGAGAACAAGATTCAAGAGCTAGAATCGTTACTCTGTAATGTCCTAAAGTATGTCCCGATACGGATATTAATAATGTAATTCAGCCAGCTACTGAATTAAAAGCTTGAGAACTTTTCTCCATTTATAATGGCATATTGGAAGACTGGCGATTAGGCTAGGTTAAGCATCTGGAAAAAGACTTAGAAGCACATAGAAGAACAGTAACTTTGTTAAATGCACAGTGTGTTGCCTGCCTCCTGTGAGGGGAATGGACTGTGTCTATGCCTGAAGCTCTTTGACAGCCACAGGTGTTCTTAAGCAGTACAAGTGCTGTTTCCCATGGAAGACGCTGCCTCTGATTTCCCACGTAGAGACTGCCTTATTGGCATACTCTGAGGATTTACATTCACTCTCGAGATGTCCTGCCAGATGGCAGTGGCCAGATAGAAGGAAACAAAGCAGAGGAACTGGAGTAACAGAAGACAGGTCCCAGTAATGAAGTTTCTGTGTTATGTCTGCAGCCAGCGTTAAAATATGTTGAGGTCTTATGTAAACAATTCCTGATACTCAGGATAGGCCACCATGGTGAGTTTATCTGGGATAATCTGGTTGTTTATCTGGGATCCTGACTGGTGCACAGGTTAGTTAGGGAATTTGTTCTTTGTTCTCCTCTTACCTATGTGGATGTAATGTGCCAATGAGAGTTGCTTTGTCTAAACAGTAGTGTGATGGGCCACGGAATAAATCTATATTACGTGATGGACATCTTCACAGTTTTAATCCCGTTGTGAAATCTGGTGGGAATCTGGTAACTATAAAGATAGAAGCACAGTGGATTCGGTCACATGTAGAAAGTTCATGATGACCAAATTTTATGAAGTAAATTTAAAGTAGATTTCTAAGATTTGGCCTCTTTTCCTCAAGTTTGCCATTTTACCCTATCAGCACTTTGTTTTTAATGTCTTTAGCTCTCCATTTGGTTTTGAAATGCTTGAAAAGTGACAATGCTTTCACATATCAGCTGAAACAGATGGTAACATACGCTGATCACACCTACCAAGATTATTTATATAAATGATCTTAAGGCCTAGGAGAAAAATCTCTTGGAGAGTCTAGTAGATCTAATGAAACGATGGTGGGCATAAATCATGTGTGGCTGGGCTGTGGTGTGCTGGTTTGCGTTTGCTATTGAGATCATTGCTTCTCTCTTGGGTAGTTTCCTTTCTTCTACTAGGACACACCCTCAAGGGAAGTAGGCCTAGAACAGTACCCAGACCACACTTGGTATTGACTGTGTGTTCTGGATAAAAGCATTTCTCTAGGTGTGTTTCTTCTCTCCTAGACCCTGGCCTAGGCTCATTTCTACTCATGCTCAGAAGCCAGGCTGAGCATGCTCCTTGAGGCAAATGGAGCTGGCGTTTGCAGGCATGGCAGTGACAGACTGAGTACTGTGTGGTGTTTCTACACGAGGCAGGGCAATTTCACTCCAGACCATTGTTGCCAGGTCCTTTATTTTCTTTCTTTTTTTTTTTTTTTAATTTTAATTTTAATTTTTAATTTTTTTTTTTTAAGATTTTATTTATTTGTCAGACAGAGATCGCAAGTAGGCAGAGAGGCAGAGCAGGTGGGGAGGGGAAGCAGGTTCCCTGCTGAACAGAGAGCCCAATGCAGGGCTCGATCCCAGAACCCTGGGATTATGACCTGAGCCGAAGGCAGAGGCTTTAATGCACTGAGCCACCCAGGCGCCCCTTTTTTTTTAATTTTTAAAAAGATTTTATTGACATGTTCGTCAGAGAGAGCGAGAGCACAAGCAGGGGGAGTGGTAGGCAGAGGGAGAGGGAGAAGCAGGCTTCCTGCTGAGCAGGGAGCCCCATGCGGGACTCGATTCCAGGATCCTGTGATCATGACTCAAGCTGAAGGCAGATGCCCAACTGACTGAGCCACCCAGGCGCCCCTCCTTTTGTTATTTTTATTTATTATTTCTAAAAATGACTTTGTTTATTTGAAAGAGAGAGAAAGCATGAGAAGGGCAGAGAGAGAGTGAGGAGCAGACTCCCCACCGAGCGGTGAGTCCAAAGCGGGGCTTGCATCAAGATCATGACCTGAGCTGAAGGCAGACGCTTAACTGACTGAGTCACCCAGGCATCCCTCCTTTCATTATTATTATTATTATTTAAGATTTTATCTATTTATTTGACACAGAGAGAAACAGCAAGAGAGGGAACACAAGCAGGGGGAGTGGGAGAGGGAGAAGCAGGCTCACCGTTGAGCAGGGAGCCTGATGTAATACGGGACTTGATCCCAGGACTGTGGGATCCTGACCTGAACCACCCAGGCGCCCCCTCCTTTCCTTATTTTTAAAGAGAAGTCAACAATTCAGATTTATTTCTCAGGTCTCCTTTTTAAATGATAGGTAACTAATGAAAAAGTTTTGAAAATCTTGGACTATTGTCAACTTTTCTGGGACTGCATCTGGCTTACTCTGGCTCATGTGTTGCATGCCCAAAGGGCCTCTTCTTCAAAGATGCAGGTGGCCATCCCTCTGGGAAGGAGGGCCTTCAGTGGGGCCTTTTCTTTACTCTTCATCCTTATTTGGGCAGTGACCTCTAGCACGAGGGCCCTAGCGCTGAGGTGTTCCTTTCCATAGTCACTGGTTTGTGGATAAACAGAGTCTAGGCAAGTTAATCAACTCAGTGAGGTAGTTCACCAGGAGTTTAAGATGGGGTTTTTATTAGAGTGTATCTTTCTTTGTGGCGAGGCTGCTGTCAGTATCTGGCCCGAGGATGGAGTACCTATGAGGCGTTTCCAGGCTGTTTTCTGTGCCTCACACACAGGCTCTTGCATTTAGAAATCAGGTCCCTGTGCTGGGGATGCCCTCCTTGTGTGACTTCCTGGGGGCTGCTTTTCTCTGGCCCCCACGTACAGTTTGGAGTTGGTTCCTAGACCTTATTTTTCTTTCTAAAGGGGAGAGATGATAGATGGAGCCTCTAGAGGAGCTTCCCCCCCCACCCCCCACTTTTCAGTCCACCCAAGGGCAGATTAACTTTTGGAAAGGGGAGCTAATCTGAATTACTCACTTTTTAGCATCTAAACAACATTAAGTTCAAATATTTGAGATTAATTAAAGTTGAGGAAGTAACCTGAAAAGTGGCTTTTTTTCATTGCTTGGGGGATTTAAAAAAAAATGCACCGCATTTTTTGGTGATTTGCTATTGTAAGAAAGGAAGTAGGTCATCTGTCTCTGCCTGCACTGCCTTCTACTCTGTGGCTGCACTCTCTCTTCATCAGGAGCAAGACCTGCTTCCATCTGAACACAGAGCCCTAATCTCACATGCTTTTATAAGGAAAAAGCCCAGCTGTTTTGAGGAAAGGTCTCAGTCTGTACCCCACATATCTTTGACATGTCTTGTTTGTGAACGCTCCCAAGTCTTAGTCCATGGTAGCTGCTTAATATATTTCACTTGTTAGTTCGCTTGTTGCTGGCTAGGGGGAACAAAAGGAAAAAGCAAAAGAAGAATGTTTCTGACAATTGCGTCTTTAAAATTGTAGGAAGGCATTTTGGAGATGATCTCACTTAATATTTTATTTTTCTTACTTCATTTGCGAGAATGAGCATTGTACGTTTAGGTTAATACAGAGCTGGCCCTTTAATAATTCATAGAGCCTGGTTTCAATGTGTGGCCTTTCTTGGAAATCTACACAAGGTTGAATTAAGTATTTGAAGCCACTGTTTATCTGCATTTCTTTCTTTTTTCTTTCTTGTACTTCTCACTAACTAGAGAAATAACTTCTAAAATTGCCTATTCTTTCTTGTGCCTCCTTAGATCTATCTTCTATATTGCCGCTTTTCCCTTTGTGCTTCTGGGAACACTGATCATTTTTGTGGCTGACAGGCTTAACAAGCATCAAATAAGCACAAATCCACACAGGCCTGGCCTATCGTGGTGAGAAAATATATAGCTCTTAAAGGAGCATCCAAGGCATACAGGCCATGGTACCGTGACCTCAGCTCTCACTCATCTATTATTTCACAATGAGAAGACCATCTGTCTTTGAACCAGCTCATTCTTCCATTTTTTATATTGTCTAATCTTTTCTTTCAGAGCATTTTCACAGAAGACCTTGAAGGACATGCTTCTGACTAAGTTTCTGTCCCTTGCCTGCCCCCACCCCACTTCCACTCACTCTGACAGGGCTGTGCAGTAACAGGCCGCCAGAGGGGATGCACTCTCCTTGTAGGGCTTGTGTTTGGATACTGGTCTCTTCTCTTTTCTCATAGAATCTGATTTCCATATCCTAACATTTGGAGAGTGTTTCCTTCTCTTCTGTTTTCTTGAAGTCTGTGTAACAGGTATTAGTCCTTTAAATGTTGGGGATCATTTACCAATGAAGTCTTTTGGCCTATAGTTTTCTGTGTGGGAAGGTTTTTAACAATTCAGTTTCTGTTACAGATTCAAATTCAAGGCTGTTTCTTCTTGAGTGAGGTTTGGTAATTTATGTTGCATCAATTACTACTCTGTTTTTCCTTCCACTTGCTTTCTGTTTAATTTGCCCTTCTTTCTCTAGTTTCTGAAGTTCAAAACATTGAGATAATTGATTTGATAGGTTCTTTTCTAATGTCACACTTAAACATTTAATGCTATAAATTTGTCTTAAAGCACTGCTTTAGCTGCATCCCACAAATTCTAATGGGTGTGTTAGATAGTACGGGAAGGTCAGGAAAGATGTCACTGAGAATGTGATTTAGAAGCATTCTGGAGGATATGAGGAAGCATATCTGGAGGATATAACCCAGCAGGCCGTGGAGAGTACCTGAGGGGAGAGCACTGCAGGTAGAGTGAATAGCAAACACAGAGGCTTTGATCAAGTGGGTGAAATGAGTTCATGTGGTTTGGGGCCTTTTAGGGCCATGGTAAGGCTTTTGGCTCTTTACTCTGAGTGACATGGGAAGCCATTGAAGGATTTTGAGTAGAGGATTGACATGATTTAACTTAGGTTTGAACACAGTCTCCATGACGTTTGTCGGGAGGGATAAAAGCAGAAATACTCCTCAGGAGACTGTGTTAAGTAGAATAATCTCTTCTTCCCCTCTACCAAAAATGTTCATTTCCTAATTCCTAAAACCTATAAAAATTACCTTTTATGGCAGAGGGACTTTTCAAAGGTTTAAAAAAAAAAAAAACTTAAGAATCTTTATCTAGTTAGATTACCCAGGTGGCTCCCCAGTATAATCACAGGGGTCCTAATACACAGGAGGCAAAGGTTTCAGCATCTGAGAAGATACTCTGAGTGTGGAAGAAGGAGTTGGAGTGATGTGGCCACAAGCAGAGGAATGTGGGCATCCTCCAGGAGTAGGACTGGATTCCCCCCCAAGAGCCTCTAAAATGAATAGGTCTGCTGAACTTTGATTTTAGCTGTCTAAGATCCAAGTTAGACTTCTGACATCCAGAACTTTAAGATAATACATTTTTGTGTTGTTTTAAGCTAAACTACTTTGATAATAGTATGTTATAGCAGCAATAGGAAAGCGAAACAGAAGCTACAGTACTAATCCATGAAAGAGGACAGTGGACATGGTGAGCACTGGTTAGAGTCGGTGTGTATTTTGATAGAATTTACTGAATGATTAGAAGTGAAGTGAAAGGAAAGGAGAAGAGCCAGGGAGAAATCAGGATTTTCAGTCTCAGTAGCTTGAAGGATGGAACTGTCATTTATTTTAATAGGGAAAGTGGTTTAAGGGAAGAATTGAGGAGCTCAGTTTTGGACATGGTAATTAGATATGCAAGATACTAAGTGCAATTCAAGGAACAGTTCTGGACAGGATGTATAAATTGAGACTAATCAGTACATACATGATGCTTAAAGCCTGAGCCTGAATGTACTCATTAATAGAATGCCCATATCTATAGTAAAAAGGTCTAGGAACTAAAACGGGGTTCTCTAGCATTTAGAGTTTTGGGAGGTGAGCAATGTCCAGCAGTGGAGATTGAAGGGTTAGTAAGACCAGAAGAACACCAGAAGCTGGTTTTACCTTGGAAGCCAAGTGAAAAACAGTGTGTCTAGGAACGGTGTTCATTCATGTCAAATGGTTGTAAAAAGTGAACTGGGAATTTATCCTTGAGCAACATGTAGATGTCATAAGTTACTTTGGACAAAAGAAGTCTAGGTAGAGTTGAGGAGACACAAGCTTGACTGGAGTGGGTTCAGGAGAGAAGAGAGGGATTGAGTTTGGCATGTTGGCAGCTCTTTCAGGTTATTAGGTAATGTTTATAGAGACGGGGGGTGGTAGCAAGAGGTGGATATGGGATTGAGAGTGTTCCTTATTTTTTATTTTTAGTCGGAAGCTATAATAGCATGGTTTTCTTTTTTTTCTTTTTCTTTTTTTTTTTTCGGATTTATTTTACAGAGTGTGTGTGTGTTGGGTGAGTGTGCAAGGGGCAGAGGGAGAGGATATCAAGCAGACTCCCCTCTAAGTGAGAAGCCTGATGGAGGCCGTGATCTCAGAACCCTGAGATCATGACTTGAGCCAAAACCAAGAGTCAAAGACAGCCAACCGACAGAGCCACCCAGAAGCCCCTGTAATAGCATGTTTTTATGTCTACTTGATGAAAAATAGTCAGTAGAGAAGTAGTGACAGTATAGAATAGAGGGAAATACTGATAGTATAGAATTAGGAAATAGTCCAGTAAAGGGGAAATATTGATACTACAGGGTAGTATTACCAGTATCAAATATTGATAATATAGAAAGGAATATAGATAATCTACATGATCAGTAGAATTCATAAGAAAATCCCAGTATAGATACTGATACCTTTATTGATAATATAGAATGGAGAAATGTTCTGGAGTAGGGAAGACCAAATGAAATCTAGGGGACCGGTGGAAAGAAAGGTTGATTTGACATGTGAGCATACTCTAGAGTGCACACTGTTTTTTTTAAAAGGTTAAGACAGTATGTGGCACAGGTGCAGGTAGGTGGGTAGGTGCAGTGGTAGGAACCTATGGACATTGTCTTCTGATTGCATGCACCTTTCCACTTAAATATGAAGCAGCAGAGTTACAAGCTGAGAGTGAGGATGCTCTCAGGTGTGTTATGGGTTTGAGAAGAAAGTGTGAAACAAATACTAATTTAGAGCCCAGACCTGAAAGAAGGAGACTGACTGGACTAAGGAAATGTCCCCAACATTATGCATCTTGAGTGATCAAGAATTTTAAAGAAAGACCACTCAGCATGATTGGGAGCAGGAAATTGTGAGACATCTGAGTGGAGCTGTTCAGTCTGCAGCACGGATATGAGTGGGGAGTTAGAATGAATGGTCTAGGTAGGAGATGTGGGAGTAGTTGACATCTAAGTGGTATGCAGTAATGAAACTAGATGAAATTACTCACTATGAAGGGAGGAGTGCAGAAAAAGGAGAGAAGGTCGTGTTAAGATGGAACGTTGAGGAACTTTACCGTTAGCGGAAGAAGACAAGGTAGCAAATGAGATAGGAAAAAAATAGCCAGAACAGTGGAAATAAAACAGAAGACGTATTTGACAAAATCTAACATCAAGGCCTAAAAAAAAAAAAAGAAAGAAAGAAAGAACTCTTTGTAAAGCAGAAGAGAATTTGCTCAGCTCAGCCTGATATCTTCATCCTTAATGGTGGAATATAATATTTAGTGGGAACTGGTTGAGCCTTTCCCCCCTACAATCAGAAACAAGACAAGGATATCCTTTTCAACACAGTCAACAGCAGCATTTTAAAAGTTGATATTCACTGTGGTTGTAGTGTCTGGTTTGGGGCTTTTTGCAAATTTATTGAGCAAAAATATTAACTCACACAAATTTTTTTTTCTTTGATTTGTGAGTAAATTTTTCCCCTAATTTCTGTTGGTGATTTTTGGTTCATCTTAGGTAGGCTGTCCCATGTCTTTCCCCCATTTTTCTACTAGTATTTTGGTGTTTTCCTTATGGATTTACCTAACACTGTGTAAGTATACTTAAATAAAGAAGTAAGGTAGTCAAATTTATGAACTGACTTCTCCCATTGTTATTTGGAAATATGGGATATTTTCCAAGAAGTGAGAAATATTTATTTCTTTTAAATATTAAATAAAAGCATAAATAAATTCTTTAGCTTTGCTATCTCATCTTTCTGGTAACAGTCATAGCATTTAAATAGAAGCATGAAGTGAGGCTTTAATTTTATTTTTCTCCGGATAGCACATCAAATGTAAAAATAATATACTATTATTCCCTGCTGGTATGTGATGTCACTTTTATTGTACACTGAATTATGCTCTGTGATAGGGTTTGTTTCTATTTTTATTTTTTTTAAAGATTTTTACTTACTCATTTGACAGAGCAAAAGAAAGATCATAAGCAGGGGGAGGGGAAGAGGGAGAAGCAGGCTCCCCACTGAGCAGGGAGCCCCATGTGGGGCTTGATCCCAGGACCCTGAGACCATGACCTAAGCCAAAGGCAGATGCTTAACCGACTGAGCCACTCAGGCACCTGATAGGATCTGTTTTTAGATGGTTCTCTTCTAATTGCTTTAGCTTTATATTACATTTTAATTATTTCACTTCATTACTCTTGCTCTCTGTTCCCAAGGGTTTTTTTCACTATTCCCAGCTATTTATTGCTCTAGATGAATTTGTGAATAAATAGGTCATTCTTCCTACTCCCAAACAAGAAATATGTTGTTCTTTTTTTTTTTTTTTTTTTTTTTTAAGATTTTATTTATTTATTTGACAGACAAAGATCACAAGTAGGCAGAGAGGCAGGCAGAGAGAGAGGAGGAAGCAGGCTTCCCGCTGAGCTGAGAGCCCGATGCGGGGCTTGATCCCAGGACCCTGGGATCATGACCTGAGCTGAAGGCAGAGGCATTAACCCACTGAGCCACCCAGGTGCCCCGAAATATGTTGCTCTTTATTTGAAATTTTGTCATGTAACTTAGAAAAGTTTAGTCACTTTTACTTCACTCATGTGGGTTTCTTCACCGATTTAACCCCCTTTATTTCCTGTTAATTGCTTTCAGAAAGAACTTAACATTCTCTCATTTTATTTTCTTTTTTTCTGGCATACAGAAAAATTTATTCAATTTTAAAATATATTTATATTGTCTAGCTACCTAATGAACTCTTAATAATTCTAAAATTTTGGGGCGCCTGGGTGGCTCAGTGGGTTAAGCCGCTGCCTTCGGCTCAGGTCATGATCTCAGGGTCCTGGGATCGAGTCCCGCATCGGGCTCTCTGCTCGGCAGGGAGCCTGCTTCCCTCTCTCTCTCTCTCTGCCTGCCTCTCCATCTACTTGTGATCTCTGTCTGTCAAATAAATAAATAAAATCTTTAAAAAAAAAAAAAATAATTCTAAAATTTTTTTCAGTTGGCTTTCCAGTTTCCTAGATAAACAAAGATCGTCTGTATTGAGAAGTAATTTTGTGGTCACTTTCTAACAACTTTTTCTTTTATTCCTTTCCCATTTTATTTTATTGGCTAGAAGGACCATTATATTATTATTTAACTAATGGTGATCATAGGTATAGCATTAATAACATCTTCATTTTTAAGGTAAATGATTCTAGATTTCACCACTAAGTATTATGTTTGATTATTTGAAGTAGTATGTAAGTATCTATATAAGTTACTAAGAGTCATCAGAAATGAGTATTTAATTTATCAAGTATCCTCTGTAAACAGTTCTGTAAATGAAAATGAGAAAGTTAACCTTAGACAAGGTGGTTTTTCTCCATTATACTGTATAAGATACATTACAGAACAAAGAGAGCAATTTTCTCTTTGTAATGGAGGAATTATCTTTGTATTTAAAACATATAATTAATTCCTTGCCCATGTTTATTTGGCTCTCTTAGGAAACATTTACTTCAGCCAGATACTCTTAAAAGGTCTAGCTTGCTCTGATTCATTGATGCATTTAGTGAATCAGTGAGTTAAGAAATGAAGACTGTTGTCCTCAATGGCAAGAAGGAAAAGAGGCAGAGAACAAGCCTTGAGATGATGAAAAGAGGGAAGACCACCGCATAACACATGAAAAGATGATGGGACAGCTTGTCTCACAAGTAATTGACTGTCTAAACCCATATACATTTGAAAGTGGTGGGCTGTCAGTAACTAATAAGTGGACTACCCAGTTCCCTGTGCCTCCGAATCTCTAGCTGGCAGTCTCGGTGGCCCAGTGCTTCCTTGTTTCTGGGAAGAAGAGGAGTAGTTGCACCAGTCTACAAGCTGTGCTGCTTCTGTTTGGTAACAAGTCTGTGAGGGCTAAATTGATGTTATTCTTGAATACTGCTCCTTTATATTGGGAATTAAAAACATGACCTGAAGGCATGTAGTTCCTATGACATCTAACAAAATTTATCACAGATCCTGCCCTCCACTTTGCATGTCCAGGTGGTTCTGTGGTAGCTGTTTTTCTGCTTCGTCCAGATCTCTGCTCCCATCCCACTAGTTTCATCTTGTCTTTGCTTCCCTTCCATGTTGCCTTATTATACCACTAGGATGGCTCTCATTAAAAAGGAAAGAAAGAAAGAGTGGGAGAAAAAAAAAGAAAAAAGTGTTAGTGAAGATGCGGGTAAATTGGAACCGTCGTAAGTGCTGGTGGGAATGTAAAATTTTGCAACTGCTTTGGAAAACAGTCTGGCAGTTTCTCTAAAGTTGAATTCCAATTCCAATCCTACCTATATTCCCAAGAATAATGAAAACACAGATTTATGTGTATGAATGTTCATAACAGCTTTATTCATAATGGCCAGAAGGTGAAAATGGTTCAGATGTCCATCAGTTGATGAATGGATAAATAAAATTTTATATATCTGTATAATGGCATATTATTCATCAGTAAAAAGGAATAAAGTGCTGGCACATTCTCCAGCATAGAAGAACCTCGAAAACATTAAGTGAAAGAAGTTAGTTACAAAAACCCACATATTGATATGATTCTGTTTATATGAACTGCCCAGAATAGGCAAATCCATAGAGAACAAAAGTAAAGTTAGTAGATGGCAGTAGGTAGACCTAAGGAACACTGAGGGAAATGAGAAATGACTGCTGACAGATAACGGGATTTGTTTTCGGAATGATGAAAATTTTGTTAACGTTTTAAAAATGACTGTGGTGATAGTTGCTCAACTGTGAATATCCTAAAAACTTTTAAGCAGTTTAAATGGCCACATTTTTTTGGTATGTGAATTATATATCAACCTGGGGTGGGGGGCAGTTTACAGATTATTCCTTCCCTCCTTCCCTTATTATAAGAGAGTGTGTGCACGAGTGAAGGGGATGGGGAGCAGAGGGAGAGAGAGAATCTTCAAGAGGCTCCACACTCTGTGGGATCAATGTGGAGCTTGATCTCATGACCCCGAGATCATGCCCTGAGCCAAAGTCAAGAGTTGGGCGCTTAAGCAACTTAGCCACCCAGGCGCCCCTACAAATTACTTTTTAAGCTTAAGAAACTTTACACTTCCCGTGTAGAACCTGAAATACCAGATGTTCATCACAAGATAATTAAGAATGGTGGGTAACTGGATCGAACCTGGAAATCATATAGGAAAATAGTGATGTACATCCACAGGATGGAATAAGAAACAGTTGATACTTTTAACATATATTTAATGATATGGAGATGTACTTAAAAGAAACAAGTAATGTTATATATTTTGGGACATGTGTATTTACATTGTGTGTGTGTGTGTGTGTGTGTGTGTGTGTGTGTGTGTGTGTGTAAAAAGCCTGGAATATAATGTCAAAAATTTTAAGTTGCTGTCACAGAGTGGAGATTGGAGATAGTTTTATTTCACTGCCTATCTGTACTTGCAGTGTGTTTGTGTCACACACACATATACAGCCTGTTGCCTGACACTTCTCTCCATCTTTGTGAGTGTTGCAGTGGAGCACGTGGTATGGGGGGTCCTGGTGAGATGTGTGTGAGACAAAGCACAGCCGCTGCACTGACCAGAGCAGCCCCCATACTTTTATTTTTCATGACACTGAAAGAGTAAACAAGGAACTTCCGTATCTTTGCAGGTTATCAATGCTGCATTGGCTTTAGCAGCAAAACCACAGAGTAAACTGGCCCAAGAGAACATGGATCTTTTTAAAGAGCAGTGGGAAAAACAAGTCCGTGTTCTTACAGATGCTGTCGATGACATTACTTCCATTGATGACTTCTTGGCTGTCTCAGGTAATGAGCTGGTTCCCCCGAGAAGCCTGTGAGAATGTGCATAATTACTTTTCGCCTAAGTCACAATAATGGACAATCAAAACGCCCCCAAATCTGGGCAGGTAAATTATTCTAGCAATAATATTGTGCTGGTTTTCATTTTAATTAAAAAAAACATCAGCAGCTAACAACAACAAACTGTCACTGACTCCTCAGCAGTGGGAGGTGGGGTTGAAATTGTTTCCCTTATGGTGGGGCCGGTCTTGATCTTAGAAACAGGAAATAGAAAGCTGGCTGGCAGTTTTCCCCTATTTGTGTAGAGTAAGATTTTGCAAATTTTGCAACTGTGACCTGTACAACACCATAACGACCCCTCCCTCTTGCTGCTGTTGTATTTAGAAAAAACACTGACATGGGTCCTGGGAGAGGCTGTGGTTATTTCTTATGATCTTGTAAAACTTAAGAGAAGGGATTCCCAGCACCATCACCTTGAATTCCTTTTTGAGAATAATTTTTCCCCCTTCTTGGAAAGCTTCTTCCTTTCTCCCTCAGAAATGATCATAGTTTAACTGCCTACTTTTCGAAAGACTCTGTCTGCATGATGCACAGATAGAAAACAGAGAGGAAATATTTAAGTGGCATTTAATTATGAACTTGCAAAAAATAAATCTGGGTAATTCACCTCACAAAAACAGTTGATTTCATTATATAAACATAAACTGGTAATGACATAGTAAATTGCATTCATATAGAAAATGTCTATCAACTGCAATTCAGTGTTTATCACACAGAGATAAATTTCAATCCATCTCCTTCAAGTTGAGCAAGTATAAATGCATTCTTCGTGTAACAGGGCCTCTGCTGCCCTTAGCTGTACTGCTTGCTCTCTGGAGGTCCCAGGCTTCCTGAGGCCAGTGGCTTTGGTCAGAGTCAGTTGCTGGGTACTTGTAGGGCTAAAACTTCCTGTCACCCCAGGGAACCACAGGCTGCGGCGGTGTGGGAGATCTGAGTGTCAATGGGGCTTGAAAGAGAATCGGGCCTTAAGTATATGCACAGCACAGTCCTCCAGCAATGACCTATATCTAAGGTAACAGTGTGTTCTGCATATTAATGTTCTCCTGTTCCTGCCCGTTCTCCTTGGGACTGGTAGCCGTAGCTGTACTTGAGAGAGTAGGGAGTGTAATCCGTAAACTGCAAAAAGAGGGGATAAGCCACGCTGCTGCAGGACTGCCAAATTGCAGGTGCTGGTACTTTAAAACAAAAAAGCCATTTGCAAGCACATCTTTGCAGGTGCCAAAAATGCAGCAATGGCTTTTTTGGGAAATCTTGGCCTTCTGTTGTTTTTCCCAATGAAGTACTGAATTATTCTTTTTCATAGGTTTAGAGAAAAACATTCCACCTTCACAGCACACTTTTAAGCAAACAACAAATTTCGAAATCTAAATGTAAAGCCCCTCTCCGGAGATAGATCCTACATTCCTATACTTATTTCTTGTGATTAGGTTGGGTTTAGCTCAGGCTTGGTCTCAAGGGATTTTCAGTCCTTCTTACAGCAAAATAAAATGTAATAGAATCAGATGTCCCTCGTGCAACATTCTTCAAATTGGAGAATAAAAAGGATTCTGCAGTAGCATTTAGTGGGATCCAGGCAGTATCTTTAGGGTGTATGACATAAAACAGAAGCATGGTAAAGAGAAATCAAATTCTTTAACAGATACACTTTTATCTAGTGAGTATATTCAATGTTTATGCAGATGAGGGAAAATATAAGGGGTCGACTCGATGGAAAGGAGTTTAGACAGTAAAAACATGGAACAGTTCTCTCAGTCAGAAAGTGATATTTTCAGAGTACCTGAATTTTAGAGGTCTACCCAGTATATTTCTCCAAAGTTTTGTCACAGGCTCACTTAGCAGAGTCAGGCAATTAAGAGTAACAGGGCCAGGCTATTATTCATAATTCTTTTTTTTTTTTTTTTCTTTAAGATTTTATTTATCTGACAGAGAAAGAGATCACAAGCAGGCAGTCAGAGAGTTGGGGGTGAAGCAGGCTCCCTGCTGAGCAGAGAGCCCGACATGGGGCTCGATCCAGGACCCTGAGATCTTGACCTGAGCTGAAGGCAGAGACTTAACCCTCTGAGCCACTCAGGCACCCCTATTATTCATAATTCTTATAATTTTCTTATGGTGTGCTTCATAGGGACATGGGATGAAGGAGGAGACAAGCAAATGCCTGGGCAGAGTTCTCCACCACTGACCAGTTTTAAGCATTCACACTTTCTGTCCTCACACACCTCCCCCACCCATGGGAGCTTCAGCATGTCTCTGTGGGCGACTAGAGTTGTCTTCCCATCTCACCTGACCCAGTCTTGCTAGGGAAGTGACTGGCTCTCATCATGAGGAACCCCAGTTTAAACTGGGCAGGCCCCCACTGGTGTCCAGTCCTTCGCCCTGGGGCAGTTGACAGCATCTCTCGTTGTGCACCATGGTTTGGAGAGTGGGTATCAGTCTGTAGCATTCATAGACAGCCTCTGGACAAGGAGTCCTATCTTGTCCTCATCCTAATGTGCCCTCTTTGCCAATTTCCCCTTGCCCTGTGGCACACTGGGGCTTCAGCAGTCCTGTCAATGAGGTTGGCATGTCTTCACGTAAAGGGTCTGCCAGGCAAGTGCCCAGCACAGTCTCAATTCAGCTTGGCTTCTGGCATCATACATCTTCGCTAAATGCAGAGTAAGGAAGCTGCTTGACTCCCTTGAGTGGTTGTTGTATACTGTTTTCTCCTATATTCTAGTACCTCTAGCAGTGTGATAGATTTTGTGGAATATTTCCACTACTGATTTTCCACCATCAAATCGTTCTTGGAATTGATGGTGTCTCAATGTTCATCCACTCAATGTAGCCGTCCACTAGCCAAGAACCCCTTCAGGAGTAAGTTACTTAGGGAATAGGGCTACTTTCTCTGTATTATTCCTGCATATTCAGTTCCATTGGTTCCCAAAGTTCCCGCATACTTGCCACAAGTCATATCTAAATTTGTGGCTCGAGAAGTAATGGTCATATTGTGTATAATCTGGCCAACCTACCAAGCATTTCATGAGGCTGCAGGGCAAAGGAAACTTGGGTCCCTATGTATCAGGTATGAGACAGTGGCACTTCAGGGGTTATGCATGCCCGCCCAACCCCGGGAAGAGAGAGTGGGGGCTCTTTTTCACCAACTTGTATTCAGAATGTGACTTGTAAATATTGGAGATGGTTAAGATGGTAGAGCGCATTCAGCAAACCCCAAGTATATTTATACTGTGACTGATCCCTTAAGGACAGGAATTTGAAATTTATCAAAGTGATAAAGACTGTTTGAATTTCATTTGAATTGTATTTGATAAATGTTTTCCATGGAAGTGTAATTTACTCTTAAATGTTTATTCTGGTTATATGTGGAAGTTTCAGTTACCTTCCCTTTTTTTTTTTTTTTAATTCAAGTGTTTAGAGTCGTTCTAATTGGGCTAATTACATTTCTTTACCTCACGCTTTTGGAAACAAATAGTATACCACATTAGATACTTTAGGGTAACACCTAAGAGTGGTGATTTGTACTTCTTCACCAAGTGTCAGTGTGCCCAAAGAATTTGGTTTGACTGAAGGCCATTATTACTATTCTTTTTGATGGAAGGCCACTAAATAAAAGGATTATTATACCCAATTTGGGGAGGGGTTGTGTTTGAGAGCAAAAAACCTATGAAACTACAGATAAAGTAGTGGTCAAGTTGGGTGTGATTTCTGATTCCTGTGCCCACTAGCTGTGTGAATTTGAGCAGTTCAGTTAATACTTATGTGCCTTGGTTTCCTCATTAATTAATGGTGTTTTTTAATTTTATTTTTTAAAAGACTTACTTATTTTAGAGCGCATAGGCATACATGGGGGAGGGACAGAGGGAGAGAATCTCAGACTTCACAGTGAGTGTGGAACCAGACGTGGGGCTCAATCCCATGGCCCTGAAGTCATGATCTGAGCCAAAACCAAGAGTCAGAGGCTTCACCGACTGAGCTGCCCAGGTGCCCCTAATTTTTTTTTTTTTTTAATGGCTAGTCTATAAAGAGTTAAATGTCAAGCACTCAGAATAGATTAAGTCCTCTATATGAAGTATTAATATTGTCACCTCCTGTGTCTGTATTAAGTTTACGTCAGTAAGTAGAGTCAGAGCAAAGGGTATGCAGAATGGGCCCTGTTACTCATCATGAATTGAAGTATGAGTTCATGCAGCCTTTTTGGAGAATTCCAAGCTTGGTGCTTGGAGGGCAGTTAGGCATCACACATCTACTTTAAACATATATGCCTTTTGACTTAGTAATCCTATTGCTAGAAATTTTCCCCAGGGATATGTACCTAAATATTTGCCAAAATACCTGTACAAGGATGTTCTTGTCAAGCAAAATGTCTAAGAGAAGACTAAGTTAATTATGGCCCTTGCATCTATTCATTAGGGTACTTTGCAGTCACCAAAAAGGATGAGATAGATGGGTGGAGGCAGGCCTAGAAAGGTTTTTGAAATGAAAAACATAAAATAGTGTCCATAATATGATCCCTTATTAGACTGTTGTGTTTGTGACTTTTTTCCTCTTAAGTGGCACCTCTGATGTTGAATAGTCAGTGTATTTAATGGGGTACAGATTGGTGTGTCAACTCATAATGGACCCATGCTGAGTTTCCTTGGTAATTCAATTAAAGCTAAAGTAATTTATGGTTTAGGTTAGCATAGGTACCTCCAACCCTCCCTTGTTTGTACCTGTCCAGTGGAAACTCATTTCTGCCTGATGGCTGAAGTGTAGTGAGCAGAATTGGTGCTTAAATCTTGGGTATGTGGTGGCCTCAGCTGGATGGGGCTTTCCTAGAGACCGCTATTGAGGGATGGGAGAGACTATTACTTTAGTCAGCTTCCCAAAATAGAAGGCTTCCTTTGTTGCTAAAACATGGCAAGCCCTTCCTTGGTTTAGGTTCACTAGAAGAAAGCCAGTGTTAATTCAAGAAAGTGAAAATTGATTTTTTTTTTTAAGATTTTATTTATTTATTTATTTATTTATTTATTATTTGATAGAGATCACAAGTAGGCAGAGAGGCAGGCAGAGAGAGAGGAGGAAGCAGGCTCCCGGCTAAGCAGAGAGCCCGATGTGGGGCTCGATCCCAGGACCCTGAGATCATGACCCGAGCCGAAGGTAGAGGCTCATACCCACTGAGCCACCCAGGCGCCCCTCAAAATTGATTTTTAAAAACATCAGTGTCTAGATGAAGGTTAACAAATCTTTGGTGGAAGTTTGGGCTACTTTGTCTAATGAATGAAAAAGAATGCTATGCTTCATTGATTCTCAGATGTGTTTCCTCACCAGAATTAACAATCTCGAAACAGGGATGAATTTTAAAATCAGCAATAAAAGAAAACATTGGTCCATGGTTTAGTTAGCAATACTTCTTCCTTTTTGTTTCTTTTATTTTCCTTTCCTTGGTAAGACGAAATACAAATGAAAAAATGTGTTAGGTTTAGCAAAAGCAAAAGTTATGTGCAGGCTCAGTATCAGTCTGTTCAGCTTACGTTATGTAAAGAGTTTGTATTATAAAAGGTGCTTCCAGTGGGTTCCCCTCCCATTTATTCTTATGATTGGTTTATATATCCTCCCTAAAATTTGTTTATGAAAAAGTTTAATAATATTTTCTCTGTTAATAGTACGATGGAAACTCTAGCAAGTTTCCTCTAGTTTTTGAATTAGGGTCTTGTTAGCCATACAGTGGTAATTCATTTTTCCCTTCTATAATAGGAATTCATACTGTATTTTGGCTTTCACTGGAAATATTTTAATTTATTTAAAGAAGAACTTTTATAGCAATTTTAAGTTCACAGCAAAATTAAGAGGAGGGTACAGAGATTTTCTATCTGTCTGTACCCCCACACATGCACAGCCTTCCCCATCGTGGTGGCACATTTGTCACAGTTGATGAACCTATACATCATTATCACCCGAAGTCCATAATGTACATTACTGTTCACTGTTGGTTGGTGTACCTGCCATGGGTTTGGACAAATGTATCCATCATTACAGTGTCCTATATAGTGTTTACTGCCCTAAAAAATCCTCTCTACTCTGCCTGTTCTTCCCTCCTGCCTCCAACTCCCAGTATATTTTACTGTCTCCATAGTTTTTATTGCCTTTTCCAGAAGGTCATTTGGTTGGAATTATAGAGTATGTAGCCTTTCAGATTGGCATCTTTCATTTAATACACACTGAAGGTTTCTCCATGTCTTTTTGTGGCTCCGTAGCTCATTTGTTGTCAGTACTGAATAATATCCCATGGTCTGGATTTACCTCATTTTTGCCTTCACCCACTGAAGGACATCTTGGTTGCTTTCAGCTTTTAGCAGTTACGAACAAAGCTGTCGTAAACATCCATTTGCAGGTCTTTATGTGGACCTAAGTTTTCAGCTCCTTTGGATAAATACCAAGGAGTGGGACTCCTGGAGCCAGGGTCAGGGTGTTGAATTTTATAGGAAACACATTTTTACCAAACTTCTTTTTCAGTTCTTTTACATCATTACTACTATCTCATTGTGATTTTTTTTCATCTTACTCATTTTGCCTGCAGTCTCTTAGGAATTATAAGGAGGAGGGCTTTGGTTTCTCTTGGGGCCTACACTGGAGCCTGAAGCCCAAAGGCAGGGCACTGTGGTGCTCTGCTCTTTGGTAGATACACTAAGTACCACTTGCCTCTGGCTCCCTTTGACATGAAAGGAAATAGCACCATGACCACTGTCTTGTTTAAAGTATCTTAAGAGGTCAAGCTTACTGTTAGCTCCCTTCTAGACACTGTCACATAGAACTTGATTGAGTATGTTAGCAGAGGCTGCAAGGGGAAGGGGAATGGCCATTGGAAATGGATTAAATCAGGAGGCAGTCCAGAATAATGACATGTCAGTGCAGAAGAGGGCCAGGGCTGACAAAGAAATGACCAGATACATTTTCTTTTCTTCTTTTTTTTTTTTTTTAATTTATTTATTTGACAGAGAGAGATCACAAGTAGACAGGCAGGCAGAGAGAGAGGAGGGAAGCAGGCTCCCTGCTGAGCAGAGAGCCCGATGTGGGGCTCGATCCCAGGACCCTGGGATCATGACCTGAGCCAAAGGCAGAGGGTTTAACCTGCTGAGCCACCCAGGTGCCCCCCAGATACATTTTCTAAGCGGCTAACATTTACCCTGATTATTCTGGCTCCTCCAGAAAAACCAGGACCTTTGGTCTTTGACCTGTTGTACCAGGTATTCTTTTGGCTTAAGCGAGTGAGCATGTCTTCTACAAGTTCTTAAAGGTCTTAAAGAAAACTCCTTTCTGAACAGAAAGACAGTGGCCAAATGAGGACATGGGGGCTTTCCTTTCTTTCACTCTCCTACCCACCCCACAGAGTCTGAGCAGCCCTGTCATTTGGGCTGTCTGCTGGTGGTCTCTGCATTTCTGGGGCAGTGAGAACATTTCCTTCACCATTCTGGGTGGGCCGGTTCAGATTGACATCATCCATTTGAATAGCTCTGTAGTGCCCATATTTTATACCTTCTCTGCTCTTGGACATTTTGGTTGCTTCCACTTTGCTGTTACTATAGATGAAACTGAGGCTGACTCCTTACTCTGGGGTTCCCAGAATCCAGTGTTAAGCATTTTGCTTTGAGGAAAAATAGTTTCAATGGGTTTTCCAAATCCAGGTCTATAACTAGTAGGAGTCACCTGTCAGCTTAACAGGATTCAAGGGTTTTTGCAAATACCACAGTAGTTCCATGGCCACCTGTAAAAGGATTACTAAATGTTTTGCCCCAGGTGGGTTCCCTTGGTGTCTTCCAAAGGAGGCTTCATTTTGCTTTCCAGCACCTTCTATCCCAGGACTGTCCTGGCTTCTTGGCAAATTGTCTGAATACCACTGGCATCTACTGGAGGAAGGGGCAAGGGACTGGAAGGATAGAGCCTTCTAGTGAATGCTTTCTTCTATTTTAGACTTTGTTTTGGACCTAAGGTCAGTGAGATTAAAAGAAGAGAGAAGTTATTAAGGTTTCTGTGATCTGAATTTTCTGCCTGGCTTACAGAACAGTTGTGCCTTAAAGATCTTGATTCATCTCTCCCTCTACCTATAAACCTGGAATTGAAGATTGTTATTCTTGGAGGTGATTACAGGTTGAGTTTCTGTGGGACAGTTAATCCAGTGGTGAGTCCAGTCTCTTCAGTGAAATACATGGGGAGCTTTGGCCCTGCAGCTGACCCAGAACGAGCACTGAGTGAGTGATAGATGCCAGCCTGTAGTTGTCCCCTTCTAGTGGAATGCCTTCTCCCTCATTCAGGTTTTTATTTGTTCTTCAGAAAATCACATTTTGGAAGATGTGAACAAATGCGTCATTGCTCTCCAGGAGAAAGATGTGGATGGGCTGGACCGCACAGCTGGTGCGATTCGAGGCCGGGCTGCTCGGGTCATTCATGTAGTGACCTCAGAGATGGACAACTATGAGCCAGGGGTCTACACAGAGAAGGTGCTGGAAGCCACGAAGCTGCTCTCCAACACAGGTTCGGGGACTCCCTCCCTTTACTGTGCTCCACCCACACAGATGGCCTGGGTAGGCCGGACCACTCTGTGAGTCCAGACCCTGTGGTTAGGAAGGGTGAGATCAGGACACAGTGCAGGTCTGCCCATGACATGTCTGGGTCAAACATCAGACTTTGAGAAGTTGATCCGCCAAGTTAAGTGTTTCACCTTTCTTTCCCATGCGTCCCACAGCTTATGATGGAAATAGTTCTGAACATATTTGAGATGAATTTCTTTGTTGAGTCTTGTTAGTGAATAAATACTAAATTAAGGTCGGGGGGCGGTCCTGTTCTTAAGCAAGGCCTCCACTTTGTCTCACTTCAGTGGCTCATCCATCCGAATCTGGTATTGCAGAATCTGATCAGAGACAAAGATGATTTGAGTCTTGGTAAAATACAGCGTTTAATTTATTTCCACTATAAATATTGCTCACAAAGGTAGAGGCAGAGGCTCTTCATCACATACCTCGCTGCCTCTGTGTCACTGAGGGATTGAGGGAGGGCTGGTAGAATGGTGCTGTCTGCCGGGCCAGCAGGATCTGCCTCGCCTCTTTCTCCACAGTCATGCCACGTTTTACCGAGCAAGTGGAGGCAGCCGTGGAAGCCCTCAGCTCAGACCCTGCCCAGCCCATGGATGAGAACGAGTTTATCGATGCCTCCCGCCTGGTGTACGATGGCATCCGGGACATCAGGAAAGCAGTGTTGATGATAAGGGTGAGTAACTACATTTTAGATGTTTTAACAGCTTCTTTGTTATCATTTGCTAAACTTGAGCAATGCATCATTCTGGAACTCACCAGATGCGGTGGCAGTATATTAAAACCATGAATCTAAAAGCTGTTAGAATGAGATATATTTAATTATGTTGTCTAAAATGACTTTTAGTTGCAAGTTAGAGCCCAAACTTGGGCCAAGAAGGGGAGCAAATGTGAGTTGGCTCTGAGGATTTAGTTGCAGGCATATCATCCCCACAAATAGGAGGCTTCTGGTAAGTTAGAGGGAAGAAACACCGAATGAAGGCTCTTCGGTTGAGTACTCCCTTATCCTTCACGTAGAGTGTTGCTGTCCTTGAAGGAGTGGCGGGGAGGCTCCTGGGGCTCAGTGTGCACGGGAAGGATGAGAGCCTGTGGCGGCGGCTGCTGATGCTTCTCGAAAGTGCCACCTTCTCCTGGCCCCATTGGACCCACTTGCTCCAAGAACACAGCAGTTCTTACCATGTGAGGGAAAGGCCAGCACCCCCTCTGAGGTGGCATAAACAGAGGGGTTTTGAGAAACTACTGTCCCCTCTAATACAGTGCAGGGTGCTGGGCCAGCTCTCAGAGCTGTCTTTCCCTAGCGTTTCGTCTCTCACGTGCTGTTCTGAGAATGAGCCTCTTGGTCTGGAAGCTGGAAGCAGGGAGTATGTGTCTCTCTCCCCAGAGCCCCCCGGGGGTCCTACAAGCCTAGTCCAGGCCCCACTCTCCTTGCAGAGCCATGGTTGCCCTGCGGGGCCTGCCTACTGCAGAGATAGTGGCTGGGCTGGGCTGGGCTGCCGGGCTGGTAGGCTCAGGGGAGTTTCATTTACACTTTCATGGTTTGCTAGTCAAACCTCTCAAGGTAGGCAGCGATTCTGCCCCACTTTTTATCTTCTCAGCTTGGCACCATGCAGAATCTAGCCAGATTGTCAGCTGGAAACAGAGGCCATTTCTAAGGCAGTGGCATGAGGCTAGACCCATTTTGTATGCAGTGTAGAAACACTTGGGCAAGACCACTGCTGCTCCTCCCTGGGGGTGAGGAGGAAAGAGAAGTGTTCATGGATTGCCTGGTAGGCTGCTGACTTTTCTTACTGGCTCCTGATCCCCTAGACATGGTGGGGGTTGGGGGCAGGGAATTGATTTGCTTCCTGCATACGTGTGGCCAAGAAGAAACCTGGCCTGGGTGAATGATAGGTTAAACCCAGCAGCCATAGCTCAGTGGTGTGAAGGGACTCACAGTCCCATCGACTGTGAGTTCATCGATAATGAACACATCCCTATTTTTCCAGACTTCTTTTCCATACTGACAGACACTTAAATAGAATAAAAGGAACCTTAATGATAAAGAGGAGTCATGGGTGGGTGAGGTTTGAGGGGTTTAAGTGGGTAGATACTGCAGACATGAAAGGAAATGCATGCATTTCTTCAAGTCCTGTTGTGGGAAAGCAAGTCCTGGGAGCAGGCAAGCCTCCCAGGCCCCTCTTCCAGCTCTCAGACTATAGGCAGGTTCCCTTATCTCCAGAGGTGCTGGTGGTTTTAATGAGCTGTAATGTAGGTAATGTGCCCAGTGCAGGGCCAGGCCGTGAAGGAACTGTGCTGGGACATAAGGATGGCAGCAGCCTGGCAGGAGCACGGTCTTGGGGCCTTGGTTGGGAGAGGCATGGGCCTCTGGGAGCCCTGGAGCTGGGGCGCGGCGGGCAGAGGCCTGTGAAGCAGCCATGTGGCAGGTCCTCGATAATGGCTGTGCACCTGAGCTTTGTTGCTGCTTCAGTTCAAGAATCCTTCCAGTCCCAGGAACTCTCAGCTGCTTGCTGTCTTGTCCTCTACCTCAGCCCTTCAGCTCCTTCCTTATCATTAGCAGTGTCAGGTGTCGCTTTCCGCAGTTCCCACTCTCTCGGACTGTGACAACCTTGAATCTTCCTCCCTTGCCACCTCACTCGGCCTCTCTGGTCTTTGCTTCACTCCTCTTCTAGCTTTGCGTCTCTTGTTAGTCCACAGACTCTCCTTTGCACCATTTCACTTGCTTCTGGTTCCTCCCACAGTAGGGTCCTCATGGAATCCGCCATCTGCTGAGCCCGGAGGAGTGCAGGCAACCGCCCCTCCTGGGGTCCTGGAACCGGCCAGCATTGCCCCCCAGTCTTAGCGCCTGGGGACGGTTTCAGACTTTCCTGCTCGCCTCCTGCGTGATCTGTTATTTCTCTGGTGCGGCGATGGTCTGGACATCCTGCCTGCTCCCTGCCCTGGCTGTGCACGTGGACTCTGCTTTCCCCTCTCTCTGTGACTGTCCCAGTGCTCCTGCCTAAGATTGTCCCCTTCCTTCTTCGTGGCACTTTTCCCTCCTCTCTAAGAAAACCTCTTGGCCCCCCTCTTTCTTAGTCTGCTTTGCTGCTTTGTCCTCATCTCTTCAGCTTCTGACCAGTGGCATGCCGGTAGCAAAGTTCTCAAACTCTTCTACAACTGTCCTCATTCCCTTGGTGGGTAAGACTTGAGAAAAGCATCCGGGGTGACTCTCCGGAGTCCCACACTCACCTGCCCCTTTCTGCCACTCTGTTATCTAATAGGCACGTCCTTATCTTTTACCCCTACCCTGTGCCACCTGGTCTTATGTGTTAGTTGATGGCAACCTACCTTCTACTTGCTCAGGCCCAAACCTCATATTCCCTCTTGCTTGCTCTTTTGGTCTCCTGTCCCACATCGATCTGTCAGCACATCCTGTCAGATCTACCTTCATAATACAAAGCACATGTGAACAGTCCCCACTGTAGCCCAGACCATTAGCATCTCTCACTTGGATTCATGCAGCTGCCTCCCTGTTCTCATCCCTCGATGCCTGCAGTCTCACTCTCCACAGAGCAACCCAAGTGATCCTTTTAAGCTTCAGTCTGATCATGTTACCCACTGCTCAGCACCCTCTGCAGGCTGTGTGGGGCACCAGTCCTCACATTAGCCTGCAGGCCTTCCAGGACCTCACCGCCTGCTGCTCCCTTGGGGTTCTTGTTGACTGGAGTGGACCTGTGACATGAGGGCAGTGAGTTGAGTTTCTCTTCCATGGCTTCCTTGCTCATCTAATTCCCCAGGCAAGTTCCTGCCTCTGGGCCTTGGTTCTGGTGATGACCCCATTGTGCTAGAACACTCCCTCTCAGGTACCTCCCATATCCTGCTCACTGCTTTTTATCACTCATCACTTTATGTGATAAAATTTACTTTCTCATTTTGTTTCTTGTCATTTCTCCCATTTGTATATATGCAAGAACAGGGACATTGCTGTGTGTTAGTTATTTTGTACCTCCAGGGCCCAGAACAGTACTTGGCACACAGATACTCTGCAAAAATCAAAGAGGAGGAAGTACTGGGTTTTCTTGGCAAGCACTGTTCTTGGGTCTCTGCTGGAGGGGTACAGAAGCAGAGGTATTACCAGCAGGCACGTTTTTGAGAAAGATCCTCCACAGGTGTCTGTGACCCTAGGATTTAAAATGGCCAATGGTGGTGTAGTGTTTCATGTTGCCAGGTCAGAGAGACTCCAGGATCTTCCATTTCGGTGTTCCTTGTGGCTTGCTGGTGCCTAGTGTGACCCCCCACCCCCACGCCATCCCTACCTCATCTCACTTAGGGACAGGCTTGGCATTTGCCTGTGTACAAACCCAAGATAGTCTTGGCCGGGCCAGATGCTTCCTCACACATCCTCACATTGGGGCTTCACAGTGAGCCCTTGGGATGGGTTTGGATTAGGTCCTGGTGCAGATGAGGGACTCGCCTCACTGCCCTCCTGTCACAGGCCGGCCAGCTGGGCCAAGAGCCAACCCCAGCTGTTCCGCCTGCTGCCCTGTTACTGATAACTTCCAGAAGACAACATTATGTTTCAAGTCAGCAGCTAATCATGAGAGGCTGGAGGTTGTATGAAATAGGAATTTTATTTCATAATTAAAGAGCTAGGACTGGTAATCAGAACCCTTTGGTACATAACTCAGGCCTTACCTGCCATATTCTTTTTGTATTAATAAAAAGGATCTATCAAAATACATTGCTTATTTGTACTCCTCAAAGCAGTATCCTAAGAGAAACCCCAATATTATGTAATTCATTAATTTTTTTTGCCGTCAAGTGGGAAGGTTATAAAAATATGCTTAATGTTGGATAAAATATTTCTTTTTAATACAGTGTTTCCTACCCAGAGTAATTGTCACCTTTGTGTTAGGATACAGGTGCTAGAGGAGTACATGATTTCAAAGAGAGTGTTGACTCAAGTGGAAGTTGAAGCCTCAGCCCCCATAAGAAACTCCTTGCCCCTTTGGCAAGTGTTGATGTGGTGTCTTTGCCTGGTGTTTGTTGGGTGGGCTTCCAACGTGAGCATCAGTGAGGTGGGGTCTTGGGACGAATAATGAATGATTTTAACTTCATTCCCCAGAACTGTTAGGAACATGGCACATGAAAATCCAGACCTTTGGGTGTTCATACATTGGGCTCAGAGGCCCGGGGTTGTGTCTGACTTGTGATCTCTGTGTTGGTGGTAGACCCCCGAGGAACTGGATGACTCTGACTTTGAGACGGAGGACTTCGATGTCAGAAGTAGGACAAGCGTCCAGACAGAAGATGATCAGCTGATAGCTGGCCAAAGTGCCCGGGTAAGAGACATATTTGACTTCACTTTGCGGCTCCTCCCTGTGCCACTAGGAACTTGGCTTTTTATTTTCTAGGAAAACACTCAGTATTGAGAACACCATTTTCCCATTCTCTCTCTGGCAGCAGGACTGAGGTGAACCTCAGTTGTGGCACATGCTAGCCTGTTGTATGTTCCTCCAGAATACCTCCTTGGTTGGGAGCAGGGCAGGAACAAGCCCTCTGCCTCAGCTGTGCCCTGGGGCTTTGGTTGATGACAGAGCCCCGCATCGGGAGTGCCCTAGCATCCAGTCAATGCAATGTTTGTTAAAAGGATTGTGAAATTCGAAAAAGATTGCTGTCTTTGCCCATCTCAATGATATCATGGGTATGAACTATTTAATTATTCATGGTTTACAAAAAAAACAACAGTGGTACATTCAAGAAAATCATTCAGAGCCATTGCATTCATTTGAGTCATTAAATCTTCAATCAATAGCATTTATGTTTTTGGGAGCATGCCAAGAAATATTTCTGTGGAGTCTTTTTGCACTCCGTAGAAATCATTTTGAACAGCAAATGCATCCTTGCTTTTGGACCCCACTCCATCATGAGCACTTGGGGGAGCTGAGTGGGGAGCAGCTCCAGGCTTGGTGTCTGTGGGCCTTGAGGTGGGCACCAGGCCTCCAGATGCTGCTTTTATAGGGTTTCAGTGCCATGTCACATAGCTAAAAGTAGAAGCCATGGGAAGTGCCCAGTCAGGGCCCACCAGGGAGAGGGCTCCATGCATCATTCCCTTCTCGTATGTCCTCTCCCCACGGCAGCAGGCAGAGGATAAACTCACCAAAAAATTAAGCAGCTTCTGTTCCTGTACAGGTGTGATCTGGAAGCTTCCATGTTAGGTTTCTATCCTTTGCAGTGTGTTTTCTCCACACAAAAACTTGTTCTTGAAAGTGGGTCGGAAATTCAGGCTGCTGTCAACTTCTGCTCCAAATGAGAAGAAATGGACCTTCAGGAAAAATGAAATCTATTAAAGCATTATCTTACCTATGTCATAGATTGCTTGGTAGAAATACTCTGGGCTAATGCACTGTGAGAACTTCATCTTCTCTTTCTGTAAGAGCTTTCTGTGCTTCTGATTCCAGGCGATCATGGCTCAGCTTCCCCAGGAGCAAAAAGCAAAGATTGCAGAACAGGTGGCCAGCTTCCAGGAAGAAAAGAGCAAGCTGGATGCCGAAGTGTCCAAGTGGGACGACAGTGGTAATGACATCATCGTGCTGGCCAAACAGATGTGCATGATTATGATGGAGATGACAGACTTCACCCGGTGAGCCGCCCCCACCCCCACCACGTGCACAGAGGTGACCCTGTGCTGCTTTGCAGACCTTTCCTTTTTCTGTCCATCTCCAGTTACATATGACAGTGCCTGTTCTCTCTCGTCAGAGGTAAAGGGCCGCTCAAAAATACATCAGATGTGATCAGTGCCGCCAAGAAAATTGCGGAGGCTGGATCCAGGATGGACAAGCTCGGCCGGACCATTGCAGACCATGTGAGTGAGAGGCTTGCTCTGGGTTTCTTAGGTCACCCCAACCTGGACCGCTCCAAGGTGGTAACAGTAATGTTTTTCTGGGGACACGGCACTCATCTTATCTCTGACATTGTGCTTAACTTGTCAACCTCCCCGATTAATACCAGCAGAGATTTGTAAGGATTTCTGAGTTCCTCCTTTCCTTTGACAAGTCTTAGGAGCCAGGCATAGTGTGCGTGCAAGCACCTCTCTAAAGCAGGTGTGTGTATCCTGCCGTCTGCCGTGGTGGCGGCTCGGCAGCCGCTACTGTGGGCTGCTGCTTGTTCTCTCCTCCTTGCCTGCAGATCCAGCCGGGAGCTGCCTCTGGGGCCTCCCACACTGAAACTGGGCAGCTCGTGGGGGTATTTCGTCTAAGAACTAGATGCCCCATGCCAGTGCTTTGGAAAGCTGATGGGCTCTGCTGGGGACAGATGTGTCTGTCCCCTGTACCATGTGTTCTCAAGCACCCAGCCTTCATCCCTTTGCTTCCATATGCATGTATCAACAAATGTCATTCCTGCCTCTTGGCAAGTTTACACTACATCTCCCTTGATGCTCTAAGTTTATTCCCAGAGCCCCTGTAGCCCATTAGAGTTTCTGTCTGCAGGTCCAGCCCTGCAGTCCCCTCCTTGCCAGAAGGATCCAAGCTGCAGAACAAGTGGCCATGTTTCCTCACCACTCAAGCCAAAGATGCAGAGGTCCTTCTTGACTCCCCTCTTTGCAATCCAGGACTAAGCCCTGGTGTATCTGCTGGCCACACCCAGTCTTTTCCTCTCTGCAACCACCAGCTCAGCCCAGGCCTCCACAGCCCAGGCCCAGCCAGTGGTAGCCTCTCCTCACTGGTCCTGCCCTCCACTCCATGTGGGACATGGCCGTCAGCACAGTCCTAATGGGCAGACCAGATGGGGTCCACAGTTCTTCGCTAGCTTCCTCGCACAACATTCGGGAGCCCCAGCATGCTTTCCAGGCCTCTGTTAAGACCACCTCTCAGTACACTTCAGCCTCACCGGAGGGAGGGGTTTGCTGTAAACACTTGAGAGAGGCGCTCTATTTTGTTGCTGGGGGGAAGCTTCCTAAGCCATCCTCAGCTTTGGCAACAGGACGGGAAATGGGCTGCCCTTGAGTTTCCCTGAAGTTGGTCAAGACCTCAGGTGTGCTTTCCCTTGCGTCAGGTTACTCACTCATCCCCCGTCTTTGCCGAAAGTTAACGTCTCCTTTTTGTCAGGTGTTTACAGTGTGCATCACAGTTGAGCACATAAAGTCCTGTGAGCAGACGAGCACTTGGGTGGTTATTAGTAGCTCAGAGCATTCTCTCCCTTTTCTCAGAACCAGGCTCTTGCTGAGGCTTTTTCTCCCTTTGAGGGACGTGGGCCTCAGCAGAGCGAGCCTAGGACCGGAGTCCCCCAGTAACTGGTAACTCCCCTCCCCTGCCCTTCAGGGCACACTGAGCTGTACCCAGCTTTGCCTGGTGTTGGGGGGGCTGTGTTGGGGCCAGGCCTGGGTTGGGACGCTGAACCTGCTGCTCCCCCATCAGTGCCCAGACTCAGCCTGCAAGCAGGACCTGCTGGCCTACCTGCAGCGGATCGCCCTGTACTGCCACCAGCTCAACATTTGCAGCAAAGTCAAGGCTGAGGTGCAGAATCTAGGAGGGGAGCTCGTCGTCTCTGGGGTAAGTTATATCCATGAAAAGTGATTCTCCAAAATGAAAGTAGCCTCTTGGCCGCATATACTTCTTACCTGCCCTGAAACCACGAAAGTACACTGTGGAAAAACCATTGGTTTCTTCTCCGTCCTCGGTGCCCATGGGCTGCATGTCAGGCACCCTGATGAACCGCAGTGCCTGGTGACAGCTGGGAGCCAATTCCTGGCTGGTCTCTCCCTGGGAAAAAGTATTTTTATCTTTCTTGTTCTCCCCCTAGAGAGAAATTGAACCTGTTCCAAAATTACAAAGATAACCTAGCCAGGCTTTCTCAGACCTCCTCCACCCTTCTTCACAGAGTATTCAAGTAGTATCTCTCCCTGTGCCACGGTTCTGAACCCCTCATCACATTGGGCCAGGGGGAGAGGAGTTCTTGCTTGGCCTGTTGGGTTCCCTGTAGCTTCTGCTGATCTCAGGGCTTTTTCTTTGAAAGACTCCATGGTATGTGGGACATCCTGATGGTCCCTAGGTCATGACTGAAAGTGGTGGGTTTCTGTCTAGGAAGCCTCCTTGTCACTGCTGGTTATAGCTCCGCAGTCACTCAGACTGATCCTTCTCTGGGTTTTGAGTCTGAGTAAAGATTTGGGAAGGGGTGGGGACAGGCAAGGTGATGGTGCCTTGTGGTTTTGATACTACTCCCTTGACTTCTAAGTATGTGAAACAGGCATGTTAAGCTTTCTTGGATCAGGGCAGTAGCCACTGGGAGAGCAAATCAGGAATGTGGCTACTGCCCAGACTCCTAGTGTACATGGGGCTGGAGGTCAGGCCTATGATACTCACCACCCTGTCTGTACCTCTCAGGTGGACAGTGCCATGTCCCTGATCCAGGCAGCCAAGAACTTGATGAATGCGGTGGTACAGACAGTGAAGGCATCCTACGTGGCCTCCACCAAATACCAGAAGTCTCAGGGCATGGCTTCCCTCAACCTCCCGGCTGTGTCGTGGAAGATGAAGGCACCTGAGAAAAAGCCCTTGGTGAAGAGAGAGAAGCAGGATGAAACACAGACCAAGATTAAACGGGCATCTCAGAAGAAGCACGTGAACCCTGTGCAGGCCCTAAGTGAGTTCAAAGCCATGGACAGCATCTAGGGCCACCTTGCCAGCTGCCCCCACCCCTTGGGGCTTCTAAAGATCAGTCACTGCTCTTCACTCAAATATATCTGCTAAATAGAACACTGATATTAGATTCCACAGGGAAATAGGCAGATTTTAAACCTGTCCAGGTGGTGAATTTGGTAAGGACATACTTGTGTTTAAATTGGTCAGAAATACTTTTGGAATTCAGGAGCACATTTCTAGCTATATTTTTTGTAAGTTTAAATAAAAATAATTCCATAACCAAAGAGAAACCCACATTAACTTGATAGTGGCACTCTTGACCGAGTTTTCAGTGTGGCATTAGGGGTTGAGATGCGGGGATCAGAATCAGTCTTGGCTAGGGAGGTGGCTTCCACCAGTCCTGGGTTCTGGGGGTTTGGCTGGTGTCACATGACCAAAGATGTTCCCGAGTAAGCTACCTGGGCATCTTAGGAAGCTGTGCCTGGAGAAGGAGCGTTCCCAGAAAGGTTTTGGGGGGACAAACCACACGAAGCTCAGTAGAACATAATGCATCATGAAGAAAACTGGTTACTCTCTTTATGACGTGAAATGAGAATTTTAATGCCTGGTTATAATTACTAATGTACTTTGCTGCAGGACATTAATAAAGTTGCTTTTTTCAGACTAGAATGTTGTGATGCCCTAATCGGAACATACTTTTTCCCCTTTCTCGGCTTCAAATGCAAATTCATCATTGGGCTCACTTTTAATAATTGCAGTGTTTCCTGCCTTGGGCTTTGCAACAGAAGCCTGACAAAAAATAGTGTTTGCTTAAGCAATAATTTAGACTTTACCTTATTTGTGATTACTATAGCGATTACTATAGCTAAAAGGTATAGTTTTGCTGTCTTATTTAAATTTTATGAATTTAAATGTTTTTTACACTAACTTTTCCCAGTAAAGTCCACTATGAAACCAAGTCTGAGAGGCCAAGGTGATTTTCTTTGCCTTCTAGTGGGTCGGGTTTTACATTAAACATCTCTTGGATTTGCCCAGAGCATCTGCGGTGCCCTGGTCCCTCGTGGTGTCCCTCTGCCCTGGGGATAGGGTTGCCCAGCCAGAAACACTATCTGTGCCTCTAAGCTGACAGCTGTCAGGGCTTTGACACTTATGTGCCAGTTCCCCCTCCCCCACCTGGGGAGGGCTTCACCCTCCCCAGGAACTCTGATGTTGGAGCTTCAAGTGCAGGTCAGAACCTTGGAGGCATTCATGATATCTCTGGGGGTGTCTCCCACTCTGTTCTGAATTGTCCTACCAACTTACAACTGTGCTAATAGCTGCCCTAAATATAAAAGTCCCCCTTAACCTCATGTCCTTCCTGGGCACACATACCCTTCGGAAGCACAGGGCCCCAAAGAGACCAATATAGTACTTGTGTTTTCTTCCTCCTTCCAATTTGGTCAGCTGTGTCCTGGCCATTCTGCTGCCATCCATCCCACCACCAAGTAGCATTGCTCCTGTCTCCTCCGTCTCACCATACAAGTGGCCAGGTGAATACTCCTTCCCCACCACCTCTCCTCCCCACCACCCCAGCCTTCTTCCTGAAGCCCCTCACGGGACTCCTGGAACACTTGACTGGGCTCCGGTTTTCCTTACTATGTGCCCCTTCTCCTCCTCTTCGTAGTTGTGTGGTCCCAGGGCTCAGTAACTGGGCTGCTTCCTCTCTAGCTCTGCTCTTTCTTTGGATTTTAACCAGAATCCTGGCTTTAAATACCGTCCAAATGCTGACTGCTCTCAGAACTTGACTACTCTGCCTCCTGTATTCTTCACTTGGATGTCTTAATCAGCATCTCAAACTTGAGCTGTCCAGTTTCTTCAAAATGTAGGCGGGTCCAACTATTAGGAACTCACCGCTTCTGCTTACTATTACCTGGTCTAAGCTGTGATTACACTGTTAATTTATTTCTGTGTAACAGATTGCCCCAAACCTTAGCAGCTAAAGCAACAAACACTCATTACCTCAGTTTCTAAAGATAAGAATCCAGGAGCAGCTCAGTGGTAAGCTCTGACTTGGGGACTCATGGGACTGCAGTGTTTGAGGCCTTGATGGGCTGGGCGATCTGCTTCTAAGCTCCTTCACGTGGCTGCTGGCAGAAGGCCTTGGCTCCATCCTACGTGGGCCTTTTCATAGAGCCGCTCACAACGTGGTAGCTGGCTTCCCCCAGAAGGAATGATCCAGAGAGATTGGCAGCTGGAAAAAAATAACAGCAAGCAGATGGAAGCTACAGGGTTTTTAAAAACAAAAAAAACCCCACCCTGATCTTAGAAAAGTGATAAATCATCACTTCCACTGTACTGTGTTGGTCACATCAACCACTGCCCCCTCACCCCCAGTGCACTGTGAGAAGGGACAGCACATGGGGCAAATGTTGGGTGGGGGGGTGGGCTCCCACAGTCCTGCGCATCCCGGCCACTGCAGTGACCTTCCCACCAGGCTTCCCCAGTCATCCTGTTCCCTCACTCCACTACCCACGACAGTCACAGGAACCCCGATAAAAAGGTCTGATAGTGTCGTTCTCTTAGCTCAGTCCTTACAGAGGCTTCCATCTCCCAGTAAAAGTCCTTGGTGATGGGCCTGGTCTCTTGCCCATCTGGCCTTTACTCCCCAGTCTCTGTCATTCTGCCTCTGCACGTGTGTGCCCGCTGCCTGCCTGCAGGGCACCCTCCCCAGATATCTCCCTGGGCCTCCAGGTATCCTGCTGAAAGTTCTCTAACCCGAAACCTCCTCCCTGATAGTACCCTGCCCTCTCTCTCCACAGTGTATGCATCCATGTGGGTGGGAATCTTTCGTTCCTTGCTTACTTTCCAAGGCCCCAGGCACTGAGTGAGCAGCAGCCCCAGGCACTGGCCTCCCTGGCTCAGTCTCTCCCCTGGCAGACTCAAGATGCACACGGACTCTTGGGCCATTCCCATGGCTTCCGTTGCCATCAGCTGGCCTCACTCCACAACTCTTTTCCACCCTGAGCTCCGATCCACATCTGCCTCAGTTGTTTCATCACCTGACCTGCTGGCTTACAGCCTACCCCTGGCAGTCCCCATTCCCATCCCTATTTACCCCCTCAGCCCGTCCACTCCTCTCCTGCACAGACCAAGGGCCCAGCCTACACCTGGACTGACTGCTGCAAAGCTGCTGAAATTGGCCTGCCTCAGCCCCCAGCATCCATTAGCCATTCTCACCTAGTAGAAAAGGATCTTCTGGAAATAACCTCTGCCAGTCAAGTCTCTGGGACCTCCCACCTCTCCTGCTGGCCTGTGGGTGTGCAGGGCCTGGCACTGTGACCCTACCCTCTGTGCCCAAACTGCCTCCTGGCGGTGGTTCCTGGGACAACCCAGCGCTCTTCCTGGGTCTGGATCATCCTTGGCCATATCATCGTCCCAGCGTTAATACCATTACTTAAAAAGGTGAACTTATTTAATCCACCTCCAAAGCAATATCCGGAATCATGTTCCTGTGCTACTTCTATTCCAGTACACAGTCACGTAACATTCTGATAAATGTTCACATGTGTCACCCCTGCACCACAGTGGGAAGCACTGGCCCACGGCCTCCCTCCCTCCCCGGGGCCTCTGCCCGGCCCTCTCTGCCTCCACTCGCACTGTTGGGGTGCTGGCCTTCCACGGGGCCGCCCTGTGTTCTGCTGGGGAACAGACAGTGGTGGTCTCATTCACCCTATTGCCCAGCAAAGGGCTTGGCACATGCTTGAGAAACAGTTGTTGAATCGTTCATTGAGGTAAACCAATCTAGCAGAAGATACTGGAAGGCACAGAGTGGGCAGGTGAGGAGGCACTAGAGAGAGGCCCTGCCCAGAAATCCTGAAATCCTGCATCATCAGATACCATGGTCTCAAGCTGCGCAGCCCAGGCTGAGCACCGGGGAGACCTACGCCACCCTGTCCTTGGGGGTATTCGCTCCTTTGCCACAAAAGTGGTTTGCCCTCAGCATCCTGAGGCTTCTTGCTTCTCAGACAAAGCAGATATGACCCTCAGTGTCACCTCCCTCAGGGGAGGCCTGGCCACTACCTGCATGCCAGGGACTGCAGAGCCTTCCTCCCCTCAGCTCACTGGCAGCGGCTGCCCTCCTCCTTCCCTGCTGACCACCCAGCAGTGCCCCCAAGGTCCCCAGACACCTCAAAGACCGCACCTCACCTCTGCAGCCTGAATCCTCACCACTCAATGCTCCACCACTGAAGGAGGAGCTGCTACGTACTGGACACATGGCCCAGAGCCCATGTCAGGCCGTCACTCACCCCGCCCCCCACCTCATCCTATCCACCTGTGACCACTGGTGCCATTACTGCCCATCCGGCCTTAGAGCTGAGGGGACTGAGTCCACAACAGGCAAGGAGCCCAGCTCCCCTCCCAGCTTCAGGACCCAGTCCCCCTACAGCCTCAGATGACCATCCCTTCTGGGCTGCAGAGAGCAGGGCAGGGGCCTGTCCCCCAGCCTTCCTCCCAGAAGCTGCCTCAAGCTCCTCCCCACTGCAGCGGCCACATCCCACCACAGTGCCCAGTCCTCGGGGCTCTCTAGGCCCCCAGCCTACTCAAGGGCTGTGCCCAATGCTCCCTTCTAGTTCCTGCCTCCCAGGTTCTCCTCCCTCCATCTTTCTCAGCAGCAGACAAAACACATTCACCTAGATTCCAAAGTTTAAAACCAAGGACAATACAAAGAGCTTCCCTCGAGTCCTGTCTGCAACCCCCTTACCCAGAACTCAGATGAACCTCCAGGCCCACTGCCCACCCTTCTCCCCAGCGTACACCATTCTGCCCATTCCTCCCCTTTAGTAGCACGTGATGCCGGGGCCACTCTGTTCCCCCGGTCTCCCACACCCATCCCTGACCCCTGCCCTTCATCTCTCCCAGCCCCTTCTCCTCTTGACTTCTCATGTTAAAGCAACCAGGCCACACACCTTGGTCCTTCTGTCCTCCCCGTCTGCAACAGTTCCCAGCTCTAGTATGCCGCCAAGTGCTGGCCAACCAGCTTCCTGGGGCAGAGGGGAGGGGCTGCATACGTGTCCATTTAGTACATGTTTCACTCCCGCAAGAATTTGCAGCGCATAATTCACAATTAACCAAGTATGCAGTACCCTTTCCCATAAATTCCTAACAGCCAACTGATTCTCACAAGAGGCTTTCACTGATTTTTGTTGAAACTGCATCCATAGCCAACCTATGGTTGCAAATGACAAATGAGTCTAGTTCTGACATCAAAGTTGGTTGTTACTATGTTGACCTTAAGGAGTAAGATGGAAGTGAAGCAACGATAACATATGTTAGAATCGCACTTGTTCATCCACGAGTGACTTCTTTGCTCACTCAGATAATACCTGTCAAATACTGTGAGACATCCATTTTTATGGGCTATCTATAGATGACCCACTTTCAAGTTTAATAGGCAGTATTAACATTTCTTCCTCACTTTGTTAAGTCTAGACAATCAACACAACAATAAATCAAGCCTGGATTTGTAGCATTTCCTGAGCTCATGGCATCAGAACTCCCACATCAGATTTCCAGCCACCAGCGTGTTGTCCTGTTGGTGGAGCTGGGAAGAGAAGTGCCGGGGTACAGAGTTACGTAGTTTCCACCACCTGGATAGGACAGACAGATTTAAGTACAGCTGACTCCTGAATGACTCAGGCAATGGGGAATGGCCCCCAGTGCAGCCAAATGTCCCCGTATAAATTTTGACTACCCCCCCAAATTAACTACTAATAGCCTACTATTGATTGAAGACTTACCGATACCATAGCTGATGAACACATACTTTGTGTTACATGGTTTTTGGGGTTTTTTTTAAGATTTTGAGAGAGAGCACGAGTGGGGTAGCGGGGCAGCAGGGGAAGGAGTGAATCTTAAGCAGACTCCCTGCTGAGCGCAGGGGCTCCATCCTCTATCCTACAACTCTGAGATCATGACCTGAGCTGAAACCAAGAGCTGGATGTTTAACCCACTGAGCCACCCAGGCGCCCCTGTGTGTTATATGAATAATACACCATATTACAATAAACTAGAGAAAAGAAAACATTAAGACACAAGAGAAAATACATATACAGTATTATAATGTATGTAACTAAAAAAAAAACACACATAAGTGGACCCCCGCAGTTCAAACCCACTTTTCGAGGGCCACCTATAATATCAAGAACACAGATCACAATGGTCAAATATCAAGTAATTAGGAAAGAAAGAGTTTTGAGTGTTTACTGCCTTCACATTTTTAAATTCTGAATTTACATACACTAAAACTCACTTCTGGTATGTAATTCTATGGATTTGCCTCATGTATAGAGTCATATAATCACCTTAATCAAGGTACAGAACAGTGCCGTCTCCCCCACATAGGTTCCTGTCCTACCCCAGTGTTGTAGAAACGTCCCCTTAAGTCCTAGCAAAATACTTTCCCTCAGTTTTGCCTTCCAGGATGTCACACAAATGGAATCGCACAATATGTAGTCTTTGGGGTCCAGCTTCTTCCGCGTGGGGTCACCTGCTCTCTGCTTCCCACCATTAGGACTGCCACCTCGCATGCGCTGACCACAGTTTGTCCATCCGAGGGACATTTTGTTTCTAGGTTGTGTTTTTGCCATTGTGTTTAAACAAAGTTGACATAAGCATTTATGTATAAGTTTTTATGTGAGCCTAGATGTTTATTTTGGGTAAATACCAGGCAGTGAGACTGGTAGGTTATATGGGAAGTATGTAATTCAGTAAGATATGACCAAACTTTTCCATAGTAGCTGTAGCATTCTGTACCTATAAGGAGAACACAGGAGTCGCAGTCACTCTGCATCCTCACCTGCATGTGATGTCATGTTTTTTGTGTGTTGTGTTTTTTTTTTTTCTTTAGCCATTTGCATAGGTAGATCATAGTGTCTTGTGGTTCTAATTTACACTTCTCTAACAACTACTGATGCTGAACATCTCTCTTCACATGCTGGTCTGTCACTTGTATATCTTCTCTGGGGGTAATGTCTTTTCAAATGTCTTGCCCTTTTTTTTTTTTTTTAAAGATTTCACTTATTGAGAGTGAGCAGGAGAGCACGAGCCCAGGGAGAGGCAGGGACAGAAGGAAAAGTAGACTCTCCACTGAGCGGGGAGTCCAACAAGGGACTTGGGGCTCAAACCCAGGACCCCAGGATCATCACCTGAGTTGAAGGCCAACGCTTAACTGCCTGAGCCACCGAGGTCCCCTATGGTTGACTTTTTTCCTTGATGAGTTCTGAGGACTCTTTATATAATCAGGATATAAGGCCTTTTTCAGATATGTGATTTTCACTTATTTTTTCTGTTTGTGGCTTGTTATTTTCTTAATTTCCTTCACAGAACAGGTTTTTAATTTTAATGTATTTCCATTTATTCATTTTTTGCTTTATGAATTTTGCATCTGGAGTTTTACTAGGAAACCTTAGCCTAATTCAAGGTCACAAAGATTTCATTCCTCTTTTCCTCTAAAAGTTGTGTAGTTTTCCATTTAGGTCTCTGAATGATTTGTGGTTAAATTTTGAGTGAAATAAGATGACAGGTATAAGTCAAGGTTCGTTGCAGAAAACATGACTGTCCACTTGTTGCAGCACCATTTATCAAAAAGACAAACATTTCTCCACTGAACTGCCTTGTACCTTTGTAAAAAAAATTCAGTAACTATACTTGCGTGGGTTTACTTCTGAACTTGTCATGTGCTCTTCCATTTCTGTGTCTTGTCTTTGACCAGCGCCACTCTGCCTGGATAACCAGAGATTGCAATCAGCCTTACAATCAGCTAAGTCTGCATCCTCCAACTTCTTCCCTTTTTCAAGATTGTTTTAGCTATTCTGATTCCTTTCCATCTCCACACAAATTTTCACATCACACTCTTGAGGTCAACAAAATTCCTGCTGGGATTGAATTGAATCCACAGATCAATTTTGGGGGCGGTGTCTCGTCTTCCAACCCATGAATCCATTTACACTTGAGCTTGAACAACATGGGTTTGAATTGCACAGGTCCACTTATAGGTGGATTTTTTTTTCAATAAATATGAGGACTGTAAATGTATTTTTTCTTCCTTGGGTTTTTCTTAACATTTTCTTTCCTCTCATCTATTCTAATACATTTAATAAACCACATACATGTAAATCAACTGTGTATGTCCTTGGTAAATCTTCTGGTCAACTGTAGGCTGTTAGTTAAGTTTCTGAGAAGTCAAAAGTTCTGTGCAGATTCTCCACTGCACGGCAGTCAGCACACCAAACCCCCCACACTGTTCAAGGATCAAGTGTATTTAGATAATTTTTACTTCTTTCATTAATGTTTTAGTTTCCAGCATAACAATTCTGCAAATATTTTGTTTCATTTACATGTTTGTTCTGGTGGTATTTGTAAATGGTACTGTTTTTATTTTTATTATTGATTTTTTTATTTACTTTTTTTTTTTAAGATTTTATTTGACAGAGATCACAAGTAGGCAGAGAGGCAGACAGAAAGAGGGGAAGCAGGCTCCCCGCCGAGCAGAGAGTCCGATGTGGGGCTCAATCCCAGGACCCCAGGGATCATGACCTGAGCCAAAAGCAGAGGCTTAACCCACTGAGCCACCCAGGCACCCCTTATTTATTTATTTTTTTTTAAAGATTTTATTTATTTATTTGACAGACAGAGATCACAGGTAGGCAGAGAAGCAGGCAGAGAGAGGAAGGGAAGCAGGCTCCCTGCTGAGCAGAGAGCCCGATGCGGGGCTCGATCCCAGGACCCCGGGATCATGACCTGAGCCGAAGGCAGAGGCTTTAACCCACTGAGCCACCCAGGCGCCCCACCTTATTTACTTTTTTAATAAAATATTTTATTCCTAAGTAATCTCAACACCCAAGGTGGGTCTCAAACTCACAACTCTGAGATCAAGAGTCGCACGCCCACTGACTGGGCCAGATCGGTGCCCCAACGGAACTGTTTTTAAAATCTTTGTTTCAAATGGTTCATTGCCAGTATACAGAAATAGAATTGATTTTTGGATGTTACCTTGTATCTTGTGATCTTGCTAAACTCACCATCAGTTCCAGATTTTTTTCTACATTCCATGGTATTTTCTACTTTGACAATCATGTCATCTGTGAATTTTTTCTTTTCAATCTGTAGGCCTATTCATTTTCTGGCCTTACTGCAGTGCCCAGAATTTCTGGTACAAATATTGAAAAGGAGAGAAAAAGAGAGCAGAGAGCACTGGCATTCTTGCCTTCTTTGTAATCTTGAGGAAAAACAAATCAGTCTTTGACTATGAAGTATGATGCTTGTCATAAGTTTTTATGTGGTTTCCCTTCATCAAGTTCCTTCAAATTCCTTTCTATCCCTAATTTGCTGAGAGTTTTTATTATGAATGCATATTGAATTTTGTCATTTTTTTTCCTGCATCTATTGAGATGAGCGTGTGGCTTTTTCTTCTTTAGTCTGTTAAATATGGGGAATTGTGTTGAACTAGCCTTGCATTCCCAGGGTAAACCCCCTGATACATTCAATTTGCTAATACATTCTGTTGACAAGTTCTGCACTGAGAATTTTGGTAGGGACCTTAGGAAAATCTAAAGTCCTTAACACTGTGTGCAAGATCTCCCCTCCCCAATGATCCCTGACCTTCTGCAATGAGTTTGGGAGTGGAATCTTCTATTTTCAGGAACAGACTGTAGAACTGGTATTATCTGGTAGATTTGCTAGGGAAACTATCTGAGTCTAAGATTTCTTTGTGGGAAGGTTTTATTTTTTTTAATTTTTTTTTATTTTTAAAGATTTTTATTTATTTGACAGAAGCAGGCAGAGAGGCAGGCAGAGAGAGAGAGAGGAGGAAGCAGGCTCCCCACTGAGCAGAGAGCCTGATGCGGGGCTCGATCCCAGGACCCTGGGATTACGACCCAAGCCGAAGGCAGAGGCTTTAACCCACTGAGCCACCCAGGTGCCCCTGTGGGAAGGTTTTAAACCATGAATTCAATTTAACACATACAAGACTAAATGATTACCGGTTTTTTCTTGAGTTTTAGTAATTTGTCCTTGTGGGAGGCTAAACAGTGGCTCCCCCAAGATTTCTCCACCCTACTTTCTGGAACCTATGAGTAATTACATGGCAAAGGGGAATTAAGGTTGCTCATTGGCTGATTTTAAAATAGGGAGATGATCCTTCATTCTCTGGATGGGCCTCATGTAATCACAGGGGCCTTAAAGTGGAAAAGGGAGGCAGGTGAGAAAATCAGAGTAGTGTCACATGAGCAGCTGAATGGCCTTTGCTGGTTTTTGAAGATGGAGGACAGGGCCACAACCCAAGGAAATCAGGCAGTTTCTAGTTGCTGGAAAAGGCAAGGAAACGGATCCCACCCAGCACCTACAGAAAGGAATGCAGCCCTGCTGATGACTCTGGTTTTGCCCCATGAGAACAGTGTCTGACTCCTGACCTACAGAACTATAGTAGAGCAAATCTGAGTTGTTTTAAGGTATGAAATTCATGGTCATTTGTTACAGCAGCAGGAGCAAACTAATAGAATGAAAGACAGTATTTTCAAGGAACTGGTCCATCATTTCTTCCGAGCTGTCAGTGATAATCTCTTAATTCCTGAGATGGGTAATTTGTGTCTTCTTATTTCAAAGAACTACCTTTGATTTTCTCTAACATTGCTGTCTTTAGTTTCACTGGTTTCTGCCCTTATCTTTATTACTTTCTTTTCTTCTATTTTCTTTGGGTTTACAAGAAGCTCTTCTATTACTCTTCTTTTGCTGGTTTTTAAAAATTACTTTTATTTTTTTAATATGTCATTGAATTATAAGTTTGTGGAATTTGTGACAGCAGCTGTGGAACCAGCAGCTTGCAGTGCCTCGGACGCCTGCCTGGCACGTGCTCCCCACAGGCCGTCTCTCTCCCAGGCCGCGGACAGGCCCTGGCTGCCAGTCAGCATCCCTGGCTCAAATGGCCAACTCAATATGGATACGGCCAAAACAGCGTCCGTGACCAGGTCCCAGTACTCCCCTGCTTTTCTGCCTTCCCACTTCCGTAGATGGCACCTCCACAGGCCCCTCTGTGCCAGCCCAGAGCGAGGCTGCATTGAGCCCTGACCCCTCTCCTCTCAGCCACAGGCCATCACTGAGTGCGTCCTCTCAGCTCTGCCTTTAGAACGCATCTGGGTCTGAGCACTTTGTACAGCCTTCGCCCTCATCACCTGGGTTTAAACCACATCACCTCCCACCCGGCTCTGCACGGACACGGCGCTGGGACCCTGCCACTGTCCCCGCCCGTGCTGTCTGTTCTCACCATGCACTAAGAGCGCTCCTGCTGAAGGGTCAGTCTCATTGGGTCTCTCCTCGGCCCGTAGCTCGCCAGCAGCACCACTGCCAAGAGAGCCCTCAAGCCCTGGCCCGGGCTCACTCCTCTCACCGTGCTGAGACTCTCGCTCTTCAGACACCTGCCTCTGCCATCTCTCCAGCCTACAAAGTACCGCCCTGACACCCACAGGGCTCACGGTTTTGCCTCCTTCTGTTCACACTGCATCTCCTCAGAGAAGCCTTCCCTGACCACTGGGTCCAAAAAGGGAGCCCCTAACACTCTCCCAACTTGTACTTCATTTTCCTTGGCATTTGCTGCTTGAACGCTATAGAACGCTATTTTTTTCAGCATTCACGTACTTGTCCTGGTCCGCCCCTCCCGCCACTGTTCTTCTGACCACCTCCTGCCCTAGAATAGGACCTGGTAGATGCAATTGTACTAAATCAGGATGAAAGAATAAGCAAACGACTTAGCAGCCAGGAGAGTGCCTGCAAGCCAGCCCTCACTTCCCCCCCCCATCAGGATGAGGGCACACTCCTTAGCAAGGCTGATGAGGTGCTGGACAAAGTGGTCCCCTCGACCCCTATGGCTCCATGTGGCCACTTGGCCCCTCACCCCATCACTTCTTTCAGCTCTACTAAACACGTGGGTCCTCCAACAGACCACTCTCCCTCAGCACAGGTCTTCCTCTATCTTCTTGGGCCTGAAACACTTCCGCTGCCTCAGCTGGCTTATTCTCCACATGTCCTTCAGTTCTCAGCTTGGCTATCACTGGCCTCCTCTGACCCTCCCTCAGCTCCAACTGACAGAGGCCTCCCCCATCAGAGTACATGTGATACCACTGCTGCCTCCCCCACCAGACCGTGAACTCTCTGACAGCAGGGCTTGTGACTGACCAACCTCGGAACCCTGGAACCTACCTAAGTGCACAACAAACACAGTCTGAATGAAAGAATAAATGAACAAGTGAATTAATGAAAACCAAGTCTGCTGAGGGCTGGGGTGGGGACGGTAGACGACCACCCCTCTCCCACTGCCCTGTCATCCTCCCAGAGAGGGCCTCATTCAGCCCTGCTGAGGAGCAGGGAAGCGTAACCATCCAGGGCCTAGAGGGTGTCATCCAGTCAGAGCTCTCTGTCCTGTCCCTGCCATAAGGCTCCAGTGCATGTCAGGGGTGGGAGAAGATGAGAGTAGGGTCTAGGCCTTGGCAAAAGTCACATCACCCTGAGTTCTGGTGGCTACAGACCCCATTACCACTTTCTGCCTAACTCTGAGCCCAGGTCCTACTTCTTGGCCACAGTTTCCAGGATGGCATCCAAAGGAGGACAGAGAAAGTCTCCTTTTTGCTCACATCAGTGATAAACTGGATGGTGGAATCAGAAGCCACAGCCAAGAAGCCTGGGCCTGGGACTGAGCCCAAGCCCTGGGTCACACTGCTGCCTCCGTCCAGGAGGTTCTGCTTCAAGATCCAGAAAGTCAGAGGCCAGTAAGAGGAGTACAGACCAAACTTCACCCTTCGCTAGGTCTTGTCTTTGTGGATGTGGAGTGGAGAACAGGGTAGCAGCAGTAAACCACCCAGCCTGTGTGCTCAGCACCACTGCCCCCAGATACTCCTTCAGTCCCACTGACACACCCCTGCCTCCACTCCCCACAAAGAGCTCATAGTCCAAAGTCTCCTTTTAGGTTCTTTTTTTTTTTTTTTTTTAAGATTTTATTTGACAGAGATCACAAGTAGGCAGAGAGGCAGGCAGAGAGAAGTGGGGAAGCAGGATCCCCGCTGAGCAGAGAGCCCGATGCGAGGCTCGATCCCAGGACACTGGGATCATGACCTGAGCCGAAGGCAGAGGCTTTAACCCACTGAGCCACCCAGGCGCCCCTAGGTTTTTTTAAATGATTTATTTATTTGAGAGAATGAGAGAGCACGAGCAGCGGGAGGGGCAAGAAGAGAGGGAGAGAGAGAAGCAGGCTCCCAGCTGAGCAGGGAGCCCAACATGGCACTCAATCCCACAACCCCGGGATCAGGATCTGAGCCATAGGCAGACGCTCAACAAGCAGAGGCCCCTCTTTATAGTTAAATGCTGTATTTTGCAGCATGCCTGAGGGTGGAGGGATACTGGGGTCCTCAACTAAGCCTCCACTCATGTTAGTCCTTCCATGGGGACCCCTTCCAACAACCCAGATAAGATCCTGGTGGTCAAAGAGGACTCAAGGACCCCAGCCCCAGCTGCTACTGTCCCAGGCCAACAAAAGGCCCCACTCCACAACTCAGCAGGGTCTCGCCAGCCCTCGCTCAAAGGCACAGTTGCTCCCACAACCTCAGCTCTCATCTCTGCCAGGACGAGGCCCATACTGGACTTCTCCCCAACCCTGAGCCCTCCTCATTCCCAGCATGTGCAGGGACAGCGTCATCCTACCACCCTCCTCTCTCAAATTCCCCCAGTCTGCTGACACCATCTTTTTTTTTTTTTAATTTTTTTTATTTATTTATTTGACAGAGAGAGATTACAAGCAGGCAGAGAGGCAGGCAGAGAGAGAGGAAGAAGCAGGCTCCCTGCTGAGCAGAGAGCCCGATGCGGGGCTCGATCCCAGGACCCTGAGATCATGACCCAAGCCGAAGGCAGCGGCTCAACCCACTGAGCCACCCAGGCGCCCCTGCTGACACCATCTTTAAAGGGATTTTTGACCTTGGTCCTAGCCAGGCCCAGGACCTCCTTTCTGAACCCTGCCCTGCTTCACCACAGAGCTGTTCTGCCATCCATCGTGGTCTTCCTGCCCCTGCCTGCCTATCAAATTCAACACTATCACCTTCTGAGCCACATATGCAAGCCTTCCGCAACATGCTGGATCCAAATCCTAGCTCTGCCACTCAAAAGCTGTGTGACCTCACATGACCATGCAGCCTCTCTGAGCCATGATTTCCTCATCTGTAAAACATAATCAGAAGGCGATTTAAAGGTTTTAAAGGCAACAAGGCAGAAAATAGCCAATACGTGATAAACTTTGGGTCTGATCCCCATGACGCCTGAACCACGAGCCTTCCAACCCTGGCAAAACAGGCTGCTGCTTCTCTCCTGCCCTCCTGGGAGGGTTGTGTTCAGGTGACCACTCTCTTGTGAGCTTCCTATGTGTTGTGGCACGAGGTGGGCAGAAGAGGGTGGGAGGCCAAACAAAAGGACTGCAAGGAAGGAAGCTACCCATTACCTTATGTTTGTCTGGGCCTTGGTTTCCCCATGAGCTCTGTGAAACTGAGATTTCTACATGTCAGGCCAGGATGGGGGAGATTTCTACACAGAGGCCAGGAGGGGCTGCCTAAGCAGCAGGAGTGAGCCTGTGATGCACTGGGAAAGGCTGAAAAACAAACGCACCAGAATCCAAATCAGGAAAGCCCAGGGCCGGAGTTGCCGTGGCAACCTGCAGCAGGCTCCCAGCCTGGCACTCAGTCTCTGTGGGGTGGGGGCCGGGACTTGCCAGGCTCGGCTGCCCCCGCCTCCAAGGCCTCCTCCGCAGTGTACCTCGGCTGACACGGGGGAGGGGCGAGGGCACAGAGACGCACCTCTGCCCTGTCAGGTGGGCCAGGCGGGCCTGGGCTCCTACTTCCAGTTTTAGGGAGCTCACTCCCCTCCCAGAGCAAGGCCCACACCCAAGCCCTCCAGAGTGCTGCAAGTCACTCCCAATCCTTTCAGCACCCTGGTCCCAGCACCAATCGCTCCAGCCCAACCCATAAGCTGCCGGGGCTGACAGAGTGCCACTGCCATGGACCTCAAAGCTATTTCCATGCACAGAGGGCAGTGAGATGACCCCCCCACCCTGCCACCAACCTTCCATCAGAGCAAGGTGGGGGAAGGAACAAGCACAGGTGCGCTGCTGTAGTGCTTTATGCAGGTTTGCTCACACTTAATGGCACTCCCCTCTGACAGCTGAGAAAATAGGCCCATGGAAAGGTAAATGACTTGCCAAGGTCACAGAGCTCCTGGGTGGGGAAGAGCGAGGTCCCAGCCAGGGCTTTCCAACTCCTGAGCCCAGACCCTTCCCATGGGGCCTACTACTGGATGCCCCAGGCCGTCCGTCCGCCGTGTCATCAGGGACCTCTGGGGTGCCTATCTACCCAGTGACCTGGGGGCTCCTAGACACAGTCCCTCAACCACAGGACTGTGTCTGGTCTGCAGAGACACACAACAGACAATGGCCCTCATGCCTCCATTTAATGGCCAAGCTGGCACTGCCCAGATGATGCCCAGGCCCCAGTAGGGAAGTCCTCCCCCCGGCTACTGTCCCCCGAGGACCCCATCCAAGCTGGTGTCCGTCAGCCTCACTAATGTCCCAGTCCAGTCCCGGTGGCAGGGAGCAGCCTGCTCATCTCAGTTCCTTCAGCAAGCTGTTGATGGAGCCCAGCAGTTCCCGGAAGTAGCCCTCATCCTCGCCGTCCTGGAGCTCCAGGGCGGCCAGAGCCTGGTACTCAGCCTGCAGGCTGACCAGCGTCCTGCTGAGCTGGGGGTCCTGGCGGTAGCGATCCCGGCAGGTGGCCAGGAGGGCGCCCAGCGTCTGCAGCACCTTTTCTCGGGCATCGTGCTCAGGGAGGGCCAGGAGGTGTGCGGTGATCTCGCACCAGCCCTGCTCCCGCAGGCCTGGAAGGAGGAGCACCTGGCGGTACTGCTGCAGCTTCTCCGGGGACGTCTCCTGGGTCAGCTCGGCCTCCTCCTCAGCAAACATCTGCTGTCCACATGGCCAGGCACCCGGAACAGGGTTGGGGGAGAGAACACACAGAGAGCAGTCAGGGGCGCTGCTCGGGTGGGAAGGCAGGTGGCTCATCATCCGTCCACCCGCTCTTCCTTCTGGGACTCAAAGGCCCAACATGGGAGAGGGCCAGCTGGATTCATGGCTTCAATCAGGCTCCCCCACCCATCCATCCATAGGTCCATTTGTCTGTCCATCCATCTATTCATCAAAAACAACTGTGCAGTATGCCTGAGAAACCCAGACGGAGACATGGTCCCTGCCCTCGAGGAGCTCGGGGTCTAGCAGAAGACAAATTAACGGAGTAATCCCTGAGGAGCACAATGACTGCAATTCAGCAGTGCCCAGTGGATGCCAGCAGTCTGGGTTCAAACTCTTGCTCCGCCACTGACAGCTGAACAGCCTTGGGCGGGCATGGCGTCATCTCTTATGTGACGATGTGCCCCCTTCAGGACCACACATGGCCAGTGCCCAGCACACCTAGCAATGGGCGCTCAGCTCTCAATCACCTCCACAAGATTCACTCCCTCAGAGGACAGAGGGCACAGCCAAGAGAACAGGATGGCACTTCCCTGAGTTTGGAGGACTACGTGGGAGTTGTCCAAGTAGACAAGGGTGGAGGGTCCACACACGGGAGGGTCACAACAGTAGGCCGAGGCCCCCTTCCTGTGTGTAGAATGTGAGTCTGTTCTGGCCCAGGGGGCGTGACGGTCTGGCTGAGTCCCGGCTATGTGTGGCCTTTACGCCAAGGGCCTGGGGAGTTGAGACAAGTTTGGGCAGAAAGTCACAAGCTTGGCCAGTGGCTGTAAAGTACAGAAACCCAGCCCCGCCAGCACAATACGGTAGGATCCATGCCTGCCAGGCTACAGGGGCAGGACACACCTGAAATGTGAGTGACCAGCTTCTCTCGAATGTTGGGGGAAGGCAGAGGTGAAGGATGAGCAGGGAGAGGGTGGAGACGTGCTCTACTGGCTGTACTAAGTGTACCTGCAAGCTCTGCCCTTACTCCAGGGGAGAACAAGGCATGCTAAGGACAGGGAAGACAAGAGGAAAGCCCAGGCAAAGAGCAGGGGCCACAGAGCACCACCGGATGGCCTTGGGGTCCATTGGGGCTGGTGGAGGAAGCAGGGAGGGGCAGGGATCAGCATCCTGGCCCAGAAAAGGATGAGAGGGCTCTGACAGTCCTTTCCTAAGCTACCCCACGTACCCCAGCTGCACCTGGAACATTCAAGGCCCCATCGCCCTTGGCCTCTGCTCCACGTCCACTGCCACTCACTGCACCTGTCAGCCCCCTGCCTCCCACTCACAACCACCTCCAGCCAGCTGACAGTAGACTTGTCCAGCCCTACACCCTGCACAACTGAGCATTTCTGATGTTCATAACTAAATCCCTTTCCAAGGACTTCAAGGCCCTGCAGGGTCCACCCCAACTGTGCAGGGCCTCGTCCCCACACACGCCCTCACTCATGCACCTGTCACACAAACTGTCCCCCAGAGCCCTTAAGGTGCAGCTTGGAGGCGCACTCCCACCTAACTCCAACTCCCCGGTTAACTCACCCCTCAGATCTCACTGCCTCCCCTGACTTGCCCGAACAGGTCAGAGGCCCCCAACTGTAGGCCTCTGCAGCCCACATGCTCCAGGTGCTACTGTCAATAAAGTCTGTCCCAAAGCAGCAGGAGGACAGGGACCGTGAGAGGTGGGTGCACTCCCCACGGGAACTCTGCCAAGCAGCTGCCCCCTTCCCACAACACCCTCGAGCTGTGGGGCACCTCCAACGGCAACCTGATGCGCTGCCATCTCGCGCAGCTCCAGACCCAGCCCCGGGCTCATTAGTTTTCATTCTTTCCAGGGAACTACAAGAAAAGAGAAGCCCCAGCTGCCTCAAGCACAGTTCGGCTGACACCTGTCCTACGCTCACCGGCGGCAGAAACTCCTCCACTGTCCTCCCCGCCTGCAGAGGGACAGCTATCCCAGTACTCTCCACAGAGAAACACCAGTGTTCTCAGCACCCCAAGCCTCCAGGTGAGCCCTGGGGGCCGGCTGACTTGCGCAGCTCTCCAGGGACATGCCAATGCCACGGCACCTGCCATGCCAGGACTGGGGGTGGCAAAGAGACACCGAATTCAGCAGGGGGAAGAGGTCAGTTTCTCCCGGGAAACGCCAAGCCAACACACAGGTCCTTCTCCAGGCTTGCTGGCCTGTTGCCAGGAAGTCAACTGTGCCCAGGCCTTATTAATTGGATGTGAGCAGCACATGGCTGCCTGCTGTTCTGGGTTTCTGCAGCTTAGAGAGAGAGAAAGAACGAGAAAGAGGGGAAAGAGAGAGAGGGGGATAAAGAGAGGGAGAGAGGGGGAGAACAGGAGAGAATGAAGGACAAGCCAGGCCTAGAGACACAGGGAGCACCAGAGAGTCCATGCACTCACAACAGCAACCAGACACTCCCACCCTCGGTGTGAGGCAGGAGCAGGGAGGCAGGCCTGGGCCTCTCCTCCTCCGACACTCAGCGGTGGCTCGGCTGTTCTAGGGAAAGCGTGGCCAGAAAGCGAGCTGAGAGCTCTGCTATCGCACTCTGCAGCCACTGCATTCAGAATCCAGGCCCGGCTGGCTGCACTCTGTTCTTAATTAAGAGACTTTCTAGGCTCACAAAGACCAAAGTGGGTTGGACACCGAGTCTCCTGCCAGGTGGCAACAACAGGGTCCCTGGGCCCCTCGAGGGCAGCCATTCCAAGCCCTTGCCCAGGGTCAAAGCTCCCAGAGGAGGAACCTGCATGTTTCTAGAATCTAAAGATCGAAATCTAAAAATCTAAACCTAAAAATCCAAAGATCACATTTCTAGAAGCTAAAGATTCAGCCTCATTCCAGGCTCTGGCTAATTGCTGTTCCTACTGCTTCGAGGGCTCCCAGACACAGCTGCTCCATCCTACCGGCTCCCTATCGCACCACCCTAGGCTTTAGCCAAATGACCTGTCATTCCATGAAGGGCCAATCCTGGCCATTTCTGGCACACCCCCACCCCCGGCACCCCGGCCCCTTTCCCCTCCTCACCAGCCCTCAGGTTTCAGTTTAGCCGTCACATCCCATGGGACACCCTCCCTCAGAAATTCTGGGTTCAGGACCCCAAGGAGGGGCCTCCACAGCCTCCAGGTCTACCCAGCACAGTCTGGCACGTTTTCTCGGGAGCACTGTTAGGAGGATGGAAGGCAGGATGGAAGAGGCCAGGGCCAAAAGGCCAGAAGCAAAACAAAGCAAAGTGACCCGGAGGCATCCCAGGTCTGGGCACTCACCTTTTCAGTGACCAGGTCATACAGCAGAGTGACCACACGCACAGCCAGCATCTCTGTACCCTTTGCCTGCACCAGGCTCCGCAGCACCTGCAGGCCCCCCAGTTTCAGGAACTGCTGCTGGGCATAGGGGAAGTGTCGCAGTAGGGAGCACAGCGCAAACAGGACCTGCAGAGGGTGATGGGCCACATGGTACTCGGCCTGTTCCGGGGCCCAGTAAACGCAGCCAGAAGTGCCCCGACGACCCCAGCCCAGCCTCCATTCTTTTCGTCCCTCAGGTCCAGCTATACCCCAGAATACAGTTCTGTGAAAGCTGGAAGAGGGGTCAGACACCTTTAACATCGCCCCCTGGGCAGACAGACCGCAACACAAGAAGCCCGAGGGTGGTATCCCAGACTATGATGGGAGCTGAACTGAGGCCTCCAGATGCCTCAGCAAACTGTCATGCTGCTTGAGGTGAGTGGGACCTCTCTCCCTATGCCACCCAGTGGATGGGTGAGCACTCAGGTCCCCAAGGGTGACAGGCACAGCCTGAAAAGGGACCCTTGCCTTTCAGGCTCTGCAGATGTGCTAGGGGCTGGGCAGCAGGGAGGGAGCAGATACATACCTTCTTCTTTGCAGGGAGAGGCTGTTCCGTAGCCAGGATGACCAGCAGCTTCTGTAGGGCTCCCCCCTCAATGGCCTCTACTTGAACCTTTGGGTTGCTGGAGGGAAAGCACAGGACAGCATGACACTATAACTCCTCACCAAGCTGGGGACACATCACTGTGCACAGCCCAGGGATCTTGGTGGTTCAGGGGGTGATAATGTACCAGCCATCCCTTGGGGAAAACTAAGGTGCCCAGAGGAGCATTCCCTCTTGGGATAAGCTAGAGCTTAGCTGGCTAAACAAGTGAATGACTACACATCTACCTGGGTACCAAAGCCTATGGCCAGAATCACAGACCAACGGCTCCCACAACATCCTACCACCCAGCAAACATTGGGCTGGAGTGATCTGGGAAGGAAAATCACCTACACCCCTTTAAGATCTCCTGATGCTAAAGGTGCTACTCAGTGTCCCTCCCACGAAAGCCTTCCTTCACAGTCCCCAGGCCTACACTGGGTCTTCCTCTTTCCATCACCCCATGCAATCATACACTGGGGGCAATTACTGACAGGTCTGTTCTCGGATTATGAGCTCCTCTTGGCCATGTGCTGGGACCCACTCCTCTTTTCTCTTCTGGGTGGAGTACATAGACAACATATAGTCAATGTTTGTGGGGGGAAAAGAGCGCAAGAACGAATGAGAGCCAGGGAGCCTCTTAACCTGAGCAGAGCCTAAAACAAGACCAACCCAGATGCCTCCCCACTGTGAGAGTAGCTGCTGGGATTGCCCCCATGTTATCAGTACTCAGCATATAGCCTCTGTCATGGGGCCCAGGAAAAGAGGGCCAGGATGTATCAACATGTGTGCACAACCAGGACTGTACCAACCCACACACAGCAACACTAACACTCAAAACCCAGAGCTGCCTCTCTAGCTCCTCTTCCCATTCTGGGCTGGCAAAAGAGCAAGGAGGTTCAAACATTCAGGCACAACTCTCCTGGATGAAAGCATAGGGGCCCTGCCAGTGAACCCTCCACAGGGCAGGGTGCCCGGGAGGAAATAAGACTGGGAACCTCTTGCTTTCCAAGATCAAATTAGTGATCAGTTCGGGAGAAGTGTCAAGCACAGGGACCTGGGTGGTTAGGCCCTCGAGGGAGGTCAAGGCTCCCTTGCCAGACACTTAGGAGGCCTCAGAGAAGAAATGTGGCAGGCTCCTAAAAACCCTGAGGCCAGAAGGAAGAGGAGGGGCGAGACCAGAGGTCACAGAGTGGCTGCCACACTTGCATAGACAGCCCACAAAGGGCACTGAGTCTCTTCTTGGCTCTGGCTCCTTCACCTAAGCAAGGCCACCAGCTCCCTGGAGACCGAAAGAGCACCTGTTCCTCTTAACCCCCAACCTTGGCAAGGGGCCCTCGTGATCCTGCAGAGTGAGGCAGGATCTGAGACCCAGAGGAAATGGGAGACAGGTAACAAGAGAATGCACACTGCTGCTTGCAAGAGAGCCTCTGCCACATGGCAGGTGCCCCGTGAAAGCTGGCCCAATGGCATGGTGATGGGGCCCGAACCTATCAGGCACCAGCTTCAAGTTTCAAAGAAGACTTAGCACACTGAGCCAGTTTTCCTGCTCTAAATGGGAGGTGCGTGGGTCCCTCTGCATCATCTCAGCCAGAAAGGATGTGCAGGGTGGGTGCCAGCCTGTCCCACGGCAACCCCACCGGTGTGTCTCTGGGGCGGCCTGGAGATGGGCCAGGGTCTCTGGGGAAGGGAAGCTGACAGCTCCTCTCCAGACAAGCAGGTGGGCACCAATGCAGGAGGGCTGGGGAGCTGAGCCTCTCCCCTGCCCCCTGCTCCCCCCAACTTGAGAAAGGCAGCTGCTTCATCAAAGCATGAGCTAATTAGGACTGCCTCTGCCATCATGTGCCTGAGGAACGCTCACCCGCAACAGGCAGGGTCTTTTCTAGGAAAAGACGACCATGTTGAGAAATTCACACAGACGTCAAAAGCTGCCTCCCAAGGAAGGGGGGCTGTGAGACCCAACATCACATCAGCCTCATAGGGAACACCATCGCTCACGGGCCCACACGGTAGCAGGGGCAAGGTCCTCCAAAGACAGCACATGGAGCTGAGAACAAGACCTAGAGATGAGAGAATCACCTGCCAGGTGCATTAGGAAAGCCACTTGAGAATGCTGGGAACCAGGACCTGCCTGGACACCACCCAGAGGAGCAGCCCTGTCACAACGCGAGGCAGTGTTAGGAGGGAGGGGAACCGTGCTCACCCATGTCTTGCTTGTTAGGAGGGGAGAGAAGGCTCAAACCCCTAAGGCAACCAAAGCACCAACAAGAAACAAAGTACCAGGGCCTTAAGGGGAGGGCACGTACCATCTAGGCAAATCCCCATGGCTTCGCGGGTACTTCTTTTCCATGGGAGCCCTGATGTAAGTGACAGACGGCCAGACAGCAGTCTGTCTTAGGAACGATGTACAGGCAGCCCCACATGCAGGACAGGTCTTTGGGGAAGCTCAGCCAGCCCTCTGCTACTGAACAAGCCAGGATCCACACACAGGAGAGAGACTATCCACCAGATTTTACTTAGAAGTTACAGAGGGAATGAATGATATTAACACGAGGCCAGACCAAGTTGCTCTGAACCTAAGGCTGGGGGCGGGCAGGGGTTCCTGAGAAAGAACAGGAAGGTCTGGGCTGGAAGATCCAGGAGGGCTGCACTGGAGAAGAGACACTGCAGGAGGCTGAAGAAGATAGCTTGTAGACAGGAGGAAGGGCAGGTGCTCAGGGAACAGCATGAGTGTGTGAACAGTTACCCTGGAAAGTCATGGAAATGGGTGCAGGCACAGCTGACAAGAAGGTGCAGGTCAGGAGGCCAAGCTACCGACAGCACTGAAGTCTGCTGGCTGGGACCAGGAAGGTCCCCGCATCACCTAGGAAGGGTGATGCAGGACCCAGACATCGTCCAGCAAGCAGAACCTGTTCCTGCTCCTCCTTGCTCAGCAAATACCAAACCCTAAGTAAAACAAAAAGTTGGTGACAAGCAGACACCAGAGAGGGCCCATGAGCGGGGTCTGCCTCAGTACAGTCGCCCTGGGGACAAGAGATGAGATGGCAAAACACTCTGAACCAGGCACAACTTACCACTCCCAGGTCAGGTTGGCTGTGGCTGTGCGGTGTGCACCTGTACCTGCCCAGCATCCCTTCTGTCCTGCCTCCCAGTAGTGATACCCCTGCCTCCCTTCCTTTGAGACACTGCTCCCTCTCCCACTCCTTATGGTCCTGATGGGGTCCTTATGGCAACTCCTGAAACCACGGGAAAGGGCTTGTGGATTGGGCGCTGGTCCATGATAGCCTGCCACCACCATGGCCTCTGTGGGTCACCCAGGACTGGGCAATCAGAGCCCTGAGTCTGTAATGGAGTCACGACCAAAAGAAGTTCTCTTCTCCATAAGATAGGCTGCTATAAGCCAGGAGCACCTAGGGTCATGACAACAGTGGCCGGGTCCCACCCCATCCCCAAGGAGAGGAACTCATTAAGGTAAGACAAAATAGAAGTCACACAGAAAGAAACCAAAGGGAAAAAGTGAAAGCCTGATACTTTTTCACTTGCTGAAATCATTTTCATAAGGTAATAAATCTACTTTTTCACCTGCAGCCAAGTCCTAAAGAACCTGGGTGAGGAGAGCAGGACCATCGGCTAAACATGGGCCTGTGGCCAAGTGTGGCCTCAACAGCCCTGGGCCTTTTCTCCTAACTTAAATGAAGGTAAGGTGCCCATGTAACTGTGGGCCCTACTCCCGAGTTGAGGGGCACCATGCACACTTCAGGGGTTCTGTATAATACCTTCTGGAAACGTCTTTTAGTCCTGCCCAATCAAGGGGCTAAGGAACACAGCAGAGGAAAGGTGGAGAAGGCAGAGCTTCCAATGAAGGTGGAGTCTCCAAATGACACTCAGTCCAGCCAGGCGGGAACAGGTAAGCTGGGCATTCAGGCAATCCACTGTGGAGGGGCAGGTACCAACATGCTCTCAGAACCTCTCCCTCCCCCCGCAGCTTAGCCTTGGGCTCTGAATGTTCATTACTCTGTACTTTGGGGGATGAAATGCCCCAGAAAGCTGAGTGAGTTTAGGGGATGTACAAGGGCCAGCGCCTGGAGGACACTTGGTGGGGATCCTGTGAACAAGGGTTGATGACCTTGGGCAAGTCCCTTCATTTCTGTTTCCTTACCTGTGAGGCAGAGCTAATACTACCTTGTGTTAAAGATACAACAGGTATCGAGTGCCAAAATGCAGCCAATGCAATGTGATGGAAACATTACAATTACAGTGGGTTTGCTACAAAGAGCCCAGACCATATCCTCGAGAACACAGCTGTCCCGGGAACACAGATGTCCAGGGCACATATATGCTGGCCTCATCTCCCTCCCAGCCTACGGGCTCAGGACGGGAGCTGTGGCCCATGCAGGGGGTGGGACGGAAAGGTGCGGAGCCCGACAGCTGGGGATTTGAGTGCGTTAAAAGGGCAGGGGCCTGGCTTGCCTCTCAGCGACATCCGTGGAGCTGGTGTGCTCAAAGTCAACAGAAGGATATTAAGGACGTAGCTTGTCTCTGATGAGATAAATGAGACTAAACCTTGTTCAGGGCTAAGCCGGCTGGACTGGATAAATACCATTAGCACTTGGATTACTGGGACGTTCACAATCAGCAGGCAAGTCAGCTGTCTGTGAGCAGAGGGATGGCAGCAGCTGCTACTTTGCAAATCTTGGGTGGGGCTGGGGGAGGGGTAGATCACAGAAATGGAAATGATTACATGTGCAGAAACCAAACAGTTTGGGTCAGGGTGACTGATATAGGCAACTTAACAAGGGTCAGAGATCCTATTTCAGCTAAGCAAAGCTGAGCAAGTGTTGGGGGGCAGTCTGGGGGAAGGTGGTTCAGCTGATCCCAGGGTATACAGCCAAGCTCCACCACGGGCCCCACGAGAGTGCAGCCCACGAGTTGCCCTTCTCCCTCTCTGCCACTCTGGATGGGCTATGTAATTTTCAGGGCCAGTGCAAAATGGAAACGTGGGGCCCATGTTCAAAAACTATTAGAAACTTCAAGATGGAAAGGGCAGGCAGAGCATTAAACCAAGCACAGGCCCACTTCAGGCCAGGGTCCCTGCAACTACAGGGTCACAGAGCCACAAAGCAGGTGCTGCCGGCATCAGGGGCTGTATGCATGGAAATAGGAAACACAAAGAGATCCTGTTTGGGGTGAAGTGGAACAACAAGGATGGAAAAGGGAATCTGAATAACTGGAAAAGGAAAAATATCGGAAAAGGCAGAGACTTCTGGATTGGAAAATAAGGGTCAGGTTGACTCATTACATGGGGCTGAGTAGATACCAAGGGGAAACCCTCCAAAGCAGAGCTCGCATCATCCAGAGTCCCAGTCCCAACCTAGACTCAAGGCTTATCCACGCATCGGGGTATGAGCTCTCTCAGGAGTCCTCACCATATTTCTACGTAGGATAATGATTCTCTTTTTCATGCTCTTAAAAACAGAGGGAAAAAAACCTGCCATTGTTGTGAAATACTCCCTGAGAAGAATCTACACGGTGTGGAAGGGGGGCATATCTCAGGGGAGGACGTGGTCAGGCTTCATCATCTGCAATCCTGCCTGATGAAGTGGTGGTAACTGTTCACCTTCTTGCCCAGAGAGAAAGATTCCTTCTCTGCGGAACTCTCCTTGCCCATGACCTAGCGTGTGGCCTTGATCATCTGTGGAACACAAGGATTTGCAGGATGTGTAATCTTGAAATCGGCAGTTCACTGGGGATCTATACTAGCCTGCCATCTAGGGATTAAGTGGGGGTAAGCAATCAATTAGTCAATCAAGAGATGGACAATTACCAACTTGAATAACAAAAGAACAGGTAAAAAATAAATACCACATACAACTCTTCCACATCAAAGTGAAGCCCCCAGGAGAACCAAAACAACCAGCCTATAACATGAGGCTCATACCACAACTGGGATGATGGGAACCACACTGGGCCACTTCAGAAGTTCCATCAGGACAGGGGAAGGGTAGGAGCATCACTGGACCCATTTATAAACAGTTCGCAACCAGAAGCCAGTTGTGTAAGCAAATGCGGGGCACACACACTTCACCAGAATGATAGCGCTCGCAAGAGTATCTCTAAGAGGTCCTCTGCACACACGCACAGAGATCAAATGCCCAGCTCTGGAAAAAGAAACAGGGCCTCAGAGGGTGTAGCCCCAAGGAATCTTAACAGACATCTGCTAGCTCCATACATAACTGCATCACAATCACCAGGGACACTGATTTGTGTTCCCCCTCAAACGATTTCAGACTGGGCACTTTAAAAATTACAGGAAATTACACAGATAACTTACAGAAAAGTTACAAGAGTAAAAGAATTTCCATTAAGATTCATCAATTGTTAACAGTTTACCACATCCGCTTTTTAATTTTCTTTCTATGTATATGTTTAGACGTATTATTTTCTCTCCTGAAACATTTGAGAGTAAGTTGCCTCTTTACCTCTAAATGTATCAAGTGTGTCTCTTAAGAACCAGAGGACAGTTATCAAAATGAGGAAATTAACATCAATATATGATCTACAGATATTCAGATTTTACCCACTGTCCCCAAACTATCCTTTTTATAAAGTAATTTTGGTTTCTGGTCCAATCCAGGACTTGGCACAGTGAACTCAGCAGCATGTCTCAAGTCCTCTACTCCTGACACTTCCTCCTTAGTCTGTCTTTGTCTTTCACGACACGGACAGTTTTGAAGAGCACAGGCCAGTTGTAGAATATTCCGGAGTCTGATGGTTTCCCATGCTTAGACTGAAGTTGTGCACGTTGGTAGGAACACCGTAAAAAGCAACATCGTGTCTTTCTAGGTGCACCTTATCGGGAGGCACATGATTGTCAGGAAGGCCCACAATGGGCCATGTTTACTTGGATTACTGGTCACAGTGGCGTCCACCAGATTTCTCCATTATGAAGATGCTATCTGTCCCTTTGAAATTAATACATATTTTGTGGAGAGACACACTCTGAAATATGAAAACAGCCTGTTCCTCAGCAAACTTTCACCCACTAGTTCCGGTGTTCATTGATCACCCTTCCTTAAAATTATTATTACCGTGATGTTTGTCAAATGATATTCAAACTTGATCACTGCTTCTACCCATCTGTGCTGGCAGTCTACGGGAAAGGAGAGGCTTTCCTATGTTCTCACTTACTCATTTCTATCAGTATGGACTCATGGATTCTTCATTAATCTAATGGGTTATAATCCATTTCTGTCATTATTTATTTTGATGCTCAAATACCCCCTTATTTAGCCACCAGAGCCTTTTTCATACAGGCTTCTGTGCCTTTTCTACTTATTTTCATCATTCTCTAAGCAGTTCCTGACTTTCTGGCCTAAGATGTTCTTGCACAAGATATTGTACTTTAGCTGTACCAGCCGTAGAATCAGCCATTTCACCGAGGAGCACTTGGGGCAGTGTTTAAAAATGCTAACAGAGTCTAACCATTATCCTACACATACTGAATCAAAGCCTCAGGAGATGGGGCTCAAAAACCTGATTTTTCATAAACGTTCCACCTGATCCTTACCGATATGTCTGGCACTGATATGAGGACCAACATTTAGGATAACTAGACCCAATCACCAACCTCTTACCTGGTATAGCACCTCTGATAATTGACAGCCCAGTATTTGAAGACTAGAGCAGTAGGGGGCTCCTCAAACGATTTCTGCTGCCTTGAGTTTTAAACTCATCTAATTGCTTGAAAAATGTCTTCTGATAAGGAACTGAAATCTGCTTTCATGAAGCTTATTTATACCCACTGGTCCCAAGTCTGCCCTCTCAATGTAGAGAAGGTCATTTGACTCTGTCCTGATAGGTTACCCCTTCTGAAGCTTAGGGGCAGCTAACTGACTAGAGAAAGCTCCCTCAAAATCTGGCAAACCTACCTGCAGGGCTCCTGCCTGGCCAATCCCTCTAGTCCAGGGGGCCTAGCTGCCTCTGGCCCAGGATCATGCTGTGACAAATGCCTCAGGTCACAGATAAGTTTTTGGCAGGAGTACTGCAGAACTGATTCACACTAGGCCTGCCTAGATCCAATCCCTGAAAGTTGTTCACGTGATAAGCCAAGGATTTCCAACATTGCCATGAACCGAAGTACAGAAGGCAAAAACCAAGTTACCAAAGGATATGGGTAGTATGACATCATGTATTTGTCTCTGGGCAGTAGGATTTCTTTTTTTAAACAACAAATATGGGTTTTTATCAAATTAAGAATAACAAGATTTAAAACATCACTTTGTTACCCAAGACCTCCACCTTAGCATGTCACTATGGGATCTTCATTCTGTCATGTGCCCAACATGGTGGTTAAGCCCTCTCTGATCTGTGTCATCTGCCCCCAGGTCCTTATATCAGAATCTGAATGCAGCCTGGACAGGACAGAGTCTGACATGAGACCTCCAGCACAACAACCCAGTCAAGACTCTATTGTAGACACCGAACCACTTGTAAACAAACATCTATTAGGTCTGACTGTTCAAGTACCTACAAGTCCACATCTTTATCATCATTTCTCTATCTAACCTATTAGATAATCATCAGATTCTGCTGAATGCTTTCCTGAAATGCACAGCCCCTCTATGTCCGTAACACTCACCTAAGCTCTCAGGATGGCAAATCTTTCTGAAAAGGAAGTTCAAACTGGGAGGGAGCATGAGAGAGTCCTCTCTGGGGTGCTGACAAAGTTCTGTTGCTTGACCTGGGTTGTAGTTGCATGTGTGTGTGTGTTCACTTTTTTCCCCTCCTTTTTTAAGGCCTCCCCGCTTTCTTAAGTTTTATATATTTAAGTAATCTCTATACCCAACACAGGGCTCGATCTCATGACCCTGAGATCATGACCTCAACTAAAACCAAGGGTAGGACACTTAGAAGACTGGGCCACCCAGCTGTCCCAGAAGACCATCCTCCTTAAAAGAGAGGTGAGAAGCAAAACGAACCTAAGAAGGAGGATGGAGATGCCCTCACCTGCTGCAATGACTTATCTGCCAAAGCAACGGGTTGATGCCCTCCAGCCATGCTCTTGCTCTTAAGGTTGCTTGGGGAGGTCCCTTCATTCTTAGCATCCCAGGTCACACCCTCCTGATATTCCTGACAGTGTTGTCAGAGCTTCACACCCTTCTCTGTTCACCTTTTTTCATCTCTTACAAAAAAAATTCTACTCTAACTGCTCGCTGTGTGGCCACGTCGGCCTCTAGGTGTCTCCTGCCTTGTTCCCTGCAGCAATCACCTATGACTGCACTGAGCACATTTCACTTCTCACACTGAGTCATCCTCCTTTTGAAGCTCTTGCCCAAACATCCTATCTACCTGCTCCGGGACCTTCTACAATCTGCTTTCCCCCAAATCCAGAGAGTTCTGCATTTCCCTTGGCTTCTCCAAACATGGCCCCTTCCTGCTAAGGTCCCCAACACTGCCACGTCACTGAACATATCCTTTCTGTTGCTCAGAATATAATTTCAGTGAGGCCCTTTTCCTTATGGTTCCCTTAATCATCTGAGAGAGGAGACTGTCAGGAAAGTGAGTTAAGAATTAGAGCAAATCGGGGCACCTGGGTGGCTCAGTGGGTTGAGCCTCTGCCTCCAGCTCAGGTCATGATGTCAGGGTCCTGGGATTGAGTCCCGCATCAGGCTCTCTGCTCAACGGGGAGCCTGTTTCCTCTTCTCTCTCTCTCTGCCTGCCTCTCTGTCTACTTGTGATTTCTGTCAAATAAATAAATAATCTTAAAAAAAAAAAAGAATTAGAGCAAATCAAGAATTTATCAGGGTCTTGTTTTCTACTGTAGGAGATTTCTAGCTGCTCAGATACACAGAGACCCGAAGTGCCACATCAGCTTGCTTCAGCACCAGCTTTAGCCTCTCAATTCAGAGAGCCTCTTCTACACTGATGGTAACTATCTGACATCTTATCCCATGGTTAGTCTGTGTGTTTTTGGGTAGGCCAAGAGCCAATGATCTCAACTTTTATTTCACCAAAAGCCCAAACTCAGTGAGCAAACTAGTGAATAAAAGTTGCTCTGGCACTAGAGAGAAATGGGTTCAAGTCCTGCTTTCCGGTGTTTTCAAGTTGTGCGACTTGAACAACTTACTCAAAACCTCTTTGGACTTTGGTTTTTGCATCTGTAAACAGGACTTAGTAGTATTTATCTTTTGGGATTGTTGTGGGGATGAAATATGATAATATATAAGGAGATTAGCACAACTGGCAAATACTAAGCATTCTATTCATAGTTGTTTTATCATAAAGTATTTATATTATTTAATGAAAATCACTATTTTTACTTTTCTGCTAAGGAGAGCCTGGGTTTTCTGGCTTCTCAGAAGTAGGAGGGGCTACCTGTGGTTGGAGACAAAGAAGCACCACCCCCCACTGAGTGGCCCTAGATTGTCATTCTCAGCTCCTCTGGCTACATGGACAAAGGCAGGGCAGAAAGAATTCATGGGGGAGAAAGGTAATTAACAAGCTAGAGGGAGAAATCGGGAGGAAGGGATCAAAGAAGCTAATTAGAGATGGCTAAAGGGAGGCCACAGGGTGGGTAACATGCAAGACTGAGAGCTAAAGAGAAATTATCTGTGGCCTACAATTATTCAACAAATGCCTCCCAGTAATTGTCTCAGGCAGTCTGAGGGAGGCAAGGTAGGAGTAACAAGGTTAAGCAGAAGAAAATTTAGACTAAAGCAGATGGGAGATTTTTCACACAGTCAGATTTATCAAGTTTATTAGAGAACACAGAGAGGATGTTACTTGAGGTCATCTATATCAGCTGGTGGTTTATCTCTGTCACCCAAGATGCTGGGGGCGACCAGAGCAGGCCAGATCCACAGGGTGAGAGGGCTGCAGGGAAATCACCTAGCCAATCTTTGCTCCCAACTGAAGGCTATACACCTTCTCGATAGGCCCTTGGTGGCTCAGGAAGGAATTCCCTTACTCACCCAGATCTTGCTCTCAAGGGCTCAGAGGTGTGTGCTGGGCAATCACTCACCCTTCCCTCCAACGTCCTCCTCCCCTTTATCAGAGCCAATGGAATCAAGCGGGGCCTGTTTGGCTTTTGCCACAAACTGCAGAAATGTTAATGAATGAGCCATTCTCCTCCCCCCACCCCCCAGGTTGATTGAGAAATAATTGACTTACAGAGCCATCTCTTAATAGCAAAAGAAAAAGCAAACAATCGTGGGATGGTCTATAGCTGAAAATGACAACACTGAAATGCTTCGTTTACAGGATTTGGAAGTCATATAGACTACAAATCTCTCTGCTGTACAACATACATAACAAGTCCCCAAAATATCCTTTGTTTGCTAAGGTTCTGCTCAGATATTTAAGGTTTCTGACAGTTTAAATATGGTGAACAATATGGTAAACCATTCAAATATTTTGCATCATTGGTATTCGGAAAGATCTTTATGAACAATTAGTTATAGCTCTGAGAAGGAATTGCAGTACCCGGGTTCCTGGTTCTCTGTGGGGGTGGATCAATAGGGCCTCCCCAGCTAGGGAAGGTTTGTGTGGTTCTTCCCCTGGCTCAGGTAAGCATGGGTTTCCTGCCCCTAGTCACTTCTGTCACACTGTAACAGAGGAGAAAACTGGATGGAGTGGGTCTCCTGACTCCCTAGTCAGGCTTAAGACTCCAGGTGAAGGAGGACACAGAACTTCCCCTAATGTAGGAACCGAACTAGAAGGCCTGCCTTGCCTGAGGCCCTTAGGCCTGAGTCACCAGACACTGGAATGGGGGGGCCTGGGAGGAAAGAGAAGACTTCCTACTCTGTGATGGTATAAGAACTAGAGAAAAGCTCTAGTTACTCTCAGCTTCTGCAGACAGAATGATGGATGCTTCCATTGTGAGCATGCAATTTGTCTGACTGAGGCTCTTCATCCCAGTGGCTGGTTGACCAATCCTGATTGGGCCCAGCATGCACAGGGTCCTCAGCTAAGCAGCTTGGACCCAGAGCAAAGAATGAAAACAGTCTCTGCCCCTAGTAAACAAAATTAGCAGCCAACAAGGACACGCGGAGAGGTAGTTTATTAGATAAGTCCCTGTGCAAAAGTCCAGTGCTAGGTGTAATCTGAAAAATGGACGGCTTGACCAGGAAAGTGCCCTAGAAGAATGACCTGAGATCAAAAGTCACTAAGATAGGAGGAAAAAGGTTACACGTCTGTCTGTATTACCCGCATGAATTCAGATGAAAGTTTTTCTTGTCCCCAAAGAAAATGTCAAGAATCACCTTCCACAGACCCTTTAAACTCTTTTTCTAAAAAATCGTTAAAAGGCCTTCTGCTGGAACCATTCTGATGCCAACAAAAAAGTTACGCTCATAAAATAGTTAATGTCAAAATGTAAATGGTTTGTTTAAGATACAGCAATTGTTGCTGAATCAAATACAAAATCTCTATGGCTTGAATAGCAAGAGAAACAAAAGGCTTGACGATTTAGTGCTCGTTAAAGCCTGTCTGGCTGAATTTTAGATTGCCCCTTAAAAGAAAAAACATTAAACCAGTTCAAGTGTGAACCGACATATGCACAGCAGTTTCCAGCTGCCTACGAATGGGCCAAGGACACAGCCTAGAATGTGACTTGCACACACCAAGGCTGTGGGGTGGCTGTGGTTCCATGTCTATGGTATGGGGTAGAGCCTGTGGTAAACAGAACCCCCAGCACCAGGACCCCAAGTCTAGGCTCCCACTAAGCTTGAGTTCAGCACTGGAAAGGGCCAGTCTCCCCACTCCCCCCACCGCTTGTGGCTGTCTCCTGCAAGAAGCCTCAGGTGCTGAGGATAGTCAGCTTCTAGGCAAGGCTGCCTTCTGACCAAAAGAGGTGGAAAAGCAAATGCTTTTGGCACTCCTTCCTGTTTTCTGGCCTTGCTTGTCAGACACTTCCACGAAGCTACCCAGTAGGACTCTGGCCCTGTGAAATCTGAGACCAGCCTGGTGACCTTCACAGGCCTCAAGTTTGGACTTGGGAATAATTCTATGTGGTAGGTTTGTGGGGTGCTGAGTAAAACCTCTGTCCAAATCCTCTTGCCCACTGGGCTGTAAAAGTGCTTAAATTTTTACCATCTGCGATTTATTTCTTTGAGTCTTAACGATAATTCTCTTTCCAGTTCCTCTATTAAAATGCCACTGTCCCTGGATTGGGAGAATCGGTCATGTGTAAGTAGTGACCACATAATTTATTGTCTAAACGAGACACTTTAAAAAGAGTGAAAGGAGGTACTATATTAGTTACTGCACTAGGACAAGTATAAATGGAACACATGGTCAACCTCTGTATAAGGCTTTGTGTCAAGTTCTATGGAAGGTACAAAGGTAAATAAAGACTTTGCACAGGCCTGGACTCTGGGGAGCGAGCTGAGGGGCAAAGGATCCTGGGAACAGGATAAGGCCAGGAATCCATGGGAGGGAAACAAGGGCACCACGGAGGGAAATATCAGGGCAGGGTCCCAGGAGGCAGCATCGCACTGGTAAAGACCATGGCTTCTGGAGCTAGACCAGCCTAATTAACCTGTCTTTGCCCAAGCCTCCTCCATCTGTAAAATGAAGAGAATTTCAGAAGGCTGTTGTAAGGATTAAATGACATATCGAATATAACCGTTCCTGAGACATTAAGCTCAACAGGTTCAATAATAACAACATTACCAGGGCCAGCCTTTTATGTAAAACCACAGCTACTTCTATGAAGGCCCCCATCAGAAGGTAGAAGAGAAGCAGGAAGACAGAAAACCCCAAAAGGGCAGGCCTGACTTCTCTTCCCTCTAAATGAAGCTCCAAGGGCTATTTCAACGCTGAGTGCTGCAGGGCCTCGATGGCAGCAGGGCCTCAATGGCAGCAGCTCCCCAGGAGGGCATGAGGTGACGCGGACTGCTCTCCTAGGGGCTCCCCTTTGGTCTTAAACTTCTCACACCAACCCAGCCTATCAGCGACAGCCTCATCTTCAACTCTTGGAGGCCATCCACCAGCTTGCTATGCTCCAGTTCCCTCACAGCAGGCCATGGAGAGAAGGGCCCTTCCAAAGTGATGGAGCCCTGTCCTAACGGCCAGGAATACTGCCTGGTGAGTGGTGGGACGTTCTCCTGGGGTTCCTGTAATAACAGAAACGCCAAACTAAGGGCAGTCTCTCACAGTCAAGAGGAGAATGAATTCTGGAGTGCTGTCCTTTCATAGCTGTCACATATTTTTCAAATGTTAAGTGGCTCCTGGGTAGCTCAGTATGTTAAGCATCTGCCTTCGGCTCACATCACGATGCAGAGATCCTGGGATCAAGACCCGAGTCGGGCTCCATGCCCAGAGGGGAGTTTGCATCTCCCTTTCCCCCTCCCCCCCATAGCAAGAGTTACAATCTTTCTAATAAAAAAAAAATGTTAAGTCACACTATCCTCATGACAACTCTATGAGGCAGGTATTTTTACCTCCATTTTACTAATCAATAAACTAAGTCAGAGAGAGGTAAGTACTTTTTTCCCAAGGTCACACAGTAGATAGTGACATAGTAGATAGTGTCACATAGTAGATAATGATGTGACCATAGTACGTCACATCACACAGATGTAGTAAGTGGCAGAGTACCGAAAGCTCAAGAATAGGAGCTAAGAGACCTGGATTCAACCGGGGGAACACCACAAACTCTTAGCTGGAAGGTCAAGAAAGAGCTCTTATCTGACCTTCTCAACTGAAAAAACTCGTTAGTTAACCAAAGGATCTGCTGTATCAAATGACTTAGGACAAGTAAAATCACTGTAAAAATGTTTAAATATCACGATGCCACTGCCAACAGCTGTCATCATCTAATTTTGGAGAGCTGGGCCTAGTACGGGAAAAGGGAACCTGGTCCTCAGCTATTCTCCCCTCTCTAGGGCCTTCGACACTCTGGCATGAGATAAAAGAAAAATTACACTAAAACAGTGGCTTTTTTTTTTACAGTGTGGTCTCTGGAGCAGCAGAACCAGCATCACCTGGGAAATAATGCGCAATAAGAAATCTCAGGCCCCAACCCAGACCTACTGAATGAGAAGCTTTAGGGGAGGGGCCCGGAAATCTGTATTTTAACAGATCCCGCTTAAATCCTGTTGCTTCTCATGCATGCTTAAGTTTGAGAATTGTTGGCTAGAGCATGATCCTGGACAGGTGACAGGCTGGGCTCTCTGTAGCTGTGGCCAGGAAAGGCCTGCTTCAGGGGCCTGAAGCAGAGTTGGGTTTTTGCAAGAAGACCCAAGCCCTGAGGGCCACTGCCAAGATGAAAAGCTCCCAATAAAACCCAGACCTACATGGCCGCACTGATCAAAATACATTAAAGAAGAAAGTGAGAAATCTGACAAAAGGAAAACTCAGCTTCGGTGGGGGACAAAATACAACAATCTTCCGTGGGAGATGAGAAGCATAAAAGGAATGTTAGATGTTCAAAGAACCAAATGTCGAAACGACAAAAAAAAAATACAAGAATAAAGACAAAGTGTGGACATCAATGCCACATGGGCCTCCGTCTAATGATGGCAGTAGCAGGAAACAGCAGTCCTCCCAAGACTAAAGCCTGCTCTTCCCCACCCCCAACATGACAGCCTATATAAATAGAGTCTTGAGGGGAAAAAAAAAAATACCAGCAATTAGTCACTGAATTCTGTTTGTTGGAATGAAGAAAAGCTTGCGAAAAGTCACCAGAGGCTCTGGTGAGCAAAGCTTGGCTAGGGAGGCCGAGGAACGGAGAGAGATCATTAAGGGAGAAGGCCTGTGGGGTGTTCCTGGCAGTCTTTGATGCCTGCCAAGTCTTAACCTGGAAGAGAAAATGGAGGGACTGGCCACAGGGCTGTAATGAGCTCCAACCTGGGCCCACATCCAAGTTGGAAGGCCTTTAATGTGGGCTTGAGCCAGAGGCAGGGTTGAAGGCAGGGGCGGTGGGAAGGAGGAGGAGTGTAGTAGACCCTGCCCTAGGTATGGGAGGTAGTAGAACACAGAGCCTCTGACCCAAGGGCCTCCACCAGAGAAAGCCTATGAGCCACATATGCGCCCTCCTTTGGTCCTTGGTGGGTGCATGCTTTGCAAGCAGTAACAGTAGCTGCCTCAATGCTTCCACCCAAGAATCTGCTGGAACTGACCCTATGTCAGGACCAAAAGTGGGCCTCCTCTTCCCAAATGAATTCCTCTACTCAGATGTGCTGTGCTCTCTACTGCTTCTGCCTGGAGTGCCCTTTCCCTACCCTCCTCATTTCTGTCCCTATCTTCATCAGGCTAGCCTACACCTTCAAGTCTCACTCCAAACATTGCCTCTGAGAAGCCTTCATTCACCACCTGACCTGCATAAGGCCCCAGCTATGCATTCCTGAGGCCCTCTTTCTTCTTCATCACACTCAACAGATTTGGTGAGTCTGTTTTCTCTGCTAAACTGTCAACTCTCTCAAGGACATAGATTGTGCCTTGTTGTCTCTTCACCAGTAACCTCACCTTCCATGGTCTAGCCTAAAGCCCATACTCAGTTAGGCAGGAGCTGCCTGAAGGGACAAGGCTGGCTCAGTGCCCCTCCCCTGCTGAGACTGCCCAGCCCCACACCTGGGTGTGGGGGTAGGTAGGGCATATGATCTTCCTCCCTTTCTGAGCATCTTACTCCAAGAGCCTAGAGAGGACAGATGCCAGCCAATGTTCTAAGTTCTGCATTCTCTTTCCCACCCCCTCTAGTTTGATTCCCTCAACAACTCCCTCATATGTGTTCACTGCCACACATCCCCTGCCTGCTTGTGAAAAGGAATACAGCAGAGCTGTTCAGTGACCCCTGGGGGTAACCCTATGGGGAGTATCTACATTTGCCCACAAAGAGATGTATTAAAAAAAAAAAACCAAGAAATTAATTTCTAATGATAATAATAGAATTTTAGGCAGTAACAGGGGGGATAAAAGATTTGAAATCTGGGATTCTCTACATGGTTTCCGAAATCAACCTCTAGTAGGTAACATTTACCTCTGCAATGTCTAAGATCAGCCCTAACTCATTCCTAATGTTAGGCACCACCTAACAGCCATGGTGGGACGGTCACAGACCTGTCTACAGGTGGTCATCCCTTTTTAGCCTAACCTTTCCTGGCTGTTCTCCTTGACAACAGCCCTCTGGCAAAAGCTCAGAAACCCTAAAGCTAGAAATCCTGCTTTCTTTTCTGGAACTCTAACACCAATCCAACTTTCCAGACCTCGGTCAGGTCAGCATAGTATTGGAGATGAGTCCTTGGCCATTCTCCTCTTCTGCACTACACGAAGGAACACCAACCATTACTCCACCTAAAAGCCATTCGCAGTCAGCTCTGCCTGGGGGCCCTGATAGAATGACATGCTGGGAATCCACTGAGGAGATGGCACAGAGCCACAGAAAGGAACACAAACACTGGAAGAGGGCAAGGTCAAGTTGACAAATATCATACAACGCAAAATTATTGCATGAACCGCAGTGACATAATGTAGCATAACAGATGGATAATTAGATTTATTCTAAGAGCTGTAAAAGTAAGTAATTAAATAAAAATATGGAACAATGAATCTGCCACAGAGAGACACCTAACAGCCTCACAAGGGCCCTGCATCTGGCACAAGCAGTCTGGGAAAAAAGCAGTGGGCAAGGAACATCTAATACTGCCCTGATGTTGCAGGCACAATACAGTCAGCACCAACTCAAGTTGGGCACTAGAGGAGCGATTTCAAAGAGAGATGGTCAGGCCCACGGCTGTGAACTGTGCTGTGCTGTGCGAGTATGATCTCCTGTCTCCGTCTGGAAGATGGCCACCTGCCGTACACCGATAAACTCCCCACCAGTGGCATATTTGGCAAGGCCCCTGCAAAAGCAAGACTGACAGACCGTATTTTTCTCTGCACCGGCAGAGGAAGGAGATGAAAAATGCAGGCATCCAAGATAAGATTTGCTGACACCAAGAGTCAAGCTGGGAAATCCAGGCTCAGGACTCCACACTCTCTACCCAAAGGCTGGGGCAGAGGATGAGGGTGCACGTGCCCTCCTAAGAAACAGAGCCCCAATGTGTGTGAAGCACAGTGTGGGGCACAGGGCTCCACCATGGAAGAGAAGCTTCCCTAGACATGACTTAAGCTATTTCGAAGCAAATAGTCTGATCAGCTGGAAGCTGCTTTGTATTAGTTAGGACTTTGTTCTTAAGGAACTAAAATGGAATTACAAGTTATTTAAGTGAAAAAGACAGGTATGTTGGGTTCCATCATGAAGAGGATGACAAAAGTCAAAGCCAAACTGGGACCACAGGCTCAAGCAATATGCAAGGGTCTTCTCCCAGGCTGCATTTCTAGGCTCTGCTTCCCTCTCTAGATGAGGCTGCTTGCTCCAGGAAGGGATGAGCCTGGTGTCCACTGGGGCAGCTCCTAAATACATCAATCCCAGCTTAAGCATTCTCCCCCTCAAGTAGTTCAGACTTTCAGGGCAGGACTTCCACTGGCTTTGCTTGTGTCACATGCCTGCTCCTGGACCAATCACTGCACCCATGGCAGAGGCAAAACAAGTGGCTGGCTGAGGTCATACAGCCTCAACCAGGAATGAAAAAGGTGGCAAAGAAAGATGAACGCCCTTACCTGACCACATCGTTCGGCTGAAGAGAGTCCCAAAAGAAAGGAAGTGTTTTCCAAAGGTTGAGGATAGAAGAATGAGTTAAGGGGCCAAAAACGACTTCAAGCAGGAGCCTTCACAGCTCACCACCCTGTTTTACACCACTTCAAGCCATGATGCTCAGTAATAACTGGTTATTAAGGGCTTGAATGGGAGGCAGGCCAGGTCTGTCACCGTCTGACCAGGGTTCTGTTTGCAGAGATCCAGTCTGACCCTATCAACTGTGAACATTCTCAAGGCCCTGCTGCTTGTCCCTTTAACAGCAGTCCATCTTTGCGGACTCTCCCCAAGACCTAAACAAGCACAGGGCCATGTGGACACCAGAGAGCTCCATATTTAGGAAACTCACATAGTGCCAAAGCATCAAGTTCCCGGGTAGCCAACTCCTTGGAAGCTTTTTGCACCTGCTAACTTGAATCTTTTCTTCCCATAGCACAAACCAAAGAGAATAAACTCCTCTCAACTGGGAAATCTCAGCTCAGCACCTTTGGAAGGGACCCAAGGATGGGAATAAGGCTCAGCCCAGTGCCACTCCCATTCGCACCAATGATTCCAGAGGGTGGTTTCTCTATTCCAAGGTACTCTTACCTCCTGCAGAAGGGAATCAGGTATTTGAGTACAGAAATAGAAAACCTACCACATCCCCACTGCCACCAAAGACACCACTTGTTCAGCACCTAGCACAAAGGGCTTACAGTAGGGCTCTCTCCCTAATGTGGCCTGAAGGAAGAGAGGTCCCTGGCCTCCCTCACCTGCAGGGCTCACTCCTGCACACTCCTCAAACTCCCTCCTTAGAGTCCAGCGAACACCCGAGTTGTCTCTCTGGCTTTTTATCAAAGCAGCTTCCCTTCTCAAGGGACTCTGGAAACTCAGACCTCTGCCAGGCCACACAGAGCTGAAACATATCCAGGAGGTCTCTTTGTTCCAAGACCAGCTAAGGAAAACAGATCATAGGGACCCTCAGGAGCCAGATGCAGCAGAGTCACGTCTAGGCTTCAGCTCTCAAACTCTATACATTCATGTGATTCTGTCAACTTCACCACTGACCTGGGGCCTACTCTTATCAATGATGCTGGCCAACATGTGGCTACCAAGTTCTTTCTGCCACTGAGGCCTTTTCTAGAAATGGAGGAAAATGAAGCTTGGCTCCCATGTGGAGTAGCTAAATGCTCTAGCTATGCTTGGTACTCCAGAGCCACTTTTGAAGGTCTGGTTCAATGCAGCCATGCTGGGCCCAGATGTAAGAACCTCCACCAGGCTGAAAAGCAGTCTGCCCATGGATGGGCCCTCTGGCCCAGAGCTCTTTGAGCTGGCTCTGCTCCTGTTCCACACACATCACAATTTATTGCTGCTGTTGAGAGCCCTAAAGACAAAAAAGTTCCCACCTCTCACTTTGCCCCTGACCTTCCTAAGCACACACTGGAACCAATCATCAGCCAAAACCTGGAGTTAACCTCAGTAACTATAAACCCCAAAATGAGCTCAAATGACTTTTCTTTTCTCTCTCTTTTTTTTTTTTTTTTTTTGTATTTTAAAGGTTTTACTTATTTATCTAACAGAGAGAGAGAGAGAGCAAGCACAAGCAGGGGGAGCAGCAGAGGGAGAAGCAGGCTCCCTACCAAGGAGGAAGCCCAATGCAGAACTCGATCCCAGGACTCTGGGATCATGACCTGAGCCAAAGGCAGACACTTAACCAACTGAGCCACCCCGGTGCCCCTCAAACAACTTTTCTTGAGTCAAAAACTAAATGAAAAAAATTTTTTAACCTAGAGAAACAGCTCAAAAGGAAACTAACCTTCTTCTCTCTTCCGAACTACTGAACTTGGGACAATGCACATACATCAAAATAGTGTATGAATCAAGAAGTTTATTCTCCTGCCCAGAGGCAAAGAGGAGACTGTGCTGATAATTTCAGGGTAACCCTGAGTCCAGCAGATCCAGGGCAAATGGTTTCTGGGTCCTCAGGGAAGGAGAAGAGAAAGGAATAATAAGAACAGGAGGGAGGATGACCGCCTCAGGGCCAAGGCACTGACGACTAGGGGCAGACTAGGGGCAGACACGTGCTTGTTCAGTCCCACAAGGAGAACAAGACTCTGAGAGAGCCTGGGTCATTGTATTCACACACAATGCCTCCACCGCCACCTTGCTCAAGGGGCTGGGTCCACCCCAAATTCAAGCCAATTCAAGGTTACAGACAATGATGGCTCAAAGGGCTACTGCTACAAAACCCAACAGCAGCTCCTCTTCTATGTCTTCCTTTCATGACATCACTAATTAGAAACAAACATAAGCTCATGGTGGAAAAAAAAAATGCACATAGTATAGAGAATGCAGAACACAAAGGAAAAATCCTTTTCTCATAACCTCATTCCTCCCACCCTCAGAGCCGGTTTTCGCATTATATATTTAAAAATACACATGTACTACAAATGTACACATAAATCTTTACTCATTTACTTTGTACAGGAATGCATCATCATTATATGTTATTTTTATGTCGAGACCCTATTCACAGAAAGGAGAGGCTCCTCGAGTCTCCTAGTGCTGTACCCCAAAGCCAAAGAGAACAGCAAATCAAAGGGAGGAGGGTGGCCAATCCCATTTTAAAAGACTCCAGTAACATCTAACATTCCAGAGTCAACTTTAAATCCAAGAGCTCCAGAAGGAAGCACACCCCTGCCTCCAACAGGGCCCCTCCTCTGGCCCAGGGAGAGAGAAGGTAGCCTTTGTAAACTGTTCTGTCTGGCTCTCCTGCTCCGTAGTTGGCAGCTTCACCTCGCCCACCAGGTCATTCTAGGGCTGTTGTCCTTCACCCTCATGCCTGTCACCACCTCTGTCCTTGCCCCTTGTGCCCTGCTCTACAGCTTCCATGCTCCTCTGAAACATCACCCCTGGCAGGGCTGAGCTACTGAGAACAACAGGAGATGACCTCACAGCCTTCATATGCTAACGCCAGCTCCCAATTACTTGTACTGTTGAATAATTGAAAGAGGAGAATAATCCACTCAGCTGATTTGGGAAGCTAGCCAGTCGCACAGATTATCTCTGAGTGAATTATTCACACTAGGGATAATTGGGAGTTGCCCAAACTTCTATTTGTGGTTCAGGCATCACGTGGAAGAACATTCAAGATGGGAAGTATGAAAGCAAGAAGAGGGAAGGAGACCTTGTTCTCAGGCCCAGATTGCCTCTGCTTTGTTTGTTAAGTCACTGCCCTTCTCCATCCTACTTAGGGTTAACGAGTATGATGATGGTGATGGTAATTAAACAGACATTAATAATATTTTTAGTGACAGCTCTTATTTCTTTACCACGTGCTGTGCTCTGGGCCAGAAGTTTACTTAGTTATACTATACATACATTATCTCACTTATTCCTCACAGTCAAGTCTATGAAGCACTGTCTTCTCCTTTCCAAGTTGAGGAAGCTGAGCCTCAGATAGATTAAGTAACTTGCTCCATATAAAGACTGTCAAGCTGTCTGTCTGGAGGTGAGCCTCTTACCTGGGAACTTATTTTGCCGACCAGCTCATAACTCTACCACCTTGTAAGTGAGATTTTTCTGTATAGAACGCATGAAACTATATGGAATGAAAATGAACTTTTACAAGTATAATATCCACCCTCATCTTGAAATGACCAGATTTCAAAATACCAAAACTGCCCCCCCCTCCTCTGAAACCAAGAAGCCTGTAGAAAGAGGCCGGTTAGTCCACTTCGAGAAATCCAGAGTCCGGATGCCCTAGCCACTGGCAAACTTAGAGGAGTACAGAGTCTTTTGTCATTCCATCTACCATCATGGCCAAAGCCTGAAAAATGAAACCACTGTCTTTCTGACATGCCACTACTTCAGCAGAGGGGCAGCATAGAACTCTGAGGCCAGAGCACGGGGGAGGGGTATAGGCTTTGCAAGCCACAATGAGCACTGCCTACCTCAGAGATGACTATCTCCAGAGTGACTAGGCCAGGCCTTGGATGCCTGGGGTCCCCTCCCACAGTGCCTAGGAAAAGGTCTTTGGATATAGGATATGGTTGCTCGTTTCCAAAATGGCCACCAATGCCTTGCCTTCTGGTATTATTCCTCTGTATCGTTCCCTCTCACACTGAATCATGTGACCAAAATAATACAGAAGAGGTGATGGTATTGACTTCTGAGGCTACGTCATAAAAGGCATCGACACTTACGCCCTTCTTACACTGCTCCCTCTGAAGGGAGACACAGGGATACCTGAATGGCCCTATGGAGAGGCTCACTTAAAAGAGGAACTGAGGCCTCTCACCAACAGCCCGCATCAGCTTGTGAGACATACAAGTTGGAAACAGATCCCACAACCCCAGTTGTAGCCAACATCTTGACTATACTTCTAAATTCCTGACTCACAAAAACTGAACTATAAAATAATTACTGTTGCTTTAAGTCAGTCAGTTTGGAAGCAATTTGCTAAAAAGCAATAAAAAATTAATAAATGGTAAGAAGGAAAGGATAGAGAGGTTTCATAGTGTTCTGTTTCCTGCATACGATGTTACAATGAAAGAACTGGGTCTGATGTCAGGGCCACAGTCCAACAAAAAGATCAGATTAAGCCCTTAAGGTCCAGAACACTATACAGGAGAGAACAAAGACCTTCACTGCCCAGATGCCCCAGCTCTGCAGTCAAGAAAAAGCTTACAGAAAATACAATGCCCACACCTCTGCACATAATTGACACTCAAGAAATATTTGCTGCATGAGCAAATTAACTACCATTAGGCAGTTACATCCTTTCGATATAATTTCAACTTTCTACGTTATATATTATTACTTTAATGTTTGGAAAGCTTATTCTGAGCATGTATTACTTTGAGAATCAGAAGAAATAACACACATGAAATTTAAAAAGAGTATTTGTACAGCAAGCAAAACTCTAATGACTCCGGGCAACCATTGCCTTGCCTGGAGAAGTACCCCTCCATCCAGAGCTGACTCTGTGATATCTTGTGGGGGAACAAAGAGAAGATAATGAAAGCGGTTAACCCTCTGAGCACTACTTGCTAGGCATTCTTTTTTTTTTTTTTAAGATTTTATTTATTTATTCATATGAGAGAGAGAGAGAGAAAACACAAGCCGTGAGGAGGGGCAAAGGGAGAAGCAGACTCCCCACTGGGCAGGGAGCCCCATGTGGGGCTTGATCCCAGGACTCTGAAATCATGATCTGACCAGAAGACAGCCACTTAACTGAGCCATCCAGGCATCCCTGCTAGGCATTCTTCTTAATGTTTCATGTGTATTAACACATTTAATCCCCCACAATAACGAGCCTGAGATAGGTGTTATTATTCCCATTTTACATAGGAGGAAACTGCTGAGGAGATTAATAATTTGCCCAAGTTTAGACAGCTAACATGCAGTAGAGTCCACATTCCAATCCCGGCCACAGAACTCCTGCCTTATGTTCTAATTCACTGTACTACCAGCATCTCAAGAGTTCCTTGGAGCCATAAAAAAGTTCATACCAACCCGGCCACTGGGTTGTGGGACATCAACACAGCACCCTGCACTGCTTCCTCTTAAGACTACCCTTTAACTCAGGGGAAGGAAGTGGGTATGCTGTTAGCTGATGGAGGCAAAAGGATAGCAACAATCTTGTCATGAGGTCTACCTCCAGGGTATGTCAGGAGATCTACCTTCCAGAATCCTCATGAGAAGGGATGACTTGAAGGAGATACCAAGGAGGTCTTCCTATCATGGGAGGTATAAGATAAAACAATAAAACAATAAGATAGGAGGTTCTACATTATGAAAATAGAAAGAGTTCCTTCCCACAGGGCAACCAGAGGAATCATTCAAAAATGCAAATCAGGGGGCACCTGGGTGGCTCAGTGGGTTAAGCCGCTGCCTTCAGCTCAGGTCATGATCTCAGGGTCCTGGGATCGAGTCCCGCATCAGGCGCTCTGCTCAGAAGGGAGCCTGCTTCCCTCTCTCTCTCTCTCTCTCTCTGCCTGCCTTTCTGCCTACTTGTGATCTGTCCCTGTCAAATAAATAAATAAAATCTTAAAAAAAAAAAATGCAAATCAGGAGTGCCTAGGTGACTCAGTCTAAAATGTCAGACTCTTGGTTTCGGCTCAGTCATGATCTCATGGGTCGTGAGAGTGAGCCCCACATCAGGCTCCAGGCTGAGCCAGGAGTCTGCTCAGGCTGTCACCCTGTCTTTTCAGCCACTCTGGAGAGTCAAAAGACAAAACAATGGCTCAGGAATGGGGACATATCAGGCAGAGAGGCCCAGGCACAAAGGGGAGATTCTCTCCAGAAGGCTCAGCTCTGCACAATATCCTTGAGGTAAGCTCTAGGCTCCTCTGTTGTTCAGAACTGCTAGGGCTTGGTATCAGTATGGCTGAGAAGCAGAGGTTTGACTGGGGAAAAAAAGGTGAAACCTCCTGGCTCCTTCTTTCAGGTAATTTTTGCCAACACCACCAAATCTGAATATTTGAATGTTTAAGCCATGGTACTCCAGTCAAAGAATCTCAGGGATCCTGGATCTGACTGCCAAGAGGAAGCATTTCACCAGCCAGGCTGAGAGGGTGGAGGTATGGTATGGGAGCCTAAGGTTGACTTAGTTCTTAAAAAAAAAAAAAAAAAAAAGGCAACAGTCTGGGCAACCAGGAGTGGTCACCTCATGGACATGGAGGAATGTGTTACAGAGGTGCAAGGACTCACCAGTTGCACCATTAAAGACAGGGGTTCAAAGACAAGGGCCCCAGCTTTCCATTCCCTGCCTTCCACTATGTCATCATTTATGACAAAAAAGCAAAAAGGGGCAGAATGTGTTTTGAGCGACACATGCACATGTACACACACACACACACACACACATATATGGAGTTGCCTCCAGGAGGGTAAATAAATATTCATGAACAATTCAGCATGTGAAAAGCAAGGACAGAGGATGAGAAATGGTGCCAATTAGAAAGAAAGAGTGGTATCTATTTTTAAAGTGGCTGAAAAAATGATAAAGGATTGCTTGCTAAAAATACCATGCTTGACCCTCTCCCCAAAGGCAGGGTCCCTGTCTAGTGCCTGATGACAACAGACAAACTTCCCTCCCAGTGTGGTGAGTTCAACGCTGTCATGGCCACCTCTCACTTCTATCAGAGGTTCACCCTGGGTGACCTGTCTCTAGTAGCAAGGAGACAAATTTCTTCTGAGAAGCATCCTAGGCCCAGGGCCACATGCTGAAAATAGCATTCAAGCTCTCAATAATTCCAGAAAGAGCCCCTAGTGAAGTGGGGGTTACCATTCAGGAAGACAGGCTGACTGGGGTTGAAGGGAGTACCATTCAACTACAGAGGCACCAGAACCCAGTATTTATCAAGAAAGGAGGGAAGAACCCCCAACAACCTTCCCCAGGGAATAATCAGAGTCCACCTCAGGACGGAGTGTTTGGTGAGGGTCATTTCATGGGACTGGTGAGCCACCCAAATCGAGTTTCCTATCTAGAGCCCATACCTGATATAGACCCAGAGTTTGCTCTAGGGGTTGGATCTGACCTATGGCATATCCTAGAAATAAAAGAAGAGGTCAGAAAGGTCAGAAATAAAAGCGAAGAATAAGGCTGGTTATCACTCACAGGCAGAGAAAACAAAAGGAACCCAGATATCTACCCACCTCTCTCTCTCCTTCAGCCTGTCTTCCCATTCCCATGCTCCCCTCCTGCCTCCCTTATGCCTTACCCTCCTTCCTTCTCTCTGCTTCTCTCTGTCTCTCACTGTCTGTTTCTCAGGATTTATTATCATGAGCACAACAAAGTGGTTAAGAGCTTGGCTTTCGTGTCACACTAGGCTCATGTTTTAGGCGGAATACAGTCCAGCCGTGTGACCCTAGGGAAGTAGGTGACCTGTCTAGGTCTCAGGGTCCTCCTGGGTAAAATGGAAGTAACTATACTTATTCATAACAGCACTTACTTAGATTCAATGTGAAAATGTATATAAATTGCTCAGCTCAGTGTGTGGAATACTGTAAGTACTACAGTTATTCCTAAACATTCTTCATGCCCTGGTCTAGACTCTAAATATTTTGGGTTAGTAAGTATGCCAAATGTAACCTTCTATTCTTTTAGAGTGTTAATAGAGTTGAAATTCAGTAAACATTTGTCAAATGAGCTGGACTCTCTGAGCCTGCCTGCCATGGGCAACAAGCATGGCAGCCAAATGTCTCTGCCCATTCATGGCCCTGGTTTTGCTCATTTACCTTGAGGTTAATCCTCGCAACTATGAGTGAGGTGTGCAGGGCTGACAGCATCAGCCCCTCCCCTTCATTAGGGAAAGGTGAAAATAAAATGGAAAACAAATGTGCATGGCTAGTATTTGCAGCTCCTCAGAGTGTCGCCTTATCGATTTTCAAGTGCCACTATAAGTGTATGTATATGTAACAATAACAACTGGCATAGATACAGCATCTTTCTTCCAAGACAATCAGAGCATTTTATAGGGATAATCTCATTTTTCTCCAGGAGGTATAGGAGAACAGTCTGTACTTCCAGGTAAGAGCACAGAGAGGCTAAGGGCTTTGGTCAAGGTCGCTGTGCCCATCAATGGGACCCTAGGGATCCTGCCCTATAGATTCCTCTACATCTCTGGATGGCAACTCTGGTCCCTGTAGTACTTCCCAGCACGGTACCTCTGGAATGTTTAATGGACAAAGTCACCTTTTAAGAACATGCCAGTGGCGGAGTGGGGGGAGGGGGGAGGAGGAATGGCATTAGGCACTATTCCAAAAAGCATTGCTCCTGGTGGGAAGCCCTTAGTCATGAGTGCTACCTGGCTTAGTTCTCCCCTTCCAGCTTGTCATCCAGTATCCCACTTGCCTAGTAGTCCAGAAGTGGGCGTGTCAGAGAGAGAGAAGTTGGAGATGAGGACCGACCCCTTCACGCTGCGTGAGACATACAGGAGGTATGTATCCAAGCACGTCTGTCTTACTGTCACCCATTCCACCCTAATGGGTCTCCCATGTTCCAGTCCTTCCCAACAGGGCTTGTCCACCCACCCAGTGAGAACAGAAAATGCTAGCTCCAAGAGAAGAAGAGGGTCAGGGAGGCCTGGCAGAAACTATGAATGGGAACTACGCTGATGTCTAAGCAGAAAAACAAAGTCTCTGTGAGACACAAGCCTAGCTGGCATCCCTCCCCCCAGAAATTGATCCTAACCACTCTCAGACAAGAGTTTCCTCTGCTGTGAACAGCTCTCCTTCAACCATCTCCGTGATATGTACCCTACCCACAGCACCGGGCATTTGACGGATGGGACATGATAGAAGAAGTACCATGTGTCATGCTCGAGGCAAAAATAAGAGCTTCGTGTCACACTGGGCTTCACCGGGGAATTAGCAAAGATGGCTAGAATATTCCCAAACCCCAGAGGACAGGTTCCAACTAAAGTCTAAAGAATCGAAGGCTAAGAAAGACACTGCTGAGTTCTCCCATCTTACGTAACCAGTAGGGTTAAGCGTCTAGCCTGTCTTCTCGTCACTGAACAGAGCAGCAGCATTTTCAGGACTCCAGGACAAGTAACACCCTAGGCAGATGGGAGGAAGAAACCAGATTCAAGCCCGAAAAGTGGAACACACTCCTTAGACCTCAGACACCAAGGATTATAGGAAAGACAAGCAGTCCCAGGCAAGACTGACATTGTATCACCAATTCCTCTTTCTTGTACATACTTGAGGCCTTTCAGGTCCACAGAATCAGGCATGCCGCCCCCTAAGCAGGAAAGCCACTCCTTGCTCCCATCCCCACCCCAAAGCAAGGAAGAAAAATCTGCTGAGCACTGCTTGCTCTTGGGGGCCAGGCGAGGGCAGGGCAAAATGTCCAGCTGAGGCTGAGCTGGAAAGGGAGGACATGCCTCTGACAAGAACAAAAGCTGTAACGGACACAAGGGGATTACATACTTTTCAGGCGCTATTCCACACAAAGGGGACTCCAACAAAATAGGCAAATTAAAGGTCTTTGTGCCTAACACAATGGCAACGGTGGAAGCTACAGCCAAAGCAGCTAGGAGGACCAAGGTAACAGCAGGACATGGAAGTGGGAAAACAGAGAGAAGAGAAGCAGGGCTTCAGTTCTTAGCTCTACAGTGGCCTGAGGGTGTGGCATGGGCCTTGGTTTTTACCTTCCCTGACGTGGGACTAAGAAACTGCCCCCCTCCTTCCCTTGGGGATACTGACGTGGGACTAAGAAACTGTCCCCCTCCTTCCCTTGGGGATAGTGTCTTTTAGGTATGTTCAATTTGGAGAATGCCAGAGCTGAGAAATGCCATCAAGGAAGATTTTTTTTCACCCGCTTCTGAGGTACTTTGCTATACTTGTTTCCATCTACCGATGATTGAGATCCTTTATGATTCCCTCTGACCTGCCTGGTTAGCAATTCAACAGGAAAACACCTCCCACGGCAAAATGAAAGTAGACTTCAAGCCGCTTTCCTTCTGGCTGACTCCCATGTAAATGAGCTGCCTGCAGCCTGACTCACAGGAGCTCAAAATGGAAAAAGAAAAGGAAAAGAAAAAAAAAAAAAAAGCATAGTTTGAAGGTAAGAGTGAGGCTTCCCTATCAGATGGGATCTCTATGAGGTTAACCCAGCATGGTGCCAGGGACTTGGTATGGGCACCAGTGCCTGGAAGACAATTCAAGAAGGAAAGGCACAGGGGCACACTTCTCTACACGGAAGGAACCTTGGATATCTAGTCCTCCTGTTTTTGTTTTTCTAAGCAAAATGAGTGCTCAAATGTCAGTTAGCTGGCTGTAGACATAAGACTGTGACCTGTGTCCAGACTCCCGAGTTCAGGATTAGATCAGTCACCCTCAGGACCATGACCCCATACACCATCCTATGGCCATGGCTAGACTTTGTGGTGGAAGAGGGCTGGGAGAGAACTTGGGCTTCTTCCCTCAGCTCCTGGCCCAGGAAAGGTAGCCTGTCCATGAGGGCAAACCCAAGCTTTCCAGCTCCACAGGTGATGGCCTGCACCAAAAGGCCCCCTGGCAAGGCATGGGGGCACCCACCCATCATCCTAATGGACTTGGTGGTTAATGTGGCTGCATTTCCCCACAGCACCAGGCCTTCCCCCTTCTGCCTCCCCGAACTACAGAGTCCCCACAGGCAGCAGCTGCTCTGGGTGACCAGTGGATCCAAACATTATGAAAGAGCACATCTATCTATTCACTGTGGAGTAGAGGCAGTCATTTCAAACCCAAATACTACACCACCTTGCTAGAAAGAAAAAGAGCAAAATTGAATGAAAATTCTCTCTGGAAAATGCCTGCCCCAGAGGGCCAGAAAAGCACCGTACAGTTGTTCCTAGTTCCCAACCCCAAGCAGTGCTCTGTGCCCCCTCCTCCCTCTTCCCCTTCTGGCTGGACAGCTCCAGATGTGTTGCAGAGTTTCAATGATTCACTCTAATGATAACGCACCCTCAGAATAAATCATCGACTCTGACGGATTTAGGAGGCAACTTGCACAAATACCTGTAATCTAGTTCTAATCTTGTTTGTTTCCATTCCAATTATCCTGCATCAATGGTTTAAAAATGTGAACCGTCTGGTGCATACATCCAATCCATTTTAATAGAGGATAAATCTGGGTTATTGTGACCCTCTCCTCTCAGGCTTGGGACAGCACCAGCCGTCTCAAGGCGCTGACTGGGCCGAATCAGCTTTAACTCTATTCAACTCTTCAAGGATTCAATTAATCATAAAGCCAATTCCATTCTCGGCTCCATCTGTCTTGCCTCCTTTGGGGACTAATAATCACTCACTGTGTGTTTTTACACACTAGTTGAACTGAAATTAAGACTGATTTCATCATGGAGCACTCAAGAAGAAAATGCATTTCTTGGAGAAAAAATTCAGAGCTATTTCAGTGTTCAGTTGGGGTAAAGATATTATTAAATAAACAAAAGAACATTTTTTAAAACTTCAAAATTCTTGACATTGTAAAATAATTCCTGCCCCCCAAATCCCAGAAAAGGGCAGCTCCTCAGGAGAACTAGAAACTCTCAGCATTGGATCACAAAACAGATACTCAATCTGTTCTTGGGCATCTGCAAGGCATAGGTACCCGAAAAGCCTGAGGGCAAAAATTGAGTCAATTGGTATTTAATATGTTATTTTACAAAATGTAACTAGTCATCCATCCTGGGGTGGTAGACCTTATTTAAAATTTGGAATTATTTTTATGTTGAGTTCCTTATTTGTGGAGAGAAGAGGAGGGGCCGTGGGTGTTCAGTGTTTAGGACCTCTTGATAGCTTAAGCTGGTCCTGAGACTTCTAAGCCCTCACAACCCCCAAGAGGGCAAGAACCATGGCTTTTGTCTTCTGTAAATAGCCTGGCTCTCCTGGCAGCACTGAAGTGGCTTTCCTCGCAAACATTCAGGATGGAGCCCTCCTACCCACCCACCCCCAACCCCAATCCCTGTGAGGATGGTCTCTTTATCACAAGAACATGATCAGGAAAGGACCACTTCCCACGACCACATGGGTCTGGAAGCATTCCCAACTTGTCAGCAGCTTTCAGTGGGGAAAATGCAAATAGCTAAGCTTTTTATTTTTACTTTTCACAGTTGCTAGGATAAAGCATCAGGGAATCACCAGAGTCCAAAGTATCTAGAGGTCATGGTGTATGTACCACAGCCCCCTGCACCTGACTGCTGGAAAACTGTCCCAACACAATAGAGGGGACAGAATGTAATCAAAGAGATCCAGCACATGGCTGCTTTATTGCCTTAACATATTTTAAACTAAAATTCTGAATTGCACAAACTCCCAATCAGAACTAATGACACAGTCATTCCAAACTTATCATCAAAGATGCTTTGTGAGTCATACTAACTCTAAAAAGTCATCGGTAATCACTTCTTAGACACAACAATCAAATACATCCTTTGTTTAAACAGTGAATTTTGCCAAGTAGTAAGTCTAATTAACTGGACCACTGTCATTTTTAAACACGGGTCAATGCATGCATTTTCCCGAAAGCTTCCACCAGATTCATTCTACATTTATTTAAGAACAAAATCCACCTCCTATGATGTGTTTTATGTACAGATAAAGAATCATGTCCAAGATATACTGTTAAGTGGAAAAACCAAATTGTAGAATGATGTCTATATTGTAACATACTGTTTGTGTAAAAACAGGGAAAAAACATACTGTTTGTGTAAAAACACTGTATAGGTCTATTTGCTTTAATATGTATAAATATCTCTAGAAGAAACTGGCAACACTGGTTGCCTTAAGGAAGGGGGGCTGGACAGGAAAGAGAGGGCTGGACAAAGCGTTTTCACCATTCCCCTTTGTGCCCTTTGAATTCTGAACCATGTGAATATATTACTAAATCAGAGCTGAAGATATAAAATTAAAATTTAAGTGAATCACCTCAAAGACACTTACCTGAACCTTTACCAAAATATTAGAAATGCCTAATTACATTCCATAGAGAAAACAAGTCTTATGCATCTCTTTGCCAAACAGTTTTAGGGAACCTTTGGGTATAGACTTCAAGAAAACGGCCAAGTTGAGCCACAGCAAATCAGATATGGAGACCTAAGTGGTTACCCATGAATATCTGAAACTAGGCTGTAGTAGTAAAGGAGGGAAGGGGAGAAGTAGAGAGGGAGGGTGGGCGGGTGGGCAGGCTGGACAATTTTGTATGAGACACACATTGCCCCATGAGGCACCATCTAGCTTGAGAAGCCCCCAACTGTCTCTCACCTTTGCAAAACAGCTTGTTTAGGCCAAGTTCTTTGTGAGTTACAGAGCTGGAGAGGGGGCCTTTATCTGAATCTTTCAGGAACACATTGTCCCAGATCCCAGGAATTCTCCAACTGGGCAGGAAATGCTACCTGAAGGTCTTATCTTAGCCTGAAAACTCCAAGGTTCTGACTCATCTTTTCATTCTGGCTGCCAGATGGCCACGTGGTCATGCACAAATCACTTCAACAGAGGCAGTGAGGTGGTTCTGAGGCTCCTGCATTCAGCCACTGATCACCATCCAAAGCTCCTTGGCAAGAGCATGTGTGCATCAGGGCTCTCATGTTAAATGCCACAGGTATGCATCAGGACTTGCCTTTTCCTGTCCTCTCTTCCTAGCTGAGTGCTGCCCAGCAAGTTTACTCCTGGGCCCACTATCTCCTTGGCCTTTGCTTCTTTTCTGAATTTTAGCATACACTACAAGGTGGGCATAAACTTACCCAGAAAGTTTTTCACCGAGACAATGAGGATCGTAAAAAGACACCTGGTCAGAGGGAAGGTACGACCGCAATGGCTATGACCGAAGTCCCTCAGGATGCCCCCAGAACTCCCAGTCTAATCCCAAACAAAAACCGTACTGGGGCAAAAACCCTACTTTACCCTTCACCTACTTGCCATGAGAACCTAAATGACCTAACCACAAATAGTAAAATGGGGAAAACTCTTGGGAAGAGGGAGGTGGCTTGCATTTAATGTTTTACACATTTTTCCACCTGGCTTTTAAAAAGACCCTTCAGCACCTTTCAGCCTTCCCATTTTTGGGGTGCTCTGCAAAGGGAAGGCTCCCTAAATTACCCTGCATGTGCCACTCAAAGAGAGCAGGAAGCCTTGGAGACATTCTGGGTTCTGGCATATTGGCCAGAAGCTCTGGATGAGGCTGGAGCATCAGGGCCCAGCTATAATCCTTTCCCGACAAGTCTGGCTGAAGTGGCAGTGGGACCAAAGCAACTGATTAAACGCAGTATAAAAGCTGAAAGAAAATGGGATAGAAATAAATTAGCTTTAAACCTCAAGGTTGTGCACACAAATGAAATGCAGTGGGGGCTGGGAGGCAGACTGGAAAGTCAATCTTAGAGATTTCCCTGAAACAAAGGGATTATGGATTGCCCAAAATGAGGAAATCCTTCTGTTCCACAGCCACATGACAGCTTCTTACTCAGTGCTGTTCATTAAACACTTTGCACACATTCAGAGATAATGGGATGCAGCCAACATCCAGAAAAGGCCCTGAGACTCCCCCACCAGTCTTCCACCTGTATAGCACTGGCTGCAAGGCATGGCTGTCATCAATGGGGGACAGGGTTGCTGTTTCCTGCCATCTTTCAGTTATTGCCCTCCCCCTCCCCTTTATGAATTCTCCTCTTTCAGTAATGGACTACTATTACCAGCAGAAGAAAGGCTGGGAGAGGAAACTCCTAACTCATCAGAATTTAATAAACACTCAGAAGTACTTGATGGGAGGGAGAAAAGAGATGAAGTATGATGGGAGAAGGCTCCCCATCAATGACCTTGTGACTCAAATCTCCTACAGAAACCACTGAGAAGGGGCCTGACTGTTCTGAAAAATGAACCAGAGCAGTAGAGATTGAAACATGCTTGTCCAGTCTGACCAGGCCTATTTCTGGAAAGGACAGAGCTGTTTTCAGGGTTTGTTAGCAATGGGCAGGAGCCTGTGGGCATGAAATCCCTAATAAGGATCAATCCAGTTAATGTCCACTGGATACTTGCTAATGTACAATTGGATGATGGAAGGGAAGGAGGATGCAGACGAGACTTTTATCAAGTTACATCCTGACCACCACTCAGACTGTTTATGGGAACTAGCCTGAGTATGGAGGACTTTCCATAAATCCCACCTGTTCCCTCCTTATCTCATTTCCTGCAACCTCAAAATATCAAAGTCAAGAGCTTGTGTGACTGATGAATAAAAAGACTAGGATTCCCATTTAAGACCCTTAGAGGGATGGCATTTTTTGTGAGCTAGCGCTTCAACGAAATTTACAGCCTTCCCATCAATTACCTAAGTATCCTTGAGCAAGTACCTTTTTCTCTAAAGCCATAATACTATTACAGTAAGAACTTCTACAAGGATGAAATGAGATGGTATATGCAAAGCCCCTCCCCCTGGCAGGCTCCTTTTCTACAACCACCCCTCTCATATCTACACTTGAGCTGCTCCTGGTCAGTCCAATCCCCTGTGGTATAATGAACTCTTCAACTCCTGCCCTTTCTATAGAAGAGAAACCAAGTCATTGGTATTTTCTCAGATTATCTTTACAAATCTCAAAAAAAATATTATATGCTTAATTATTCCAGGAAAAAAAAAAAACAACTAGTTTTGGGGGGATGTTTGTGGGTTTTTTTGTTTTTGTTTTTGTTTTTTAGCTTAAAGCTAACTGTGGCAGAAATTGGTAGTGGTCCCTCATGATCTGTTCTCCCATTCTTATACAGCAGCAAAATTTTTTCTAGGCAAATAAAGTATAAAGACTACATTTTGGCCAGTAGAATATAAGCAGAAGCACCACTTGACAGCTTTTAGGATCCTCCAAAAAAACAAAAACAAAAACCCTTTAAGCATCATTTGCTTCCTCTTCTAGGTTCCTTCTTTCACTCTGCTCTCTGGAATGCATACCTGGCTATCTTGGATGATAAGGAAAAGGTTACACCTGAGGGATGGCATCCTAATGTGAGTGGAAAAAAAAACTCAAGAATCCTGGGTGTACCTGGAAAAAGGCCACCACACCAGACGTAGGCTGCTGACCTAGAAGATGATGTTTAGACAAGAGAGAAATAAATGTCTACCTTATCTATGCCATTTTCTGTCACTTGCAGCCAATTCATAAGGTCTAGACCAAAATCAGACACAACACTGAGTAATTCCCTCACCTTAAGTGGGAGTGTATGACTTTCTTCTAAACAACAGCAATGGTGACAGGACATATGTGATTATGTGTATGTGATCAACTACGCAACACTCAAATGCCTACTTTGCTGAGAACTCTCCCCTTTGCTGGCCTTGGAGAAGCAAGCTGCCACGTTGTGAGCTGTTCATGAAGATGGCCCCGTGGCAAGGAACTGAGGGCAAGCTCCAGCCAGCAAGAAACTGAGGCCTGTAATCTGACAATAACCTGAACAAAATTGAATTCTGTCAACAGCCCCATAAGTTTACACATGAGTTTCCCTAGTCAACCCTCAGATTGGACCCCAGCTACTAAGCAATGCATATGACCACTAAGTCATGGCTGGACTTCTGATACATAGAAGATTATATAGTAATTGTACATTGCTTTGAACAGCTGAATCTGTGGTAATCTGTTTTGCAGCAATAAATAATTAATACAACAACCAAGAAAATTCATTACAGATTTGTAAGAATGATTCACCACTAAGTAATATATAAATACAATTCATGGAAAGAGAAGCCACAGTAGAGGTTTATCACATGGTCATCTTAATAGATGTCAAAACGCATACAATTTACCACAAATTGCTCTTAGACTCACCTTGGTGAAAATGAAATTGCTGTATACTTACTTAACATTAATATAATATACTTAACATAGACCTATCTAATATACACAAACAGAGAAACACAAATAGATAAAACACAAACACATGCATACCAAATGCTAACATCATGCAAAATCATAAAATACCAAGAAGATTACTGTCAAAAACAGACACAGAATAAAATGAAAAGCTGTTGAAAACAAAAAGATGGTTTAACTAAGGCACATCACAGTATTTTTTTTAAAAAATGAATACCCAGGGGCACCTGGGTCGCTCAGTGGGTTAAGCCTCTGCCTTCGGCTCAGGTCATGATCTCAGGGTCCTGGGATCGAGTCCCACATCGGGCTCTCTGCTCAGCGGGGAGCCTGCTTCCCTTCCTCTCTCTCTGCCTGCCTCTCCGTCTACTTGTGATCTCTCTCTGTCAAATAAACAAATAAAATCTTAAAAAAAAAAATGAATATCCATCTCTCATTTCCAATAATGGAGAGTTAGGTTATTCAGACCAACCCACTCTTCGAGAACAAAAATGTAGCCTTCATATGGCTTTACAATCTGGGTTCACCTCCTTAGGGCACACTGGAAAGCCTCAAGCTGTAAACCTGACTTGAGATGGTTCCAGACAGTTAGTTATCTCCAGGCACCTGCAGAAGAAAATCCAAAGCCTCTCTGGAAAAATACACATTCTCTGTAGGCCCCAAATACTAAAAATCAATGAGTAGTAGAGTAAAAAATAACCAAGCACATAAGAAAACAAGGCATAGTACATGCAAACTAGCAGAAACAGACCTGGAATTACAATTACATTTACAATGATTAAATAAATAAAAGACATCCTTTATAATATCTGCAGTGCAAAATCAACTAAAAAAGGGCGGGGAGGGGGGACCACAACAGACTTGGAAAGATACAAATAAAACTTCTCCAAGTAACTGCAAATCCATAATTAAGCATTCAATAGACAGATCCAAAGCAGATTAGACACAGCACAAGGGAAAATGAGTAAACTGGAAGATAAGTTACACAAAATGATTTAGACTTCAGCAGAGATGTGACATGTAGACAGGAAATATGGAAAATAGGTAAAGAAACAGGAAAACCTGAATAAGAAGGTCTAACATATATTTAATTGGAATCTCAAAAACATAGCAAAGAAAAAGAGGCAGAGAATGTCTGAAGAAATAATGGCTGAAAATATTAAAGAACAGATGAAAGACACAAATCCAGATTGAATAAATCCAACAAACTCCAAGCAGGAAATTAAACACACACATGTCCCTTAAACACATCATCAAGAAAAAGTACAGAAAATCAGAGAAAATCTTAAAAGTAGACAGGGGTAAAAAAAAGACTTTTTCAAGAAGCGACTGATAGCTAACTTTTCTCCACATCAACAGGATGCGGAATGAAATGATGTATTTAAGTTGCTAAAAGGAAACAAATGTCATCATAGAGGAGAGTGGTAGAGAGAGGAAGGTAAGGGGGAGAAAAGAAAGGCAGGGAGGCTACCTCATGGTCAAAGTACAGAATACACATTTATTCAGGCACAAGTGGAATATTTATAAAAACTGATCATATGATGAGGTGCCTGGGTGGCTCAGTTGGTTAAGCGTCCAACTCTTGATTTCAGCTAAGATCATGATCTCAGGGTTGTGAGACTGAGCCCCATGTCAGGCTCCTTTCTGAGTATGAAGCCTGCTTGGGATTCTCTCTCTCCCTCTGCCTCTCCCCCGCCCAAATAAATAAAATAAACTGATCATATACTAAACAAAGATAAAGTCTCAACTATTTCCAAATGACTGAAATAATACAAGTGTTTCTCTGACTACAAGCTACAGGTCTGTAACAAAAATAAAACGAGAAACTTCTTATATTTGGAAGATAAGAAAACACAAACACAATGAATCAAAAAAATAATAAATGAAATTTTAAAAAATACTGTGAATGAATAATGCTTAAAATACTATGTTTCAAAACTTCTGGATGCACTCTGGTAATCATCAGTTTGTTCTCTATACTTAAGAATCTGTTTCTTAGTTGGTCTCTTTTTTCTCCCTCGGCTCATTTGCTTTTTTCTTGAACATATGAATGAAATTATATGGTATTTGTCCTTCTCTGACTTATTTTGCTAAGCATAATGCACTCTAGCTCCACCCATGTTGTTATAAATGGCAAGATTTCATTTTTTTAAAGCTGAATAATATTCTAGTGCGCACATGCACGTGCACGTGTGTGTGTGTGTGTGTGCCACACACCCTCTTCATCCGTTCATCAGTTGGACCTTGGGCAGCTTCCATAATTTGCCTATTGTAAATAATGCTGCTATAAATAGAGGGGAGCATGTATCCCTTTGAATCAGTGTTTTTGTATTCTTTAGGTAAATACCCAGTCTTGTGGTTGCTGAACTGCAGGCTTTCTGAGGAACCTCCATAATGTTCTCCATAGTGGCTGTACCAGTTTGCATTCCCACAAATGGTGCACAAGTCTTCCTTTTTCTCCACATCCTTGCCACCACCTGTTGTTTCTTGTTTTGTTGATTTTAGCCATCCTGACTAGTGTGTGGTATACCTCACTGTAGTTTTTTTTTGTTTTTGTTTTTGACTGACAGAGAACACAAGTAGGCAGAGAGGCAGGCAGAGAGTGGTGGGGAAGCAGGTTCTCTGTCGAGCAGAGAGCCGGATGCGAGGCTTCATCCTAGGACCCTGAGATTGTGACCTGAGCCGAAGGCAGAGGCTTTAACCCACTGAGCCACCCAGGTGCCCCCTCACTGTAGTTTTGATTTTCATTTATCTGATGGTGATAATGAACATCTTTACATGTGTCAGCTGCCTATCTGTATGTCTTCTTTGAAGAATTGTCTATTCATGTCTTCTTCCCATTTATTAACCGGATTATTTGTTTTTTGAGTGTTAAGTTTGCTAAGTTCTTTATAGATTTCAGATATTAACCTTTTATTGGATATGCCACTTATAGGTATCTTCTCCTGTACAGTAGGATATCATTTAGTTTTGTTGATAATTTCCTTTGCTTTTGCAAAAGTTTATTATTTTGATGTAGTCCCAATAGTTTTCCTTTTGTTTCCCTTGTCCCAGGAGACATATCTAGAAAAAAGTTAAACAGGTGATGTCAAAAAGGTTACTGGCTGTGTTCTCTTCTAGGATTTTGATGGTTTCCTGTCTCACATTTAGGTCTTTCATCCATTTTGAATGTATTTTTGTGTATGGTGTAATAAAGTGGTCCAGTTTCTTTCTTTTGCATGTTGCTATCCAGTTTTCCCAAAACCATTTGAAGAGACTATCCTTTTCCCACTGGATATCCTTTCCTGCTTTCTCAAAGATTATTTGAACATATAGTTGTGGCTTTTCTTTCTGGGTTTCTTCTGTTCTACTGCATTGCTCTATGTGTCTATCTTTCTGCCAGCTCAATACTGTGTTGATCACTGCAACTTTGTAGTGTAAGTTAAAATCTGGGATTGGATGCCTCCAGTTTTGTGTTTCTTTTTCAAGATTATTTTGGCTATTTGGGGTCTTTCGTGGTTCTATACAAATACTAGGACTGATTGCTCTAATTCTGTGAAAAATGCTGTTGGTATTTTGACAGAGATTGCCCTAAATGTGTAGATTTCTTCGGGTAGTATAGATATTTTCACACTTAGTTTTACAATCTACAAGCATGTAATGCTTTTCCATTTCTATCTTCAATTTCTTTCATCAGTGTTTTATAGTTTTCAGAATACTGGTCTTTCACCTCTTTGGTTAGGTTTATTCCTAGCAATCTTACTGTTGGAGGTACAATTATAAATATGATTGTTTTCTTTAATTTTTCTTTCCACTGCTTCATTATTGGTATATAGAAATGCAAGATTTCTGTACATTGATTTTGTTTCCTGCAACTATTGAATTCATTTATCAGTTCCAGCAGTTTTTTTGGTGGAATAAATGGATTTGTTATAGTACAGTTCTGTAAATGTACTTTCCTTATGAATTTCTTAATAACACTTTTTATATATAATATATACACACATATAACATGTCATATATAACATACAAAATATGTATTAGTCAACTGTTTTTTTTTTTAAGAATTTATTTATTTATTTGACAGAGAGAGAGTACAAGTAGGCAGAGCGAGAGGGAGAAGCAGGCTCTCCACTGAGCAGAGAGCCTGGTGTGGGACTCAATCTGAGGACCCTGGGATCACAACCTGAGCAGAAGACAGAGGCTTAACCGACTGAGCCACCCAGGTACCCGTATTAGTTAACTATTTAACAGTAAGACTTGCAGTCAACAATGAAATTAAGTACTGGTAGTTAAGTTTTTGGAGAATCAAAAGTTAAATGTAGATTTTCAAATGCATGGTGGGTCAGAACCCCTAACTACCAAGCAATTCAAGGGTCAACTGTTTTGCCCTTTAAATCCCAGCTTTATGGATATAATAAACACATTAAACACTACTGAGGGAAAAAAACAGTTGATTTGAAAATAAAGTGGAAGAAATCATCCACAAATAATCAGAAGAGAGAAAGAGATGAAAAATATGAAATAGTAGTTAAAAGGTATTATAAACACAAGGTCCAGTGTAATTCTGAAAGAAGTTTAGGGAGAAAAGAGAGAATATGAGGGAGAGCCAATGAACCAGATAATGGTAATGAACCAGGAAATTTTCAAAATTGAAGTCCAAAGACTGAACTAGCACACTAAAAGTCAAACAGGATAAATGAAAATAAATCATACTTAGATATATAATGGTAAACCTTGCTGATAATAAAACTGAAAAACCTTAAAAAAAATATCTAGGGAAAACTACAAAAGAAAATACTATTAGATTCATAAAAGATATTTTCATCAATAGTAACAGATACCAGAAGGGTAACTAGATATAGTATCATTCTACAAGAAAAGCACAATGACAACAGTATGAAAGAAAATTTAAAAGTTTACCAGTCCCAGAGAACTGATTAAAGAGTTGAACCCCAGAGCACCTGGGTGGCTCAGTCAGTTAAGCATCTGCCTTCAGTTCAGGTCATGATCCCAGGGTCCTGGGATCAAGCCCCACCTTGGGCTCTCTCCTCAGCTGGAAGCCTGCTTCTGCCTGCCACTCTGCCTGGTTGTGCTCTCTGTCAATTAAATAAATGAAATCTTAAAAAAAAAAGAAAGAAAGAAAGAAAGAGCTGAGCCCCAGGAGGGAAATGTGGGCAAAAAAAATCAGTAGACATATAGGTATAAAGGAAAAAGCATAAACTGTAAAATATTAGCAAAGATTATTATAATAATGACTAATTTATGAAATCAGTTAAAAACAAGTTGGAAACAAAATATTAGCCAACAATATCATGGAAAATGAAAACTAGAGAAATTGGACTTGAAGCACTCTTAGAACTCTCATATTACTTGAAAGGAGGTACAAGACTTTCCACCTTAGCAGCCCAATCAAGCATGTTAAAAACTTCAAGGTAATTACTGAAACAGATAGCAGAAATTAATCCAAATATGTTAAGAAATCACAGTAGAAGGGGTTGGATTAAATTCACCCAATAAGAAACAAAGATATTTAATTGGAGTAATAAAACAATATCAAGCTATATGTTGTGTGAAGAAAAGAAATACTCAAAATAGAATTGGAGAAAGATCAAAAACAAGGAACTGAAAAAAAAAAAGATATACCAAAAAACTGCTAACAGAAAGCAAGCTGATAGATTTATTAATATCAAACAAAATATACTTCAAGGCAAAAAAAGACTTCTTGGGGGTCAAGATGATTATAACTTGAGGATGTAAGGCACAATTAACCAGGAGGTTATAAGAATCCTCGATCTATATAAATTTAACAACCATAACTCAAAATAAAGCAAAAATTGAGCAATTACAAGAAGACATGGAAATACATAATCATAGGAAGATTTTATTACTAGTATTTTGGAAAAGAAAGCAAGGCTGGCCACAAATTAGTAAGAAAATAAGAGGCATGAATACCTTATAAAAAGCTGAATTCACATACATACACAAATATATAAAGCAGTATCTTTATCTCTATCTGTATCCATCCATGTATCCAGCAAATAAAAAACACTCATTCTTCAGAAACACTTACAAGGGCATTCACCAAATCTAACCACCTGACAAGCAAAAAAGGAATTCTAAGCAAATACTAAAGAATTGTTACCATACGGCCCATACTCTTTGCCTACAAAGCAAAATGCATAGATACATACATACATGCATATGTACAGAAAGGAGACACTGTATTTGGAAAGCTGAAACTACATTTCTAAATAAATCATGGATCAAAAAAAACCCTCTCAATTACGATAAAAATTATGGAAAATTGAACTAAAATGTTCTCATAGGAAATTAAGTCCTTACATTTACTTTCAAATACAAAAACAACTTGAAAATTTAAAAAAAAGGATGACTCAAAAGAGAACTTACAAATAAAAACAATAGTTACTGACAAAAATAAATTAAATCGAGAATGAAAGGGGGAAAAGATAAATTGAACTCAAAGACTAATAGAAGATAAACCTCTTGCCAGGCTGGCCAAGTAAAACAGGAGATAAGCACAGACAAATAATATTAGGAATGAAAAGGGGGACATAAATATACATAACAGTAAAGAAAATTTAAAAATCCAAGATAATACTTCACACAACTTTATGTGAATCAATTTGAAAAATTAAATGAAAAAACACTTTAGAGATGAAAGATTACCAAAACTGACTCAAGTAGAGATATAAAATCTAAAGAAACTTAAATATTAATAAAATTGAATAAAAGAAAGATTTTAAATCTACCCACCAAAAAAGTGCCAAGTGCAGATTTTTTTTTTTTAAAGATTTTATTTATTTATTTGACAGAGAGAGATCACAAGTAGGCAGAGAGGCAGGCAGAGAGAGAGAGACAGACAGAGGGAAGCAGGCTCCCCGCTCAGCAGAGAGCCCGATGCGGGACTGGATCCCAGGACCCCGAGATCATGACCCGAGCCGAAGGCAGCGGCTTAACCCACTGAGCCACCCAGGTGCCCTGCAGATGGTTTTATAGTTGAGCTTCATCTAGCCTTTATGGAACTGACAATCCCATTTTATAGAAAATGTTCCAGACATTATAAAGAGAAGGAAAGCACTCCAAATTCTTTTACGACACCACTATAATCTTTATACAAAACCAAACAAGAATAGTATGACCAAAAAAAAAAAAAAAATCAAATGGCCAATATCATTTATAATCAGACTAAAAAATTCTAAAACATTAACTAAATCCAACAAAATATTAAAGATATATCACAGCCAAGTAGAACATTAGAAAATCTCCTAAGGCAATTAATCACATCAGCAAATTAACAAGAGCAAAATCATATAATCACCTCTACAGATACAAAAAATTATCAATAAAATCTAATACCAATTCATGGTTTTTACAAAAACTCAGCAAACTGAGAATTTTATTTTAAAGATTTATGTATTTGACAGAGACAGAGAATGAGATGAGGAGGGGCAGAGGGAGAGAGAAACTTCAGCAGCCTCTTTACTCAGCACAGAGCCTGTCAAGGGGCTCTATCTCACAACCCTGAGATCATGACCGAAGCCAAAACTGAGTCAGATGCTTAACCAACTGAGCCACCCAGGAGCCCCAGAAGAGAATTTTTAGCCTACTAAAAACCTATGATAATATTTATTGGTAAAATATGAGAATCATTCCCTTTGAAGGCAGAAACAGGACAGGAAAATCTATTATTAGTATTTCAATGAATGTTATATTAAAGGTGCTAAACAACACAATAAGGACAAATGACGGATAAAGAAGAGAAGGAAACAAAATTCTTATTTTTAGATGATATGATCATCTACTAAGTACATCTAAGAAAAAACACCAATTATTAAAAGTAATAAGACTTCAGTAAGTTCATTAAATAGAAAAACATACACCAGCAACAACAAATCAGAAGATGAAAACTTGAAAATGACCCTATCTGCAATAACAAATGCTGTAAGGTACTTGAGAATAACAAAAGAGATTAAAAAACTACATAGGGAAAAATCATGAAGCTTGGTTAAAAGATTTAAAAACATCTAAGTAGAAAGATATGACATATTCAAAGATGGGAAAACAATATTTTGGGGGGAAGACAGTTTTTTTTTTGTTTGTTTTTTTTTTTAATATTTTATTTATTGATTTGACAGAGAGAGATCACAGGTAGACAGAGAGGCAGGCAGAGAGAGAGAGAGAGAGGGAAGCAGGCTCCCCGCTGAGCAGAGAGCCTGATGCGGGACTCGATCCCAGGACCTTGAGATCATGACCTGAGCCGAAGGCAGTGGCTTAACCCACTGAGCCACCCAGGCGCCCCGGGAAGACAGTTTTTAAAGTATATTAATTCTCACAAGTAAACCTATTAATGTACTACAACTCTGACGGAAATATCTAGAGTTTTTGTTGATCTGGACGAAATGTGCCTAAAATCCACACGGAAGAGTAGAGGGCCAAAAATATCCAAGGCAATTGTAAAGAATATGAAAAAAAGATTTGTTTTGGGGCGCCTGGGTGGTTCAGTGGGTTAAAGCCTCTGCCTTCGGCTCAGGTCATGATCTCAGGGTCCTGGGATTGAGCCCCTCATCGAGCCCCGCATCAGGCTCTCTGCTTAGCAGGAGCCTGCTTCCCTTCCTCTATCTCTGCCTGCGTCTCTGCCTACTTGTGATCTGTCTGTCAAATAAATAAATAAAATCTTAAAAAAAAAAGATTGTTTTACTTGATACAGAGGCATATAAAGCTATTATAATTGAAATACCGGGAGAATTTCTCAAGGACAGAAAAAGAGACCAGTGGAACAGAACACAAACTCAGACAAATAAGGGAACTTGATACATGGCAGAAAACCCTTTATAATTCCCTGGGGAGGGATGCCTGGGTGGCTCAGTTGGTTGGACGACTGCCTTCAGCTCAGGTCATGATCCCGGGGTCCCGGGATCGAGTCCCACATCGGGCTCCCAGCTCCATGGGGAGTCTGCTTCTCCCTCTGACCTTCTCCTCGCTCATGCTCTCTCTCACTGTCTCGCTCTCAAATAAATAAATAAAATCTTTAAAAAAAAAAAAAAAATTCCCTGGGGAGAAGACAGACTATTCACTACATGGTACCGTAACAACTAGCTGGCCACATGGTAAAAATTAAAATTAATTTTAATTAATCAAAAAAGTAAATTTTAGAATAAAAACTAAGTGTCAATACTTTATACTCTGAGATTGTTATTTTATAATAAAGAATATCTTTATTGCCTCAAACCAAGGAAGAGTTTCTTAAAACATAAACAGAACCAATTGTATATAAAAAGTGATAATTCTGACTTTACAAAAATATTTTAAACATCCCTAAAAGGCAATACGGAGCAATGTTAAACAACCAGCCACATACTAGAAAATATTTGTTATGCATATGGTGGGCAAAAGATTTGTATCCAGACTAATCCTATAATGAAAATACACATACTTAAGTATCTGGAGTATTAAAAGTATACTGTATTTGGAGTATGTAAGTATTTGGAGTATATAAAAATATTTTAAAATACTAAGCAATAAACAAAAGACCCAATGGCAAAATGGGCAAAGGAATTTAAATTTAAAAATGTGGCAGTCCTGAAAGACAAAAACATACAAAAAAATGTACTCAACCAAGAAAAGTGAGGGAGGGAAGAAGCAAAGACATTTCTAAGCAGTGTGTACAGTATGATTCCAATTATGGGAGGAAAAAGACTCAACCTCTAGAGTAGTCAGGAAAGAATGAATTAAGAACAAAATATCATTTCACACTCACTAGATTGCCCAAAACTAATATAAATGTATATACACACTATGAGGACATGACAAATGGATATGATACATATAAAATTCAGCACAACAGCCACCTCTGGGGAAGAAGAAAGGGAAATATAATTAGAAAGAATTATGAAATGGTTTTCTACTGTATTTAACATTTATTCTTTGAAAAATCTGAGGCTAATAACAAACCAACTTTTAGTTTATTAAATCTGGGTAGTGAGTGTAAGATGCTCTGAACTCCTATTTATGTCTGAAATGCCTACTTGTGACCTATCAAAATTATATATTTATATATTTAATATATATAAAATAAATATATTTAATATATTTAAAAATACATTAAAAATATATTTTTAAAATAATATGAAGAAAAAAGTTTATATACTCTTGGTTAGTAAAGGCTTTAGTGTGTCATTAAAAACAGAAACCATGAAATAGTTAACAATTTTGTCTAAGTAGACATTTTTAATTTCCATATAGAAAAGTACCATAAATAAGGCTAAAAGAAAAATGACAAACTTGGAAAAGAGTAATTTTTTTTAAAGACAATTTTTTTTTAATTTTTTTTTAAAGATTTTATTTATTTATTTGACAGACAGAGATCACAAGTAGGCAGAGAAGCAGGCAGAGAGAGAAGAGGAAGCAGGCTCCCTGCGGAGCAGACAGCCTGATGTGTGGCTCGATCCCAGGACCCTTGATCCCAGGATCATAACCCGAGCCGAAGGCAGAGGCTTTAACCCACTGAGCCACCCAGGCGCCCCAGAAAAGAGTATTTTTAACACAAAAAGGTTAATATCTAAAATGTAAAGACCTCTATTATTTGAACATATGCTGCTGCATGAGTTGTTATACAAACTAATCCAATCAGCTTACAGCCCCGTTGAAGGAATAGTTTCTGAGGTCCCTGTGTGAGGTTAGCTCCAATTCCAAGAAGGCTACTTCCCAAATGTTGTACTCCCTCCTGAGAACTAGCCAGCCTATAGTCTAGGCTGTAGCTTTGCTAATTCCATCAATCTCCTAGTTGCCTTCCACTACAACCTTCCATGTTCATGAGATTGTCCTGTTTGAACTTCTGCACACTCTTGCAAATGAAGTCAGTTCCACTGGGAAGGGTTTGGGAGCTATCTCTCTCTCTTTTTAAAATTATTTTTAATAACATATTATGTATTATTTGCCCCAGGGGTACAGATCTGTGAAAAATCAGGCTTACACATTTCACAGCACTCACCATAGCACATATCCTCCCCAATGTCCATAACCCAACCACCCTCTCCCTAGCCCCACACCCCCAGCAACCCTCTGTTTTTGTGAGATTAAGAGTCTCTTATGGTTTGTCTCCCTCCTGATCCCATCTTCTTTCATTTTTTCCTTCCCTACCCCCCAAAACTTCCCGCCCTGCCTCTCGAATTCCTCATATCAGAGAGATTATATGATAATTGTCTTTCTCTGATTGACTTATTTCACTCCACATAATACCATCTAGTTCCATCCACGATGTTGCAAATGGCAAGATTTCATTTCTTTTGATGGCTGCTATCTCTTTTAAGGCCTGGCTTCTCCCCAGGCAAAATCACTGAACCAGGGCTCTAGAGCTATAATTGGTGACAATGACAAGCTTCAAGTGACACCCCCTCTCTAGAAGTTGAGTGCTTAGTGAGTTGGGGGGACAACAGCCTGAGTTCTCCCTGGCTTGCTCCTCCAAGCAGGGTACCACCACCTCATGAGCCAGGGTGAGGGGAATGGCAGTCCTAGTGCTCCTCTGTGCTTCACAACCATGTTAGAGCCTCAATTCCACAACTGGGGATGAGAGGGGGAAATGTACTCTTCCACAGCATAGCTTCAGCAACAGAAAGCTCAGGACAGGATCAAGTTCTGCTCCTTCCAGGAAGAAAGGCCAACTGGGATCTGAGGGTAGAGCGAGTCCTGGGTTCTAAACCACAGCGGTTTAGAGTAGCCAAGTGGGGACGAATAGAGATGCCCTGTTTCAAACAATACAAATTCTCTACTTTCTTAGTGAATTTACATAGATTTACTTGAGTAAAAGTTTCATTTTTTTTTTTCCTATCTGCCCTTCGGACCATTTCCAAAGACTTAAAAAAAATTTTTTTTAAGGAATTTTCACCAGTTTCACTGGGGAGTGGGTCAGCAAACCTCCTACTGTAATGGTAGAAATCAATCTCTCCCACATTAAAAAGAAAAAAAAGAAGAAAATGTATAAATTAAGATTTTTACTTATTTGACAGAGAGAGATCACATGTAGGCAGAGAGGCAGGCAGAGAGAGGGAAGCAGGCTCCCCACTGAGCAGAGAGCCCGATGTGGGGCTCGATCCCAGGACCCTGGGATCTTGACCTCAGCTGAAGGCAGAGGCTTAACCCACTGAGCCACCCAGGTGCCCCAATTTATGTATTTTCAACAAGCAAGTATATTTTCTATAAAACCAGCAACTCTTTTAAAAAAATAAAAACAGGGGCGCCTGGGTGGCTCAGGTCGTGATCTCGGGGTCCTGGGATCGAGCCTCACATTGGGCTCTCTGCTTGGCGGGGAGCCTGCTTCCCCCTCTCTCTCTGCCTGCCTCTCTGCCTACTTGTGACCTCTCTCTCTATCAAATAAATAAATAAAATCTTTAAAAAAAATAAAATAAAAACAGAAAAAATGAAAAAAAGAGAAAGAGAAACTGAGGTCTGATAAATAAGTAGGAATGAAATAGATTTTTTTAAGGATTTTATTTATTTATTTGACACAGAGAGAGAACATAAGCAGGGGGAGCAGCAGGCAGGGGGAGAGGAAGCAGCAGACTCCCCGCTGAGCCGGGAGCCCAACGTGGGGCTCGATCCCTGGACCTTGGGATCATGACCTGAGCCAAAGCTAGACACTTAACTGACTGAGCCACCCAGGCACCTCAGAATGAAATAATTTTTATATCCCATGCTGGCTGCCTCTCTACCAGACTGTAGCTCCACTCTTTTCTCTCCTCAAAAAGCTGAATTATCCTCTTTTCAATAATCTCAGCCCATCAACAAACACTTAATGAGAAATGTGGCAGACCTTAAGTACCCCTAACTTTTGGGAGCCTGATGGAGTCTTCCTTAAATCCAGATGCTAATGGAATGCATATAGAACCAAGAAAGGAATGTCAAAGGCAATGGAATCATGGTGGCAACTACTGCATACAGCTGATGAAAAGAACATTAGAGCCTAACTTTCAGTCCAGGCAACTAGGCTAAGAATACTCCTTTTTGCCAAGAGCCACTCCTAGTACTTTTCAGCAAATCTGTCTTCTTTCCAGCTGCTTTCATAACCCCACATTTCCATAGTTTCACTATGTTGCCAGAAAACATTGTTTTCTTAATCATCCTGCTTGAGATTCAGTAGGCTTCTTGAATTAGAATTCATGTCTTTTGGCAATTTTGGAGAAGTATCAACCAAAGCTCTTTTAATATAGCCGCTCCTCCATTCTCTTTATCCTTTTGGAACTCACATTAAACTTTTAGTTCTACTCTTCTTATCTCTTAACCTCTTTTTCCTTTTTCCATTTCTGTCTCTCCATCCTGCACCTTGCATGATTTCTTCAATTTTTTTTTTAAGATTTTATTTATTTGGCAGAGAGAGATAGAGAGGTCACAAGTAGGCAGAGAGGCAGGCAGAGAGAGAGGGGGAAGCAGGCTCCCCGCTGAGCAGAGAGCCCGATAGGGGCCTCGATCCCAGGACCCTGAGATCATGACCTAAGCCAAAGGCAGAGGTTTAACCCACTGAGCCACCCAGGCACCCGATTTCTTCAATTCTTTATTCCAGTTTGCTTAATCACTCCTCAGCTGTGTCCGACCAGTTGTTTGCCTTAGCAATACTGAATTTTTAACTGCAATTATTTTATCTTCTACTTCTTTTCCAAATCTTCCTGGACATTGCCATTTTTGATAGTGTACTATTATTTATACCTTTTTTTTTTTTTTTAAGATTTTATTTGTCAGAAAGAGAGAGCACAAGCAGGGGGAGCAGCAGAGGGTGAGGGAGTCACAGGACTCTGGGATCATGACCTGAGCTGAAGGCAGACACTTGACTGAGTCACCCAGGTGCTCTTCTTTACTCATACTTCTGATAAAATCTTTTATCTTTCTGAACATATTAAAAGAACTATTTTATATTCTGTACCTTCAGAATTTTACTATCTATAGTTTCTCTGTTCTGATTACATTGTTTCTGTTGTCTTTCAGAGATGATGTCTTATTTTTTGGACTGTTCTGTGATATTTTGATTATGAGCTCATCATCGTTGGAGTTCTTTTCTTTGTGGAGATGCTTCCAGGCTTGGATTTAAGATTTGTTCCTCAAAAGAGGATTTATACATGGTTCTACTAGTAACCTGTAAATTCTGCCAACTTGGAACATTCTTTAGAAACTTTTTCTTATGGGGCACCTGGGTGGCTCAGTCGGTTGAGTGGCTGAGGTTGGCTCAGGTCATGATCCAGAGTCCTGGGATCCAGTCTTGCATCGGGCTCCTTGCTTAGCGGAGAGCCTACTTCTCCCTCTCCCTCTGCCTGCTTGTGCTCTCTATCTGTCAAATAAATAAATTCTTAAAAAAAAAAAACAAAAAACTTTTTCTTACATATACTTCCATATACACTCAAGTAGAGAACGAACAGTATAATAATCTTCCCTAGACCCATAACTCAGCTTTTAAAATTATGAAGTCAGCAGGGCGCCTGGGTGGCTCAGCTGGTTAGATGTCTGACTTCGGCTCAGGTCATGATCCCAGGGTCCTGGGATCAAGCTCCACATTGGGCTCTCTGCTCATGGCAAATGTGTTTTTTCCTCTCCCTCTGCCTGCTGCTCCCCCTGCTTCTGCTCTCTCTCTGTCAAATAAATAAATTATATTTTTAAAAAGGTTCTAAATGATGATATTCTAATTGCATCATTCTTCCTTTTTTAGCTAGAATTTCTCTATAAACTTCCCCTCATCAACTATTTGAGTACATTGAGGTTTAGTTCATATGGAAGAGTAGGATAAATGCTTCACTGTTTCTATTTATTTGGTACTCTTCATTATTGGTTTCCTATGGTACTCTCTAAAGACTAATGAGATAGGTTTAACTTTTTTTTTTTTAAAAGAAATTTTTTTAAAGAAAATTATTTATTTATTTGACAGAGAGAGAAAGAGATCACAAGTAGGCAAAGAGACAGGCAGAGAGAGAGGGGAAGCAGGCTCCCCGCTGAGCAGAGAGCCCGACGGGACTCAATCTCCGAACCCTGAGATTATGACAAGAACCGAAGGCAGAGGCTTAACCCACTGAGCCACCCAGGTGCCCTAACTTTTTTTTTAAGAATCATGATGAACTTGGGGATTTAAATATATTTGATTTGCTGCAATTTATTGCAGTTGTTATATTTCTTAAAACTCAAAATATCCCATCTATAATCAATGGAAACTATTTCACAATGACTCCTGAGTCCTTCAAAGAAGATCCTACCAGCCTTTGAGAGCTTCCTTGCTTTCTATCATGATAAGATATTCACTATCATTTTGTACACGTCTTACTACAGACTTGACATCAGCAATTTCTCGAAAAAATCATGGTTCCTTTTAGTGGCAAATGCAATTTTAGACAGAAATGGTATTTAGAAAATACAATGTAGAGTAAGAGTTGCTCATTGGTATTGGGTTTATTTTTTTTATCTAGATCCTTTCAGAGGACAGAGCTCCCCATCCCCACAAATACACTTTTAAGGAAAAAATTCATTGTGAGTTCTTACTAGTACTTCCAATTCAAAGTCAGGAGTAAGGGGGATTTTATACAATCTCCAATTTTACACTAGTATTTTCCTTCTGTTGTGTTGAAAATCCTGCTTCTCAGAGAAACAAGCATAATTATTCATCTGCTTTATCCCACAACTCAGTCTCAGAATAACAACACCAACACTTCCATCAACAGTAAGATGTCTGAAGTTTTGCAGGCTTTTTTTGTCTTTAGGATATATCCGAATAGAGACATACAAATTATTAGGTTGTAAAATCATACAAAATAGTTCTCCCTGTGGGCTTATGCCACCAATTCTATAAATAGATCCAAACATTTCATTTAGCTCTTGATTTTTACATTCTGAGTTTAAGACTATATATAAAATAGAGCGTAATTAGAAAGTCCCTCTCCCTATAACCTTCTATTCTTCATTTTTTTAAAAATATAAGCGTATCACAATTAATTGTAGTTATTCATACTTGACCTGCTTTTTGTCATTTAATATATCCTAGAACATGTAACAGTAGAAATGGTATGTATTATTTAGAAATATTCTTTGATCTTTTCTATGACCATGTAGTACTCCATGAAATAAGTTATACAGTTCATTCGTCAGTTTCCTACTGATGGACATTCCCATCTTTTGCTTTTACAAACAGTACTATGATGACTAACCTTCAAAACACGTATCTTTTTATATTTTTACCAATGTATTCTCAAGGTAGAATTCTGGGAATATAAGTATCATTTCAGGGGAAGAAAATATATACAATTTTGCTAGGTACTGTCCAGTTTCCTTCGATAAGGACTGTACCATTTTGGTGGAATTCCACCAGCAATGCTTGAGAGCCTATTTCCTAACAACTTCACAAAAAACGTAAGCTATCAATTTTTGGATTTCTGCCAATCTGATAGGTGACAAACAGTATCTCGGTGTAGTTTTAATTGGTTGTTTTTTTCTGCTTATGAGTATTTTTTCCACGTGGCTAAGCCATTTACATTTTTTAAATTCTGTGAACTGTGTGTGTCTAGCTCATTTTCTATAGGGTTATTAATTGTGTTTATTCTCTATTTTTAGGTGCTCTTTATAAATATTACAAGTATTAATGCTTTATCTATAAGTTGCAAACATTTTTTCTAGTTCATTATTTATTGAGACCATTTTAGACTAAATTCATAGCTTGACCATTTTTAGGCCATAAAAGGAATTCCAGCCTAAATGCACTGTACGGCTGGTTTGGGTGAAGAATTTTATGGGGAATTTTTCTCCCTCCTCTTCAAAGCCAAATTGTCTTAGTATTTCCTTTTGGATAGAAATTTTCATTTTTCTGATTCTTCTTTTCATGGACTGTAGGCTTTGTCTCCTGTCCCCCCAGCTTAGAGAGCCATGAAATCAAAACTCTGGGCCACTAGGGAATGGCAGCATCCCCAGGAGAGTTCTAAGTTTCACTTTTCTGTATCTTTTGGGATTTGTGTTTTCCATTGTATTTGTCTTTAGGGCTTCTCTCATTTTCTTGCAGGGCCACCACACCACATAGACTATGATGTTATTAATTTCCCCCTTTAGTTATACAAAACAGTGGCCCTACAGTTTGTTAGATCAACTGAGTATTTAAGGAAAGATTGAAAAAAATTTTTTTTAAGATTTTGTTTATTTATTTGGCAGAGAGAGACACAGCAAGAGAGGGAACACAAGCAGGAGGAGTGGAAGAGAGAGAAGCAGGCTTCCCGCCAAGCAGGGAACCCGATGCAGGGCCCAATCCCAAGACCCTGGGATCATGACCTGAGCCAAAGGCAGAAGCTTAACAACTGACCCACCCAGGCACCCTGAAAGGTTTAACTATTCAATCCAGCATCTTCCAATCTTTTTTTTTTTTTAAGATTTTATTTATTTACTTGACAGAGAGAGAGAGATCACAAGTAGGCAGAGAGAGAGAGAGGTGGAAACAGGCTCCCTGCTGAGCAGAGAACCTGATGTGGGGCTCTACCCCAGGACCCTGAGATCATGACCTGAGCCGAAGGCTGAGGCTTAACCCACTGAGCCACCCAGGCACCCCATCTTCCAGTATTCTGAACCAAGAATGCTCCTTGGAAAATATAAACCACCACTTGCTAGATACAGAAGTTCTCCAGTTCTGTTTTGTTACTTATCACTTAAATTTTAATTATAAATATAATATAGATTCATTGGAACAAAAATGTAACGAAACAGAAAAGAAAAGGAAAAGCTTCCCTGCTGTTAGGAGCTTGATTCCTCCCACTGACTTTTGGTGGTTTCAGCTTTCATGTTGACCATTTAGTTTGTACCATGAATTGTTCTGAAACATACCCTCTATAAAGTTCTGTGGGTCCCATAGAATTGGGAACCAGTTTCCAATCTCAAGAAGCTTTCATTTCTATTAGGGAAAAGGAAAGAACTGGCATACACAGAGAATTAGAGGTATTTAAGAATCAGTTTAGAAGTCCAGACAGCAAACACTAATAAAGCTGAAAAGTTAGAACTTTGTGGGCTGGAGTTACACAAGGAACAAATTAAGAAGAAGGAGGTAGTCAATAAATGAAAAAATTTGAAGGCAGCCACACAGAGGATGTGGAGGAGTCAGGGGCACATCACGGAGATAGATTCAAAAGAAATACTGAAAGGACAAGTTCATTAAGCTAAGTGGTGCCTCCCTCACCAGAATGAAGTCTTGGTTTCTGCAGTCGTCCGGGTGGCTGGTCAGGCTTAGAGCTCATTTTCTATTTGTCATTAATTGCCATTTGAGAAAAGGTATGAGACTTTGAATGCAGCTTTAAGAGCGATGGCTATCCAACCTCCCTGGGTCAATTTCGGCTAATATACTCATCAATTTATCAGATATAAAATGGTTTCAACACCTCCCTGTCACAGGAGGAGTGTGAACAGTTAGCTCCTGGAGTCAAGAGGTCAGAACTAGTCCTAGGGGTTGTCAGACCTGGATTTCTATCAAATGTTGGCATCTCCAATGCCTGACCTCATCCTAATCTCTAACCTTCAATTTTCTGGACCTTCAGCCACGGGTGGGGGACACATACTTATTTCCACAACTTTAGATCTTAAAGGGTCAAGCAACGGTATCTGAATCATCCACTATTGCATCATTAATCATAATGGCACTCACCACTCAGCCCCCATATGCTATCTGGAGAAACACTTCATTTCCTAGGTATGAGTTTACTCTTTTATTTCTTCATTCATTATTTCCTAGTTTTCAGATCAAGGTTCTGTACTATATACTAGGGAGACAAGATGAAGATAGAGAACAAATCCTATCCTTCTCATACAGTCTAAGGTCATCAACAATAAACTGGTAGGGGTGCCTGGGTGGCTCAGTCGGTTAAGCATCTGATCCCTGATTTCAGCTCAAGTCACGATCTTGAGGTTTTGAGATCAAGCCCTGCATGAGGCTCATGCTGGACTTGGAGCCTGCTTGAGAGTCTCTCTCTCACTCTGCCTCTCCCCAACCTCCCAGAAAATTAAATAAATAAATAAAAATAAACAGGTAATCAAACAAAGATGTTACTGGAAATTGAGATGAATGCTGTGAAGAATTTATGCCACAGTTCAGAAATTTTATTAATATGAATATGTTTAATTACAAGTAACAAAACAAAAACTACCAGTGATTTCTAAAAAACAAAGATGTTTATCTCTCACAACAGAAGTCTGGAAATAGCTGGCTCCTAAATCAGTATAGTGGCTAAACTATATCATAATGGACCTAGTCTCCCTTGTCTTCTCCCCTCTATTGTTTGTATTTCTCAGCATGTTGGCTTTTTGTCCTTGTGCTTCTCACCTCACGGGTCTAAGCCAGCTGCTGAGGCTCTAAGACAAATGCAGTCAAGGCATGAAGGAGTAGGCAGGGTCTCCTTACTATCTCTCTTTCTATAAGAAAGCAAAAAAAGCTTTCCAGAAGCCTTCTCAAGAAACATCTCTTTACATCTCTTTGGTCAGAACTGGGTCACATGCCCATCGCTAAATCAATCTACGCTCACAAAGAATGAGATTACTGTTTTTGGTTCAGATTATTCATTTCCTAGCACTGGGAGAGGGAACCCCCTCCCTGAAACATGTTGCTATCCTTACAATATCAAGGTTCCTTAAAACATATTTTTAAAAAGGCAAATAGTTTTTAGTAGACACAATAGTGAAAATAAAAATCCAAAGATTCATTCACCAACTAAACAACTAAAATGGGACAAAGACGACTCAAATATCCCTCAAAAGTTTTCAGCCTGGGTAACTACGACAATCATACTGCCAAGAATAGATAAGAGAACGTGGGAGGGAAAACCTAGTTTGTTAGAGAGACAAAAATTAATTCCACTTTCTTCTCCTTGAGTTTGAGGTACAGTCAGACAGTCTGGTAGAAATGGAGAATGCAACTTGAGAGGAAAAGCTGGACTTCAACATAGATATTGGAATCATCCACAATGAGGCAGGATTTGAAACACAGGAATAGACAGAACCACTGGGAGAGAAGAGGGAAAATGCCAGAAAAAAATCTTGGTGAACAGCTATAATTAGGAGACAGTAAGATGATGAAGTTGCCATAAAAGGTAAGGAAGAGGGAATAATTAATTCCAGAGATACAAGAACCAAGGGACCATAATCACGTGGCAGCCAAGGAGTAAAGTTTCTTATTTTTTTTAAAGCTTGTAAGTATTCTCTAGAAGTGGCGCTCAAACCCGTAACCCTAAGATCAAGAGTTTCATGCTGCACTGACTGAGCCAGTCAGGCTCAGGCACCCCAAGAAATAAAGTTTTCAAAGGAATACACTGGTTGACATTGCCGACTGCTACACAGATGTTAATGATTCCAAAATACTCTTGAAAAATTCAAGGAACAGTAGGAACATAATGGTCATGTGCACTTACCTGAATCCCTTTTTGCCTATTCTTTCGAGGACGTTGGAAGGGAAGGAAAATATAGGTTGCCATGTTGGAGGCAATGTTAAGGTAGTAGTGGGAAGGGGTCAGTGGGTAACTGGGAACATTGTGGACAAAGAGGAAGGAGCCTAGAAAGAGGGAAAAGGGTGAGGAGCACTAACGGAATGGGAAAACAGGAAAACGTGCAGAGGCTAAAGGTCATGATAAGGCTAAAAATTAGATTCGACAGGAGAGATGAAAATATGAATATGGAGGTGGTCAGTGAACATGAGATGTTGACATAAAATGGGTAATGAATTTCAAGATATCTAGCGGGTAAGAGAAGTAAAAATAAAGGTCAATACAGGTGAGAGCGTTAAGGCCCAGCAAACTCACAAAAGCCATCAAGAAGGAGAGCACTAAAATTCGCTAAGGACACCACGAAATCTGGAAGTTGGAGGTCAATAGATGGAAATGGGAGTTGGTGAAAGGACACTGGCCCAGTGGTTAAAAATGAATTGGTAAGGGGCACATGGCGGGGCTCAGTTAAGTGCCTGATTTCAGCTCAGGTCACAATCCTGGGGTCCACAGATCAAGACCCACATCGGGCTCCCTGCTCAGTTCCTCTCCCTCTGCCTGTCATTCCCTCTGCTTGTGCTGTCTGTCAAATAAATAAATAAAATCTTTGTTAAAAAATGAATTGGTAAAACTTTAGTGGGAAGAGTATCACTGAGGAAACCAGAGAGCCAACAAAGCATGGGATAAGGGGGTGCAGGGTCGGGAGTCAGGGAGACATTCATTTTATAGAGAGATGTAACTAACACAAAATCTGCTAAGGAGGTTCCAAGGCAGATGCCAAGAAGAGAGGCTAGAACAGAATCCTATTCTGGGGATCCATCATAACAGAACATAACTGCAGTGTGACTGATGGCACATGTACATCCTTTTTCGCACCAGGCACAGGTCCATGACCTCTGCAAACTGTGGACAGTTCAAACAGAAGTACTGCATTCAGTGAGAACCTACAATCCCATTTAATTGCATAATAATGCATACGTATGCAGATGAGAATGTGAGTTACTAAAGATGAATATAGAACATGAGAAATGATGGAGACAGGGGCATGAGAGCAAAAGCAGGGCTCCCTGGGGCAAGCACACCAGTTTCTTGATAATTTAACTCGTGACAGTTAAATGGTAAAGGCTACATATAGGGAGCTAAGAGATAAAAATAGGCAGCTGGTAGTTTGGCTGAGAAGCCAAAGTACTCTTACTTTGAGAAATAAAACCAAAACCAGATTACAGAAGGCTGCAGGCCCTCTGAAATTCACAAGACCTTTGTGAGACTTCTCACACATAGAAGCACAATGACTTGTCCGGGACTCCAAGATTCCTGGTAGGTCAGACTATAGACAGTACAGACAGGTGCCCTCATGAGATGTTATCAGGTCAGGGAAAGGCCAATGAAAATAAGTGACTTAAAGAAGAAAGGAGGGGGAATGGAGAGAGAGAAGGCAAGAGGGGGGACATGGAGGGTGAGGGGAAGGGGCAGTGAGATGGGGAAGCAGGGAAGAAAGGAAAGAAACCATGAAAAGATGAAGCTGTCAAAGGCATCAGACCCCATTCTCCTTATCTCCGCATATCTTCTTATGCAAGAGCATGACCTGCCTTACACAAAGGCAACAAACAGCAGAAAATGAGTGTCTGTGACCCCTAAATTAGTGTGAATAATATTTAAATAAGGGAACAGACTATTTCAGGAGCCATGTAACATTCAGTGGCCACACCAATTACATTTATGTCAACTCTTTCTTCTTGATTTTGGAATAATTGCTTCATGGTTAACACCAGGCAAGATATCTCTTTATCCACATAATTGTGTGTGGAGGCTTTATTAAGCAATTAACCCAAGTAAGCAAGTAAACACCCTCATGATGCATCAAAATTAGCTCCGAGAAATATATGCAATAGAACATAAGCAGAAAAGAAAATCAGGAAGATAAAGGTTCGTACTGTGAAAACATAAGAAGTAAAAATTGCCTTAGAGTGAAAACTCATAGTAAAAAGAACACATGGTGAATACAATGATGTTATACCACTCATCACTGACAGGAGCTCTATAAGCTTTTTCACGGGACCTGTATGTTACTTCATGTTCACTCAACCTTATCAAATACAGAGAATGGCTATCACTGCCTTTAGTTAACAGATGAAAAGGTGAGGCTCAGTGAAATCACTTGTCCATGCATAAACGGTCAGTAAATAACAGACACTAGACTTGAACGTGGATTTTCTGACTCTTGGTGCAGTGGTCTGCCTGGTTCTCCCATATACTCAAACATCTGGACTGAATGAGCAGTATTCCTACCCATTAGCAGAAAACTAGAAGGAATGCTATCTAAATAACACCCCCAAACCCTGGAACTCCATGGTTCCATGCTCACTATCCCTTGAATGCCCTCTTGACAATGAGCAACTTCATCCAATCACACAGTGTGTGTGTGCATGCATGCGTGTGCACACACACACACTGTAGACTTGGGACAGGTAGGGAGCTATAAAACCAACACTTAGGACATTAGGAGTCAATAATGAATATGAGACCAGAGCACGGAAGCTTGCTTCTCTGCATAGAAAGAGTTACCTTGCACCAACTTCCTCTGTGCATAAAACACTGACATTTTCATGCTTAGGGAGCCTGCTTTTGGCTTCCAAAAGCTCTGGCGCCATACCATGCCATCACTGTAACTGCCCTCCAGTGGGCCATCAAAAGCCCAGCTAGAATGTTTTGAGTACAGCAGCTCGCTTGTCACCAAAACACTAAGTTGCGATATTTTATATTTATCTCTATTTAAATTTTAGTGATGCTACATAAATGTTAACATGGTCTTATGCTAATACAATCATGGATAAGTCTTAATAACACTACATACTGGCACACCACTGGGTGAGTTATGGCCTGCTAAACAGGCCTAATGCATGCTTCTCAAGTCACTTGGTTAGTCTCCTTTAAATAAGATGTGACATCAAAATGTTACTGTTTCCCTCAAGAAATGTGTTTCCAGAAGCAATGGCAAGGGACATGTAGGATAATTTGCTCATCTTGAAAATGGAAAGAAGGTACTTGGGATTAGAGGAAAGAACTTTGAAAAGAGCCTGGAGAGAGAGGTTAATAATGTTTGATTTAGTTATTTCATGACTTGAGAAATAAAAAGTGAGCTTCCATAAGTTCTCAAGCCTCTGAAGCCATAAGGATAAGACCCTGGACTTCAGTCTAGGGCTGAAATCACAACGACCTATGACAAACTTACAGATTCTCCACCCTTCCAGTAGATGTACAGGCAAACATCTCCTTGGGCTTCCTGAGAGACTGTCTGGGTGTGGTAGGTGAGACCAAGGTAGGCAGATCGCCCTGGAAGCCACAGCCTACACTGTCAAGAACATAACCACAAGATAACCAGGGCTTGAAGATCCAAGCAGGTTAATGATAAGGGGCACGAAGGCCTGCAGAGTCCTCAGCCTCCCCATGGAAAGATTCTTCCAGCCTTACCAGCTCTGCCCCTCAATTTACTGAGAAAAAACCCAGCAGCCTTTCACGGTGAGGAGGCACCAGTCTGAGATTCTGATTAAGTAACAATAAGCATGGATGAAAGACAAAGAAAATCTTTTCAAAACAAAGCCTACAGGGGCGCCTGGGTGGCTCAGTGGGTTAAGTCACTGCCTTCGGCTCAGGTCATGATCTCAAGGTCCTGGGATCTAGCCCCGCATCGGGCTCTCCGCTCAGGGGAGAGCCTGCCTCCCCTTCTCTCTCTGCCGGGCTCTCTGCCTACTTGTGATCTGTCAAATAAATAAATAAAATCTTAAAAAAAAAAAACCACAAAGCCTACAATGGCAAATGTTTACAATAGCCTTTGTCCTGCAACATCGTAATCCCTGCACCCTAGCAGAGCAACCCCTCATAGCTACTACCCATGCCCTTACACCAAGAATCAGAATACTGACTGGTTCCTATTTTAGAAGCACAAATAGTCCTAAGAGCAGATTTTCAAAAATTAAAGGAACTATGGCTCCAATGGACCAACTACAGCTTGAAGACATCTTGACTTTTTTAGTATTATGATGTGGTGCCCAAACATCTTTCTGTATCCACTCTTAAGAGATGCTGTATCCCCATTTCTCTTACCTTATCACTCTTCTAGCATAAGCCGGACTAACTAAAATTTAAACAAATCCCAACCCAAAGAGTACAAATACCTGACTGCATGTTGATTGGTACCACATGATAAGGAGAAGGCATATATTCCCCCCACAAAGCCCATCTGGGTCAGGTTCAACATTTATTCATCACTAGATGTAGCTTCTAGATACATCTACTAGATGTAGATTGCAAAAGGATCAACTCTTAGAGTTCATTCCCTTCCACTCAACCAGCTATGGGTGGTCTAACTTTTTATTAGCTCTGAATGCAACAGAGAATGTGATCTAAAATTCATTATTGTATGTCCATAAGATGAGAGGGAACACAGAGTCAGACACGGTAACAACATGGTGAAAATGCTTATCTACTTGGAGTAAGGACAGAATCAAATTCTTACCCTAGTTTCATTAGGATTACAATGAAATGTGGATAGGGATATGCAAGACTTCAAGTGTAACCTTTCTCCAGGCCAATCAGGTCAAAAGTAAAGCTAGACATCACCTGAAGGGCCCTAACAATCCTGGCCAATGGGATGTCCATCCGTGCTGCTCACCTGGAAAAGGCAGCTCCCAGCACAAACGCAGCATACTCCTTCACCAGGGGCTCTGTACTGTTCAGCCCATTGATCACCACTTGAAGGCCACCAAAGGAAAGCAGACCCTGTGCATTATCCATCTGCAACAAAGGCACGGCTTAGTATATACAGCCATCAAGCAAAGAAAAGCCCTTCTTATTTATTGCCTTTCTTTTGGTAAGTATTCAAAAATCCCCAAAAAAGTCAAGTAAAAAGTAAGGGTGGCCATTCTGACCAACTAGAAAAGATCTGTAGTAACAAATTAAATTCTTAAATTTGAGACTTCCAAATTCATCTAACATGATTGATGAGCACCTGCATGGGAAATGGCCGAAATGGCACCTAGTTTTTGCTTACGCCAAATGTGTCCTGGAAAAATTCTATAACCATCATGAATCACAAAGCTTGCTCCTAACAAGCTTTCTAACACAAAGATCTGGCATCATCAGGACTTCTAAATGGTGTCATGCTTCCGGTTCATGTCCAGTCCTAGTGCGGGGAATGGAAGCAGCAAACACTTAAAAAAAAGAAGTCCTCTCTCTTCCTCACTTCATACAATCTAAGGCTGACTGACTCTGTGGACATTCATGATAAAATTTGCACGGAATTCTCTCTCTCAATGGCGGTTCTCTAGGCCCGAGTTACTGGCTAGTGGCTATTATTGGAGAGTGCATAACATTCCCATAATCAAATAAAATTCTATCAAACGGCACTGGTCTAGGCTACCCTTTCAGGTCCAAAGCTCCAAGGACAGTCTAAAGTATTTCCCTTTTATTCTACAGGGTATTTCACTCCCCAGGCTTTCTTAGTATCCTGGAACAAGAAAACTCAACTTGTTCAGAAAGGTCACTGGATCCTATTTTCTCCATGTAGTACTACAGTCTCCCTTGGAAACACCTCTGTTGCTACAAAGACTGCCTCTTGCCCACAGTCTGATCCCACTCTACGAATCATCAGGAAAATGTAGAAAGCTAGCCCAACACCGTGACTGCTATCCACCTTTTCCTCCAGATGCCTCCGTTTCCTATCTGACTGGGCCCTTCCAAACTAGACAAAGACTGTAACAGAGAAATTGAGTTTGAAGGACTTTGACTCTGCCTGTTTCTGGGTACACCTAGACTGTTTTCATCACTTATAAGATCATTTTTATATATTCTGATATAATCTCCACAAGAACAGGGGTTTTTTCTGCCTGTCCATTGTTATAGGCCCAGTGATTAGAACAGTGCTGAGCATATACTTAGGTGCTCAATAATATACTTAGATGAGTAGAAAAGGCAACCTGGGTATCTGTGCCAACAAAATGGATGGGTCCTTGGTACCAGAAACCCGAAGAGATGGCCAATCCAGGGTCCTGAAGTTTGGAGTCTGCTCTGCTATCTGGGCCCCCAAGTCAGGGCTGGGATTTTTCCATCTCAATCTGTCCTTATGAAGAGTTATTACTGGATCATAGGCCAGCCAAATAGGGAGACTCAGAGCTGGGTGTCTGGCTGAGGTAAGTACAATAATACCTCATGAGCCTTCCCTTCTCACAGTTTTAAAATCTAAGAACTCACTGCCTCTTTTTGATCCCCTCCCCCAAGTTTTCTGGATAACAAAGCCATGGCTCAGAGTCCTGTCATGCAATGCCTGGGGTGGCTACTTGTCGAAGCTGGTAGGAACTCCTAATGGAATGGCTGCCAGTCTGACAGCCCCAAAGCAACACAGAGTCACAGAGGTTCTGTTGCAGATGTAGTTTATCTTCATTACTACAAAGACAATTCAGGGGATTATAAATTCTAACATTTATATAAGCCTCTCAACCTTTTCAATATGTTTTCTCACTTGTTATTTCACTGAAAACGAGGAAGAAAAGAGTCATTCTGCCCACTGTACACACGGAAGATCAAGCTCCAAAATCTGGGCCCTGCTCAGTATCACACAGAAGTCATGATCAGGGCCCAGGTCTGCAGTTCCACATCTAGGTCTAGGGCCATAGGTTTCCCCAGGCTACCTTCAGGATGGGGTGAGACAGGTGGATAGAAACTCAAGGTAGAGGGAGGGAGTGTATGAGGAAGGACACAGTAGGAACTGTGCCAACACTCCAGAGGAAGAGAACCAGAGCACTGGCCAGACAATCAGACAACAGGAAATAGAGAAAGGGAGACATTGAGGAAAGGCAACATACCACGCTGCCCTGTGGTATGTTGGGCAGACAGAAGCTGCACCTCATAAGTAACTCACAACCATTTTCTAAACACACATGTATGCTTTTTCACAAACCCTGTTTAATATTCCAATATGGCAGGAGCGTCTGAAGAGGGCAAGTTAAGCCTCACCAGAGAACTGGTTCTTGGTCTGACCTAGGAATAAGTCAGGTGATGTTGAAGAAACTGTTTACCCCACTTCATAATCCATGAAAGCAGAATAGGACGTCACCCTAGAGGTAACACTGCCAGATAACCACCAGACTTGCATGGAAAACAAAAACAAAAACAAAAAAACCCCAAAACATTTTGTCAGGGCCCTGCTGGCCTCCTGTATACTCATTCCCCTCTAGGTATAATCAGCTCTCTAGTCATTTGGCCTTTCATGCTCAGCTAAAGGAAGAGTCTGTAGAAACCTGATACCTAAAGATCCACCCAAGTATGTTAAATGAGAAAAAATAAAAGCTGCCAAGATCAGAGCAGGACTAAGTTGGCCAATAACCCCTAAGATCCTTAATCCTTTAAATATCTGTAACAGAAAAGCTGTTGGAATTCTTGTTTTTCACCCTGAAGCGAAACACAGGAAAGAGGAAAGAGAACTCAGGCCCACTTTTTCTCTAAGAGGATCATAGACCTGCTATTTGAGTCCTGAGAAACAGTTAGGAGCAAAGGAAGAAGATGAAGAGGCCGCATCATAATTCCTGCAGATACAGTATACACTCATCCTCTCTCACCACAAAGGCTAGCACAATCCTAAAGAAAGAAAGAATGTCTTTTAGCCTAGTTTATAGAGAACAAGGACGCAGTCATGAGTGGGAGGATGTTGAAGATCTGTGTCTTGATGAGGATCTCAAACAAGCTTTTGATTATGATTACACAGTCTTCCTGGGCCACCATCGTCCCTAGTCTGAATTATGGCAATAGCTTTCTATCTGGTTCCTGTGCCCACACCCCCTGCCTCCAGTCTAATTCTCAACAAAGCAGGGAGAGGGATCCTTTAAAATTAAGTCAGAGCAAGTTATTTTTCTGCTCAACAGCCTTTAATAAGGTCCAGTTTCATATTCGTTTCCATGGTTGACAAGGCAGACCATGATCTTCCCTCATTATCTGACTGAGCTTCATCTATGTCCCTTTCTCATCTCCTGAGATGCTCCTTTCCCATACTGCCAATCCTTACCATTAACTACTTTTTATTTGCCCATAGTATTTATCAACTTTATTATTATTTTTTTTAAAGATTTTATTTATTCATTTGACAGAAAGAGAGAGAGATCACAAGTAGGCGGAGAGGCAGGCAGAGAGAGGGGGAAGCAGGCTCCCTGCTGAGCAGACAGCCCGATGCAATGCGGGGCTCGATACCAGGACTCTGAGATCATGACCTGAGCCAAAGGCAGAGGCTTTAACCCACTGAGCCACCTAGGCGCCCCATATTTATCAACTTTAAACAGAACACCCATAATTTATTTATTAGTTATGTTTATTATCTGTCTCCACTAGAAGCTAAGCTCCACAATTTTGTTCACAGATGTATTTTAAGTGCCTGGAATAGCTCTTGGGACTTAACAGGGATGCAATAAATTAATTTACTTAAACAAATGACTTCTCTTATTGCTTTTCCTTAGATCTACCTAATAGATCTTTTTGAGCTTCATTCAAATGATTTCAGTATCCTAGGAGAGACAGAGTGACCAAAAGGTTAAGAGCATTGGTTAGGGTCAGACAGACCCTCTTGCAAATCCCAGCTCTACCACTCACTAACTGGATGACCTTGGGCATTATCAGGTGTGACCTGTGTCTTACTTGCCTCAGTGATAAAATGGAACTAGTAACAGCACCCACTCAGAAGGCAGCTGTGGAAATCAATAAATTGGTTTGTACAAAACACTAGAGTAAGTGCCCTCTCTATAACAACGCTCAATAAATATTAACTACTGTAATTATGGCACAAGTGTGATCAGTCCTTTCCCTGCCGCAAACTCTCCAATGGGTCTTAAAATCAAGGATAAAATCATAAAGAGCACAATACTCCCAATTCCACCTCTCTGACTCTCTAACCTTCCCACTTTATCTATGCTATCGTATCTAGTATTTCCTAGGTCCTTAATCTCTCCAAGCGCTTCTCAACCTCAAAATCTTTGCACATGCTCTTCCTCTGCCTGTGGTACTCTGATTTAAGGGCTGGCAAATGTCTTCAAGGGGTCTGACAGTAATGATTTGTGGCTTTGTGAACCACGGGGTTTCTGTCACAACCCTTCAACTCTTCACTGTAGCATAGAAACAGCCCAAAAAACAGAATAATACATAAAGAAATAGATGTGGCTGTGTCCCAGTAAAACTTTATCTACAAAAGCCTTCTTCAACACCTCTGACTAGGCTAAGTTCCCCTGTTATAAACTCCCACAATACTCTCTGGAGCTTTTATCACAATCTTAAGTTTAAATTTATTGTTAATTGTTCATTGTTCAGTTGTTCATGATTTCATTGTTCCCTCTTCCAGACTGTAAGTTACATAAAACAGGGACCATGGCTGTTTCGCCCCTGCTGTGTAACAGGTACTGAAAAAATAATGGATGTAACACAGCAAATGAAAAAAGAGGTTGGCCCTTTCTTCTAGAATGGATCTTACTACAGTAGCTATTGGCCTAGGTTAAAAATACTAGATGCCCTGAGAGAGGAGTAAAGATGCTGGTGCTATTTTCTTAGGATTTAGGGCAGGGAGGTTTGCTGTTGAAGATGTTACTTAAAAGTCAGATTTATGGACAGAGAAATACGATACCTGATGGACATAATATTCAAGATCAAAGAGTGCAGCAATCTTCTCTTCTAGGCTGGAGCTGGAACTATTGAACTTGTTGATTAGCCGTACCATGATCTGCATGTCAGTCTCAATGATAACATTCAGCTCCTCAAAGTCCTTCTTCAGCTCCTCGATGGGGCGAAAGAGTTGTTTAACCTTGGCCTGCCTTGCCTAAGAAAATAATAGAAGCAAAGGGGTTAAGTAGATCAATTGGGGACATCTCCCCGAGACAGTCGCTATCTACCATGGATGTCCGTTCTCAAAGAACTGCTGCTCCCGGATTCAAAACCTTCTTTCATCTGTACTATCAAAAAATCCTCCCACAGGAATACCTCATTTTATTGAACTTCACTTTGCCACACTTAGAGATGTTAGGTTGTGGCAACCTGCATTTAGCTACTCTATCAGCATCATTTTTTTTTTTTTAAAGATTTTATTTATTTATTTGACAGACAGAGATCACAAGTAGGCAGAGAGGCGGACAGAGAGAGAGGAGGAAGCAGGCTCCCCGCTGAGCAGAGAGCCCGATGTGGGGCTCGATCCCAGGACCCTGGGATCATGACCTGAGCCGAAGGCAGCGGCTTAACCCACTGAGCCACCCAGGCGCCCCCAGCATCATTTTTTCCAACAGCATTTGCTCACTCTGTGTGTCTGTGTCACACTTTGGTAATTCTTGCAATATTTCAAACATTTTCATTATTATATTTGTGTTTTATTTAAGGATTTTTTTTTTATTTGTTGAGAGAGAGAGCGAGAGAGTACAGAAGGAGAGGGAAAAGGAGAAGAGACTCCTGCTGAGCAGAGAGCCTGACATGGGACCCGATCCTAGAACCCTGGGATCATGACCTGAGCCGAAGGCAGACCCTAACTGACTGAGCCACCCAAATGCCCCTCATTATTATATTTGTTATGGTGATCTATGATTGGTGGTATTTGATATTACTACTGTAGTTGTTTTGGGTGCCACAAACCATACCCATATAAGACACTGAACTTAACTGATAAATGTTTTGTGTATTCTGACTGCTCATTGGTAGGCAATTCCCCCATTGCTCTCCTTCTTCTTGGGCCTATTTCCTAAGACACAATGATTTTGAAATTAGGCCAATTAATAACCCCATAATGGCCTCTTAAGTATTCAAGTGAAAGAAGAGTCTCATGTCTCATTTTAAATCAAAAGCTAAGAAATGACTAGTCTTAGTGGGGATGGCATGTCAAAAGCTAAGATAACTGAAAGACAGGCCTCTTGTGCCAAACAGTTAGCGAAGTTGTGAATGCAAAGAATTCCTGATGGAAACTGAAAAGCTATTCCAATGGACACACAAATCGTAAGTAAGCAATACATTAGTATTGCTGACATGGAGAAAGTTTTAGTGGTCTGGATAGAGGATCAAACCAGCCACAACAACTCCTTAAACCAAAGCCTAATCCAGAGGTCTTAAAAATTTTGTTAATTTTATGAAAGCAGAAAGAACATTTGAAGCTAGCAGAGGTTGGTTCATGAGGTTTCAGAAAACAAGCCATCTCCATAACAGAAAAGTGCTATGTGAAGCAGCACATGCTGATACAGAAGATGCAGCAAGTTATCTGGAAGATCTAGCTAATCCATGAGGGTGGCTAGACTCAGGAATAGGTTTTCAATCAAGACAAAGTACCCTTCTATTGGAGGAAGATGCCATCTAGGACCTACATAGCTACAGAGAAGTCAATGCCCGGCTTCAAAGCACACGGTGATTTTCTTGGTAGGGGCTAATGCAACTGCTGACTTTGGGTTGAAATCAATGTTTATTTACTACTCCAAAAATCCTAGGGCCCATAAGAATTAAGCTAAATCTACTTGGCCTGTCCTCTATAAATGGAACAACAAAGCCTGGATGACAGCTTGTCTACTTACAACATGGTTTACTGAATATGTTAAGACCAACATTGAGAACTGGCAGAAAAAAAAACAACAAAAAACCACCTTTCAAAATTATTACTTCTTACGGACATGGCACCTGGTCACCCAAGAGCTCTGAGGGAAATGTAAGCCAAGATTAATATTGTTTTCATGCTTGCTAACATAACATCTATTCTGCAGCCCATGGATGAAGGAGTTATTTAGACTTTCAAGTCTTAATTAAAATAATAAGAAAATGTATTTTATAAGGCTATAGTTGCCATAGATAGTGTTTCCTTTAATGGATTTGGGCAAAGTAAACTGAAAACCTGTTGGAAAGTATTCCCCATTCTAGATCCCATTAAGAACGTAACAGGAAGAAGTCAAACTATCAACATGAACAGGAGTTTAGAAGAAGTTGATTCTAGCACTCATGCATGACTTGACAAGTTCAAGTCTTCAGTGGGGGAAATAAGTGCAGATGTGATAGAAATATCAAGAGAATTAGAAGTGGAACCTGAGGATGTGACTGAACTGTTGCAACATGATAAAACTTTAATGAATGAAAAGTTGCTTCTTATGGATGAGCAAAGAAAGTAGTTTCCTGAAATGGAATCTACTCCTGTTGAACATGCTGTGAAGACTGCTGAAATGACAACAAAGGATTTAAAATACTACAGAAACTCAGCTGATAAAGCAGTCAACGGGTTTGAGAGAGCTGACTCCCATTTTAAGAGAAGTTCTACGGTGGGATAATATTATCAAACCGCATCACATGCTACAGAGAAACTGTTCCGGAAATTGTTCGATGTGGCTAAAGTCACTGCTGTCTTATTTTAAGAAATCACCACAGCTACACTAATGTTCAGCGACTACCACCCTCATCAGTCAATGCCATCAGCATTGACACAAGACCCTCCACAAGCAGAAGGATTACAACTCACTTATAAGCTCGAGGGGTTTAGCATTTTTTAGCAATAAAGTACTTTTTAAAAATTAACATACAATGTATTATTTGTTTCACGGGTACAGGTCTGTGAATCATCAGTCTTACACAATTCACAGCACTCACCATAGCACATACTCGCCCCAATGTCCATCACCCAGCCACCCTGTCCCTCCCCATCCACCCCCCAGTAGCCCTCAGTTTGTTTCCTAAGATTAAGAGTCTCTCATGGGGTGTCTCCCTCCCTGGTTCCATCGTTTCATTTTTCCCTCCCTTCTCCCCACAAACCCCCGCCCTGACTCTCAAATTCCTTGTATCAGAGAGATCATATGATAATTATCTTTCTCTGACTGACTTAGCAATAAAGTATTTTTTTAATTAAGGCATGCATATTGTTTTTTAGACATAATGCTATTGCATATTTAGTAGACCACGGTACAGAGTCACCATAACTCGTACATGCACTGAAACCAAAAAATTAATCTGACTTGATTTATTGCAGTGGTCTAGAACCAAACCCATACTGTCTTCAAGGCATACCCACACCTTCTAAGATGCCCACAGAAGAGAGCCCTCTGCCCCAAAAACACACTCAAGATTTTCCAAGATTCACTTATTCTAGTCTGACTTCTAATGTTCAAGAAGAATGGAAAGTCTTCTTGCTGCCATCACTGAGGTCAGGGGAAGTAATGCAAGCTCACCTTCAACCCCTAACCTCAGTTGAAAAGGCTGAGGGCTAAGGTGGAGTAATCGGCACCTTGGTTCTGTATCTTCAACAATCATTTAATATCTTTGCTCTGCCCTGCCCAATCCAGCAACATTTTAGGGAAACCCGGATGTAAGAAACTGCAGGTAAAGAGCTGTCAGAATGGGAGCAATTTGCTGATGAAAATTAAATCACTGTCATTACTGTCGATCTAACTACAGGTGTACAATTTGTTCAACTGTTTGAAGTGGCTAAATTACTGTATGTACTATACTCAAGTCTCAATTTTCTCTCAATCCTTCCCCACCCCACACACATACAAAAATTTAAAAAATGAAATTATGCTGGAAGTGAAAAAAAGACTTTAATTAGATATTTTATACATCTGACACTTCCATGTTCTCCCCAATTTTAGAGGACAGTGCTTATAAATAGAGTCCAGAAGATCACAGTGGTTTATGTCTCTATCTTCCCAGAAAAATTAAAAGGCACGAATATTTTAAAAAGTAGAATGATGAGCAGCTGTCAGCTCCAAACTGCTCATCTGTTACCTATGGATTTTCTCCCCAGTTACAAGTACTGAAATGAATCAGCCTTTCTTAAAAAAGATCAAGCTCCTAGCAGAGTAATCACATGTATGGGATGTCACATCCTGCTTCTTCAGAATAAAACAACAGTGAAATGTTCCCCCTACATCCAGCTAAAGGACTCTGGATGGCCGCCAAAGGCAGGGCAAAAAGGTCTGGGGAAGTTGAGGCACTGCCTAGCATTGTGGGATGACAGGGAAGTGAGCACCTCCATCTCACCTAAGTGATTTATACATGGCCCTCAGGAAGAGGGCCTCTTTTAAGGAAAAAAAAAAAAATCACAAAACCTTTTTATTTTGCAATAATTATAAAATTCCAGAAAGTTACAAAAATAATACAGCAAGTACCATGTACCCTTGGTTCAGCTTTCCTCAATGGCAGCATCTTACATAACAGTACACTAGCAAAACCAAGAAAATGACAAAGGTTCGGACGCCTGGGTGGCTCAGTTGGTTAAGACGCTGCCTTCGGCTCAGGTCATGATCCCAGCATCCTGGGATCGAGTCCCACATCGGGCTCCTTGCTCAGCGGGAGCCTGCTTCTCCATCTGCCTCTGCCTGCCACTCTGTCTGCCTGTGCTCATTCTGACAAATAAATAAATAAAAATCTTTAAAAAAAAAAAAAATGACAAAAAAAAAAATGACAAAGGTATAATACTGTTAAACAGACTATAAGCCTTACTCAGATTTTATCAGCTTTTACATGTGCACATGTGCATGTATATGCATGTATATTATTCTATACAATTTTATATATATATATATTTTTTTTTCATGCATCCGCCAGAACAATCAGGCTACCAAACTACCGCACCACCATCAAACAACTCCACTGTGCTACCCCCCTCTATAGCTACATGTCACCCTCCCTCCCAACCCTGTGCCCTGGCAATCACTACTTTGTTCTCCATCTCTCTAATTCTGGCATTTAGACAATATTATAAAGATGGAATCACAAAGTCTGTAATCTTTGGAGATGGTATTTTTATATGAACATAAAGCACTTGAGATCTATCCAAGTTACCACACACATCAATGGTTCATTTATTTTTAATGCTGAGTAGTACTACATTATACAGATGTACAGTTTGCTTAACCATTCACCTGTTGAATATCTGAGTTGTTTCCAGGTGTTGGCTATTATGAACAAAATCACATAAATATTTGTATAAGGGTTTTTATATAAATTCAAGTTCTTATTTCTTTGGGATAAATGCCCACAAGTATGACTGCTGGGTCATACAATACATGTTTGGTTTTATAAGAAACCACCTATTTTCCACGGTGACTTACATTTTACATACTCACTAACAATGTATGAAACACCCAATTTCTCCATATCCTCACTAGCATTTAGCATTATCACCACTTTTGTTTCAGGTATTTTAATAGATGTTTAGTGATAGCTCATTGTGGACTTAATTTGCATTTCTCCAAAGGCTAAAGACATTAAACATCTTTTCTTGTGCTTATCTGCCATTCACAAATCATCTTTGGTGAATTATCCATTTGTTCATTTCCTTTCCCTGTTCTCTAAATTTGTTGTCAGTTTTTACTGTTGAGCTTTCAGAGTTCTTTATATTCTAGATTGAAGTCTTTAATCAGATACAGTCTTTGCTTTGAACAGATCTTTTTTTTTTTTTTTTTAAGATTTTTATTTATTTATTTGACAGACAGAGATCACAGGTAGGCAGAGAGGCAGGCAGAGAGAGGAAGAGAAGCAGGCTCCCTGCTGAGCAGAGAGCCCGACTCGGGGCTCGATCCCAGGACCCTGGGATCATGACCTGAGCTGAAGGCAGAGGCTTTAACCCACTGAGCCACCCAGGCGCCCCGATTTGAACAGATCTTATACGCACCAAGTTCAAATACTATAGTTTCAATAACACCATATTCCCAACACTAAACAAATTTCAGTTACCACAAATTTAACTGTAATTGCATGAAGTATAAACTGTTGCTGGCTCTTCAGTCCACAACTCACTAATGTAACATAAATGCTGCTGATGATGAGCAGCTGATCATACCACTTCTTTCTAACTCTGACAGGCCACTGCAAATGAGTTCATACACAGAGGTATAGTGTAGTTGTAGTTGTAGGACTTCCTCATCCTCCAATGACAAAACCACAAAACATTTCATAAAAATGGGTATGCAAAAGAAAGAAGTGGCAGGAAAGAAGAAAGTGCTACAAAGAAACTAACAGTGTTAACTCTGAAAGTGAAACTCATATGGAATGTATATGGAGCTACAGAAGATGCCACAATTTTTGCTTCAACTATCAGTCTTTTTCTTTTTCATTTTTTAAGATTTTATGTATTTTTTTTTTGAGAGAGAGAAAGACAGCAACAGAGGGAACACAAGCAAGGGGAGTGGGAGAGGGGAAGAACAGGCTTCCCACAGAGCAGGGAGCCCGATGCAGGGCTCGATTCCAGGACCCTGGGATCATGACCTGAGCCGAAGGCAGACACTTAATGACTACCACCCAGACGCCCCCAAACATTATTTTTCAAACGTAAGAGAATGACAGTCTGTCCTTTCCCCCCTTATTTTCATTCATTTTATTGTTCTTTTCTTCTTCCTGATGATTCCAAGTTTTGTTCTACTGTTATTTCATTTTTACTTGGAGAATATTCTTTAGTCTTTCTTCGAGGTACATCGGCTAGTAACAAATATTTTCAGTTTTCTTTTGTGTAAGAATGTCTTGATTTCGGGGTGCCTGGGTGGCTCAGTGGGTTAAGCCTCTGCCTTCGGCTCAGGTCATGATCCCAGGGTCCCGGGATCGAGCCCCGCATCGGGCTCTGCTCAGCAGGGAGCCTGCTTCCCCCTCTCTTTCTGCCTGCCTCTCTGCCTACTTGTGATCTGTCAAATAATTAAATAAAATCTTAAGAAAAAAAAAAAAAGAATGTCTTGATTTCTCTTTCACCCATGAAGGATATTTTCATTGGCTATAGAATTCTGATTGAACAGTTTTTTCAGGACTTGAAAATATTGTGCTACATACTCTGGTCTTGGTAGTTTCAAATGAAAAAAATGCACTGTCAATCATTATACCGTAAGCTAGTTTTTTTTTTTTTTCTATCTGTTTTCAATATTTTTTCTGTATTTAATTTTCAGGAGGTTGACTGTGAAGAGTCATGGTGTTGATATCTCTGAGTTTATCCTACTGAAAATTCAGTTTCATCAATCTATTTGTTTATGCTCTTCATCATATTTGGGGATTTTTCCATCCTTATTTCTTAGTTTATTTTTTCATTATTTTTCAGTACTCTCTCCTTTCCTAAGACTCCAATGACAGAAATGTTAGATCCTTCCTTGTAATCACACAGGTCCCTAAGTCTCTGTTCATTTTTTTTTCCTATTTTTAATCATTTCTGTCTTCAAGTTTATTGGTTCTTCTCTTTCCTATTCTGCTACTGAGCCCTAGTCAGTGATTTTTGAACATTTTCAGTTGTATTTTTTCAGTTCTAAAAACTTCATTTGGTTCTTTTTTCTATCATCTGCTTCTTTCCCACGGTTGTCATTTGTTTCAAGAGTGTTCAGAATCTTTTGTTGAATGATTTTTATAACTGCTTTAAAATCCTTTTTAGGAAATTCAAACTTCTGTGTCATCCCACTGTTGCCATCTATTAACTGTTTTGCTAGTTCAAGGTTTGATTTTTTTTTTTTTTTTAATTCTGGATATTTGGGGTATTAGTTTTAAGATTTCTCTAACTTACTGAATCTTCCTTTCAAGCAAGCAGTTAAAATGTTTACATTTGGGGTGCCTGGGTGGCTCAGTTGGTTAAGCAGCTGCCTTCAGCTCAGGTCATGATCCCAGAGTCCTGGGATCGAGCCCCGCATTGGGCTCCCTGCTCAGCGGGAAGCCTGCTTCTCCCTCTCCCACTCCCCGTGCTGTGTTCTCTCTCTCAGTATGTCCCTATCAAATAAATAAAATCTTTAAAAAAAAAATTTTTTTTTTAATGTTTACATTTAATACGCTGGTTCTGTCCTTCTTATATGGCTATGACTCTACGACAATTTAGTTTCTGGACCCTATGCCGCATTATTTTGGTCTGTTTCCTTTATAACCTGCCAAAAGCACATCTAGAAACCTGGGAGTATTCCACACTGTGTTTCAGTTATCAAATCTTCTGCTCTGTTAATTCTGGTCAGTTTTTCACATGGGTCACCAGAGAATATGGCCAAGGCTTCATTTATTAAATCCCTTTCTCCAGCTCCCTGTCTCCAAAATCCTACCACCATTCTCTAGTTAGGAGGAAGAACATCACCTGCCACCACTGGACACTCTACACTGGGACAGAAATCCTTCCTTGGCCTCTTTACCACCCTGCTGGGGAAACTGAAACACTGCTTCACTGATGCTGGTATGAGGGTGGAAGTTCAGGCTCCTCACTTACCCTCACTGACAACGTCCCAAAGTGGGGAGCAAAATGATGCCTCACACTATCTCAGTGCCAAGTAGGAGGTAAGAATATAGATTCTCCATTCACCATAACCCATTCCCCCCCAACTCCCACCAACACACACAATGGCATCACCTCTGCTCCTAGTGAAAAATCACCTTGGTAGTGTAAGGCAGGGGAAGACATTCAAATATCCTACTTGGCCTCTACCGATACCACCCCAGCAGGTGAAGCAGCCTGCTACCCCCATGTAGAGGGTAGAAAACCAGGCTCTGCCCTTGGTGTCTACTGATACCACACCAGCAGAGGAAATAGAGAGTAGTCTCTTACCATTGGGCAGAGGGTAGAAATTCCAGCTCTCTGTTCAAGGCTCACTGATGCCACCTTGGTTAAGGCAGCAGAATATTGCATCACATCCTATCATTGCCATACATAGGGGGTAGAAGTTCAGCCTACCCACTTGGCTTCTGGTGACACCACTTTGGTGTAGGAATGAGAATGCAGCCTGCTACCACCAAGTAGGAGGTAGAAATCCAAGTTTCCCATTCAACTTCTGCTGGTACAAATGTGGGGTGGGAGATTTCCATCATCTCTGGCTAAACTAGGACAGATATTGTCAAAAAGAACATAGCAATGAGGGGCGCCTGGGTGGCTCAGTGGGTTAAGCCTCTGCCTTTGGCTCAGGTCATGATCCCAGGGTGCTGGGATCAAGCCCCGCATCAGGCTCTCTGCTCGGTGGGGAGCCTGCTTCCTCCTCTCTCTCTGACTGCCTCTCTGCCTACTTGTGATCTCTCTGTCCAATAAATAAATAAAATCTTAAAAAAAAAAAAAAAAGAAAGAACATAGCAATGAGCCCCTGATCCACATCTCTAACCATTCATCAGTCAATGGACATTTGGCCTCTTTCCAATAATTTGGCTATTGTTCATAACGCTGCTTAAACATTGGGGGGCATGTATCCCTTCAAATCAGTATTTTTGTATCCTTGCAGTAAATATCTAGTAGTGCAATACCTGGATCATAAGATAGTTCTATTTTTAACTTTTTGAGAAACCTCCATACTGTTTTCCAGACTGGCTGCACCAGTTTGCATTTCCATTAACAGTTTAAGAGGGTTCCCCTTTCTCTGCATCCTCACCAACACTTGTTTCCCAAGTTGTTAATTTTAGCCATTCTAACAGCTGTGAGGTTAAAAAATATTTTCTTAATATTCATACTTTTCTATACGAACTTAACTATGGGAAAGAACACCACTAAAAGAGAACAAAAAGAAGAGATGGGTAGAGTGGGTCTACCACCCACAGAGAAGACATGAATGAGGGGCTTACTGCTATGTTCCCATCAGGCCCACATGAAGCCCAGAGGGGATGACAAGTGAGAATGAGTCCAATCCCTGGCCATAGGAACATCAATCTCTGTTCTAAGCATCTAGGCACACACCTCTCTCTTCTGCTGACCTCTGCTTCACCAGGTAAGAGGATTTGATTTTCCCCACCCTCCTAACCAGTGCTATGATGAAATTTTATCTTTCACCTTCCTACAACCACTGCTGCTACTACTGCCATCCTGCTACTCATCTTCTCATACCATATACACTCTCCATACTGGGAGACGTGACTTCACTAAGATGAGGAAAAGACATGTAGGACATGGTCTGCATATTAACACATCCTAATTAGGTCCTCCTCGACACCAAAACCAAAAACCAAAACAACAAAAGGCTCATTTGTCTCAGAAACGCTTAGCTCTAAAGGATCTGAGGGACCTAAGGCTCCTTCCACTTAACATATAAGCTGTCAAGAACCTGATGCTGCCCCTCCAAGATACTGCCCGGATTCTGGGGCACCGGTAGAGAGACAAAGCAAAAGAGGACTGTGAGAAGGATAAGAGGGAGAACTTAGAGAGCTCTCTGAAGTAGCTATCAGAGGAGCTTCTTTCAAGGACAGACCTCAAATGCAAGTGTAAAAAAATGATACGGGAGCAGAGCTTGAGTTGTTCAGTCAGTTAAGCATCTGCCTTGGGCTCAGGTCATGATCCCAGGGTCCGGGGCTCAAGTCCCACATCACGCTCCCTGCTCAGCAAAAAGCCTGCTTCTCCCCTTGCTTGTCCTCTCTCACTGCCAAATTAAAAATAATACATACACACATACACACACACACACACACACACACACACACACAATTTATTTTTTTTAATGATGTGGGACATTTCTCTGGCTATCACATGAGTTCATTATCCATCTCAAGTTTAAGATTGGGCTGCATTTCTGCCTTTTTTGTCCTTCTCATTCCCTTAGTTTGACACAAATTTAGAACTGGAGGAAACCTCAGCCATCCTCTTGTTCCACCCCTGTGCTATACATTTAGGAACATGAACCCTGGAACAGGGAATACATTTGCTACATGTTCAAAGGACATGGACAAGGATCAAGGCTTCCTTCCCAGCCTACCTCCTCTGTTCTTTAAGCTTGTGTCTAATCCAAGTGAAATTAAGGAGATTTGTGTTTTAATCTCTAATTCCCTCACTCTTGTCTGTAAAAATGAAGAGTATGATTGTCTCTGCTTTGTGCCTCAATTTCCCCAAACATATAATGCAAAGTTAGATCCTAAACAATGAAATGCTCCCAGCATTTGTTTATTTTTTTTAACTTGTCTATAAAGGATTACTTATTTGGCATTAACTACCCTTTGAATTATTTTATAGTATTATTATCATAACCCCATGTACATTTTAACAGCTTCAGGCAGAAGTGATTCCCTTCAAGGCTGTCCAGTAGGCTTACTAACTCCCTGGAAAGAGTATCACACACCTTGTCTTCCTTTGAACTCTCCACTTCTGCCCCCTCCTTGAATTTTGCCAGAGCACTCTTGAGGTCCTGAGATGTGTAGGTGTTAGTGTTGATGTCCAGCCTGTCCAAAGAGAAAGTGAGAGTCAGGAAGGAGGCACCATCTTTCCCAAGGAAAAATCACCCCCACCCCACCACCACAGGGGCTGGCACTCCAAAACAAGGTAAGCCAGGCCAGCTCTAACTCAGACTGCACCACTCTAGCTTTGCCTTTGGTCAGCCACAAGCAAACAGGTAGTCTTACCTTGAAGCTAGAGGAGAAAATACACAGTTGAAGATGGTGTCATTTCATGAAAGAGGAGGAAATGCCATGAGGCAGACAGAGGCCTACCATGGAGAGAGAGCTCTCAGCCAGCTACACAGGCAGAAGTATGCCTGGAATGTCAGTGTGATGCTGTTCTGGCAGCATGTGACAGGCAGGACCTCCTGGAGGATAGTGGGCACAAAGGGTACAGCAAGCACCCTATTTATATTCTTCTAGTAAAGGGACCAATAGGGACCGGAGCACCCCCCTATATGGGCCTGGTCTGATTTCACAAGGCAATCTTTCTTCACAAAAAAAGGCTGGATAAAATCACACCTTTAAAACCAACTCCTGGGGGCGCCTGGGTGGTTCAGTGGGTTAAAGCCTCTGCTTTTGGCTCAGGTCATGATCCCAGGGTCCTGGGATCAAGCCCAGCATCAGGCTCTCTGCTCAGCAGGAAGCCTGCTTCCTCCTCTCTCTGCCTGCCTCTGCCTACTTGTGATCTGTCAAATAAATAAATAAATCTTTAAAAAAAAAAAATGAAAAAAAAAATGAAACCAACTCCTGGGCACAGAGAAAATGCAGGAGGTATGTGTCAATCTGACCAAGGAATAAGTTTGAGATATTGAGGACTAGACACAAAGCCAACCATCTTCCAAAGTCGGCCTCTGAGGAGAGGGAAGGAAAGAAACAAATGTGGATGTCATCTCAAGAACTGGGCCAAAACTCAAGTGGCATCTTCTCAAAGCCCCCTAGAGCTGATCCAAGCTGTGACTCTTCTTCTTGAGAGAAGGCATTCATGGGATGGGGTGGGTTTTGCCACCAATGGTGACTTCTGATCAGTGAACAAAGAGGTAAGACTAAGAGTAACATAGACAAAGGAAGTGTGGAATGTGGTCTGTGCTTGACAAGACTATCCAGCTCTGGGCAGGGGAAGGGGGTGGCGGGGTGGTTTAAGGATAGCCCAGGAGATATATACAGGTGGGGAAGGAAGGGGCTAATGGGCTGCTCTGGGCAAGATAAGCATATCAGTCTAAAAGTCAAGATGTCAGCAGGCCTTAGTGCCTATGAGAGGCACATGCTCTTAGGGCTTTGCTCATTTAGTCTTTGATTCATCCTAGAAACCTCTTAGAGCCCTGAGAAAAATGCTTGTCTTCTCTAAACCTCAATCTTCATAAACTAATTAATAATAGCTAATCACTCCCATTTACTGAACACTTAACCATGTGTCAGTCACTGTTTTAATCCTTTAAAAGTATTATTTCATTCAACTGATCACCACAATCCTACATGGTAGGGAAGATGACCCCTCTTTCAGAAGAGCATCACCCACTGATAGTAGCATGAGGAAGCCACTGCCCTGCCCCTTATCCCTAAGACAGAGGTAAGTATTTGGGGACACAGCCTGAACGGATTACCCCCTCCCTCCTCTAAGACTTGGTCGGAACAAATCCCATCATGCTAATAGCTCTATTCACTGCCTTAAGTGCAGCTCTTCCAGGCCACTTGCCATGATCCATTCTCAGCCCAACCTACACACACATACAAGTGTGCGCATGTGTGACTGCACACACAGACATCAAATCATCTTCAGCTGGTATGCCCACTTCATTCTTCACTCAGAAAAATAGATGCTATCATCAAGAATGCCTTCACATCCCACTCATCCCTCTATCTACCAACCTGCACCAAATATACACTGTCTGCTTTCCCCTCTACAGCAAAGGGTTACAGTGTCCCTGCTCCTATTAAACTTAAGTTCCAGGTTCCACTTCCCTTTTCAAAAGTTTTTACTCCCATAATTATACTGCTCCCTCTTGTCTGCATCTTCATTTTCTCTCTCTGGTTGGATTACTCCTTTGAATATACCAATACTCTTTTGACTCCAGGGTCTCTAATTATCATGCCATTCCCCTTCTCCTCTTCAGAGTAAAACTTTATAACGCATTGTCTTCACTCACTATTCTCGTCTTCATGACTTCTACCTACACTGCCATTTGCTCTAATCCGGATTCAGTTCCCACAGCCTATTAAAACTTCTCATCAAAATTACTAAAGTAATTGACCACCAGATCCCATGGACTCTTCACTCATGTCAACCTTCTCAACCACTGTGTGGCATTTACAAAGTTCACCCCCACCTTTTTGAAACACCCTCCTTCCTAGCTTCTTGTTACTACTTTCTACTGCTGCTTCCCCTTCCTTCCTCCTTCTCTGACTCTCTTCTTGGTTCCTCATCTCCTACTGAACCCTATATACTTGATTGCTTTGGAGTTCAATCCTGAACAACCTTCTCTATTTCCACATTCTCCACTAGTTCTTTTAAAATACCTGTCAGGCCGGGCACCTGGGTGGCTCAGTTGGTTAAGCATCTGCCTTCAACTCAGGTCATGATCTCAGGGTCCTGAGATCAAGCCCCATGTCAGGGTCCCTGCTCAGCAGGGAGTCTGCTTCTCCCTCTTCCTCTGCCCCTCCTCAACCCACTGCTCATGCTGTCTCTCAAAAAATAAAATTTTTTAAAAAATTAATTAAGATAAAATAAAATATCTGTCAGGCAACGATGCCCAAATTTATATCTTTGACCAATCCTCTCCCCTGAGTACCAGCCAGACTGTGGTACAACTACCTGATGTATCATGGATCTCAGATATTCATCAGGCACCTCAAATTTACTACATGTAAAACATAGGTCTTGATGTTTCTCCCCATCAATCTGCTCCTTTCTCAATCTTTTCTATTTCAATAAATGGTACTTCTAAGAACCTACTTGTGTTAAATCCCAAAATGAGGCTTTATCTCAAATACCTCCCCACTACCTTCCTTCAACCCCTAAATTTTTATAAGCAAGTCCCGCTGGCACCACCTCCAAATTAAATCTCCACACCCAACCACTCTCCATCATGACACTCTAGACTAAGCCACCATTATAACTTCCCTGATCTACTGAAATGACACCCTAATTGTTTCTTTGTGCTGCTTCTTTCGTCCAACCTCAATCTACTCTCCATACACACAGCAACTAGACTGAATTTGCTAAACTACATCATATTTAACTACTCTCCCACCCCAAATCCTCCACTGGCTTTCCATTACAATTCTACTTAACTGAAGACTGCTCAACATGCACCTCCAAACTTCACATGATCTGGCCCCTCATGAGGCCAAAACCATCTATTATGCTTCTTTCTTCTCCTACTCTCTAGTCACCCTGGTCATTTTCCTATTTCCCAAACTTGATGGAGTCTCTTCCTTGACAAAGCTGGATATTCTTCTTTTTCTCTCTGCCTGAGATGCTCTAACCTTAACTCTGTAAAATTAACTCTTTGCATGACTAAATCCCAGTCATTTTTCAGGTCTCATTTTAAATATCACCTTAATGAGTCCTTCCAAAATCATCCTACTTAAAGTGGACTTCCCTAGGGACTGATTACCTTGCTTATTTCTTCCCTACTTTCTACCACTATCTGTAATTAATTCTCTTGCATTTTAATTTTTCTGTTTTTCTGCCTGCCAGCCCAACACTGGCATCCTGTTTCATTTACTACTATATCTCCAGTACATGGCACATATGCACTCAATAGATCTTTTGTGAAATTAATGAATGGAGCAAGGAAATGGCTCTGTCTTTGGCCCACTCCCTTAATCACAATGCTGTATTCTACCATGTTAATGCTCAACTCAAGATGGGAAAACCTGGTTGTACACTGTCCTTCATCCCTCTGAACCGAAGACAGTGATTCAAAGAAGATGGTTGTTCCAGGGCAAAAAAGACCGATACAATCTTGGGATGTTGACAGGGATATGAACTAAAACCAGTGGAGCTGACAATGCCTAAGACATAAATAGCAAGAGAAAACCCAACTGCTAGGAACCAAATATATACTGAAGGCAGTGCCAGGAGAGGCCTCTGAAACAAGTCAGAGTCAGATGCCTTATCCCAGATTTTAGAGCCCAGAGTCATTACAGCTCTAGTTAACAGTGTGGCCAGTCATATATCCAGCAGAACTGGTGGACAGGCTGCCATTGCATGCTAAATGGACCATACCCATCTCTCCTTGGTCAGTGGTTCTAAACTCTGCGATCATCAACCTCTTTGACAATCTGATGGAAAGCTGTGGGCCTTGTCTTCTTGTCCCCTGCACAGAATGAGCAGATAAGCAAACTACTCTAAAAATTGTGGAAATGAGCACTGCCCTTTGGCCACCATTCCCATTCTGGTACTGAAGAGCCAGGAAGACAATTTTAAGTAGAACTGGAGGAGCTCAAGATGAGGTCCACAGTAGAAGGAAGAAGTCACCATCAGAGGTGGCCAGAGATTCACTGAGTTTACAGCAGTGAAACCCACACCACTTTGTCCATGGTTTTGGTTGCTGTTTAGACAAGTTTGCCACTACTAATAAATGCAGAGAAGGAAGAGGATATGTCCAATAAACCCTGGAGGCTATTCCAGACCAGAACCCTCAGAAACATTCTGAAGGAGAAAAGTAAAGAGGCAGAAATAGAACAGGTATCTCTCTCTTATGGTGTGCCTATTCCAGACCACACGAATAATTTTGATTTCTAGCCTAAAAAGATAAAAGCAACTGACAAAGCATTTAGCAATCTTACTGAAGATCTATGGTCAGGTACTGGAAAAAGAACTTTCCACAGTACTAAAATCAACAAATTCCAAGTTAATCAAGCTCCTAATTCAATATTCTTTTTTTTTTTTTTTTTTAAGATTTTGTTTATTTATTTATTTGACAGAGATCACAAGCAGGCAGAGAGGCAGGCAGAGAGAGAGGCCGAGAGAGGCAGAGAGAGAGGCAGAGAGAGGCAGAGAGAGAGGCAGAGAGAGAGGAGGAAGCAGGCTCCCTGCTGAGCAGAGAGCCCGATGCGGGGCTCGATCCCAGGACTTCGAGATCATGACCTGAGCCGAAGGCAGCGGCTTAACCCACTGAGCCACCCAGGCGCCCCCTAATTCAATATTCTTAAACCAAGAATAAAATAAGCTTTTTATTTAGAAAATAGGACTTGGCACAGAGGTGATAAAAGACCTCCTGATGTATTCTGAGACACTGATCTATGTGTGCATATATGTGTGTGCTAGGGATGGAGGGAGCTTGGCAGGGGTTACAACAGTGAAATTTTATTCTTTCTTCGATGGCTGTGAGAAATTAATCATCATATGGCCTCCAGGTATAAACCTGTCAAGAGAGATGGGGGAAGATAAAGATCCACCCCAGTTGGGAGTGACTGTGTGGAGGACAAATATCTCCTTATCACAATATATAATCAAATTTTCTAACAGTAAGAAACACCCACATCTGAGCAGGCTGCTCTGTGGGGTTGTGGGTGCCATAGGACTGAAGGTACATAAGGACAGGCTGAATAACCTTTTGTTGAATACTTCAAAGAAATGACTCAGGTAAGAATTGGGTCTCTCCTTTAACTTCTGGCTCTTATCTAACTGCAGAATATGGTTGAATAACGAAAATTCGAGGACTGAGTAACACTAACCCAGCTCAATCCATTACTGTCAATACTTGCATGCATTTAGAACAGGGGCATCAACTCTTTGTTATGACCACATAATATTTTAGGTTTTATGGGCCTTATGGTAATCATCCCAACTAACTCAACTCTGCCAGCTAATAGGAAAGTGGACACAAGCCATACATAAATGAATGAGCATAACTGTGTTCCAATAAAACTTTATTTATGGACATTGAAATCTCTAAGAGCTATGAAATATCATTCTTTTGCTATTTTCCAACCATTAAAAAATGTTAAAAACAATTTAGCTGTGGGCTGCACAAAAACAAGCAGCAGTCCCAGTATGGCCCACAGCCCATAATTTGCTGGTCCCTGTGTTAGAAACCTCATGATTGGTATTTACCACCTTTAAAATTACCCAAATCTAGCAGCCCCTGCAAACCCCATGCCTATTCCTCCCTCACATAAAAAAGAACTTGAAAGTAATACTTACTAATTCAAGGCAAAGAATAGAAAAATAGACAAATTGCCCAAAATCAAATACTCTAAACTGGTTATTAAAAAATAAAGCAATCTCTTACCATTGGAGAACTTTTATCCTGCAAGAAAGCCTGTTTAATATGGACTAACAAGAGGAAAAGTTAGTCTGAATTAAAGACTTTAAAATGCAATTTTATTGTTCACCAAGGAAGTATTACTGCAAAGCAGAAGGCCTAACAGGCCTGTTTTAATGAATAGATGACTCATCTGTAATCAGCACATTAATTGTTGGGATTCAAATGGGTGCTCTTAAAGTACCGGGAAAAATAGCTTCATTTTTAAAGCAGGTTAAGCATTCCCCCTACAGCTCTTGCTAAAGTATCAATTTGCTTTGCAAACCAATTCTTTCCGTAGATTCTACAAGTAAACTTCCACAAAACCTTGACAGATTTATCACAAATTCTATACTACTAAACTTCTAATTTTTGAAAAAGCCACAGGAATTTGGGTAAGAAACATTATATTGTCATTACTTTCAGTATTACAAAATCAATGTTGTCAACCTCCCAGTCCCTAGGGTCATCACTGTACCTTCTGCCTTTTTTCAACCCTTTCCAATTACTTCGGAACTTCTCCTCTTCTTGAAGTTTCACTTCTCTTGCCCCAGTCTGGAGATTCAGCCGCACATGGGATCCTGCAGGGACAGCCTGCCCTAAAAGCCAAGAAGAAAGAGGGCTCATGAGGCAGACAGTCCTCAAAGGGACACTGCAATGAAATGTTTGGCTAACAAGCCAACAGAATTTATTAATTCGTGAAGACCAGGTTTTGCTGTGTTCCACTGCCTGACTCCATCCATCTCTCTAACACACACACATACCTCACACATATTTTCTCCTTTTGCTAATACATATCAAATTAAGGGAGTGAGGCAGATGGGCAAGGGCATCTGCACTTCAATCAAGAGACCAATAACTCCAGTTAGAACCTGCATCTTTAAGCTATTCTGTTTTCTTTAAACTGAGCTGTAATAAGCCTTTCTGTTAATGTGCAGGTGAATAGTAAATATCTACTCACCCTTAAGGACGCGGCTACATCACTGCATCCTTCATAACATGCTTCTTGCCCCTCCCCAACAGTCCCAGACAACCCCAGCGAGCTTGACATTCCACCAAGCTTAGACCTCACCACCTTCTTTTATTCATCATCAGGCTCCTTCTGTGAGGCTCTCTCCCTGATGAGCACAGGGACTATATCTCTTCCTATTTTATTTCCCAAGCCCCCAGACCAGGGTGTGATTGGAAGGTAAGAGGATAGAGCAAGCCAAGGAGGCAGGGAATGGAATCAACAGAAACTAGAAACTAAAAATCTATGCCCAACCATCTCAGAAAAGACAATCCACTAACTGAAAAAACAAGTAATGTGAATGGATGGACTATTCATACACAGTGTACAAAATTACTCAAAGACAGCTGAAAAGCAGGTAAAGACACTACAAAAAAAGAACTACAGGCCGGTATCTCTGACGAACTCAGATGCAAAGATTCTCCACAAAATATCAGCAAACTAAATCCAACAATACATTAAGAAAGTCATTTACCATGATCCAGTGAGATTTACTCCTTGGGTGCACAGGTGGTTCAATATTTGCATATCAATGAACGGGACAGGTCACATGGACAAGAGAAAGCATAAAAACTCATTTCAAGAGATGCAGAAAAAGTATATGACAAAATACAATATCCATTCACGATAAAAACCCTCAACAAATCAGATCTAGAGGAAACATACCTTAATATAATAAAGCCCATCTATGAAAAACCCACAGGTAATATCATCTTCAATGCAAAAAAACTGAGAGCTTGCCCCCTAAGATCAGAAACAAGACAAGAACATCCATTGCTGCCACTTTTATTCAACAGAGTACTGGAAGTCCTAGCCACAGCAATCAGACAAGAAGAAGAAATAAAAGGCATCCAAATCAGTAAAGAAGAAGTAAAACTTCCACAATTTGCAGATGACATTATACTATATGTAGAAAGTCTTAAGACCACACTAAAAAATTACTAGACCCGATAAATGAGTTTAGTCAAGTCACAGGATACAAAATCAATATACAGAAATCTGATGCATTTCTATACACTAATAATGAAGTTCAGAAAGAGAAATTAAGAAAACAATCTCATTTATGATTGTACCAAAAATAATAAGATACTTAAGAATATAACTAAACAGATGAAAGACCCATGCTCTGAAAACTGTAATACTGATGAAAGATGTCAAAGAAGGGACCCTTGGGTGGTTCAGTCGGTTAAGCATCTGCTTTTGACTCAGGTCATGATCCCAGGGTGCTGGGATCAAGTCCCACAACAGATTCTGCTTTGCAGGGAGCCAGCTTCTCCCTCTGCCTGCTGCTCCCCCTGTTTGTGCACACTCACTTTCTCTCTCTCTCTGAAAGACAGATGGATGGATGGATGGATGGATGGATGGATAGATAGATAAGACATAAACAAATGGAAAGATATTCATTCCACGTTCATGGATTGGAAGAACAAATATTGTTACAATGTCCATACTACTCAAAGAAATCTACATATTTAATGTAATCCCTAACAAAACACCAAAAGCTTTTTTCATAGAGCTAGAGCGAATAATCCTAAAATTTGTGTGGCAACACAAAGACCCTGAATACCCAAAGCAATTTTGAAAAAGAAGTAAACTGGAAGTATAACAATACCAGATTTAAAGATATACTACAAAGCTGCAGTAATTAAAACAGTATGGTACTGGCACAAAAATGGACACAGAGATTAATAGAATAGTGTCCAGATAAACCCACAATTATACGGTCAAGTAATGTATGACAAAGGAGGCAAAAATATACAGTGGCAAAAAGACAGTCTCTTCAACAAATGGCATTGGGAAAACTGGACCACCTTCTTACGCTATGCACAAAAATAAACATAAAATAAATTAAGAACCTAAATGTGAGAACTGAAACCATAAAAATCCTAGAGCAGAGCACAGGCAGTAATTTCTTTGACACTGGCTGTAAGAACATTTTTCTAGATATGTCTCCTAAACCAAGGGAAACAAAAACAAAAGTAAACTACAGGGATTAGATCAAAATAAAATGCTTCTCCATAGCAAAAGAAGCAACACAACAAGATGACAACCTACTGAACAGAAGATATTGCAAGTGAGGGGTGCCTGGGTGGCTCAGTGGGTTAAGCCGCTGCCTTCGGCTCAGGTCATGATCTCAGGGTCCTGGGATCGAGTCCCGCATTGGGCTCTCTGCTCAGCAGGGAGCCTGCTTCCCTTCCTCTCTCTCTGCCTGCCTCTCTGCCTACTTGTGATCTCTCTCTGTCAAATAAATAAATAAAATCTTAAAAAAAAAAAAGATATTGCAAGTGATATACCCGCTAAGAGGTTAGTATCCAAAATACATATGAAGAACTTACACAACTCAACACCAAAAGAAAACAAATAATCCATTTGAAAAATGGGCAGAAAACTCTGCACTAGTGGTGGGAATGCAAACTGCTGCAGCCACAGCACCATTAGGAAACAGTATAGAGGTTCCTCAAAAATTAAAAATAGAATTACCATGCAATCCAGTAATTCCATTATTGAGTATTTACACAAAGAATACAAAAACTCTAATTTGAAAAGATATATGCACCCTTATGTTTACCATAGCATTATTTACAATGGCCAAAATATGGACATAACCCAAGTGTTCATCAACAGATAAATGGATAAGAAAGATGTGGTATATGTATATACAATGGCATGTTACTCAGATATAGAGAAGAATGAAATCTTGCCATTTACAACAACATCAATCTAGAGGATATAATGCTAAGTGAAATAAGTTAATCGGAGAAAGACAAATACTGTACGATTTCAACTCATATGTGGTATTTAACAAACAAAACAAACAAGAGACAAAAAACTAGACTCTTAAATATAGACAACACACTCACAGTTACTAGAGGGGAAGTGGGTGGGGATGTAGGCAAAACAGGTAAAGGGGATGAAGAGTATACCTATCATGATGAGCACTGAGTAATACAGAGACATCACTATATTGTACACCAAAAACTAATATAATACCGTATGTTAACTATACTGGAAATACACAAGAATTTTTAAAAAACATTGTTTAAAAAGCAAGTGTGCAAGATCACATACTATAAACAGATTGTTACCCAGCAACTACTATATATCAGCTACTGTAGCAGGTTCTAAGAATACAAAGAGGAATGTTAATGGCCACAGGGATAGAAAATTTTAGGGAAAGGGTTCAAGATATTAGAAATCTAGAAGAAATCCTGCTCTGTGCTTTCTCCTGCCAGAGGATGGCATGGCCTTGCTGATGCTGAATTTGATTCAAGGATCAAAAAAGGATGACAATATTTTTAAAATTCCTTTAAGGGAAGCATATAGCACGAGTTCTCTCAGAACTCAGATCAGGTAAATCTTAAGTATAAAAAGGTAATGAGGTAGCAAGATTTCAAGTTTTCTCAATTCTGGCAGAACCACAGTGAACTCCCAAGTTCTACTGACCACTGTGTCTCCACCAGAGAACTAAAGAGCCGGGGAAACACCATGCCAAGACAAGCTGTTCGGTTCTTGTTGCCCCCACTTCAGTAGGGAGTTTCTGTATCTTAGGCTAAAAAAATTAATGGGAATTTAAGTACATGAGTATATGTATATAACCATCGTCTTCTAACCTCAAAAGCAACCAAAATGCTTCAAGGTTAAAAAAAAAAAAAATGCCCAAAGTAGAGTGGGGAAAACTTCCTCTGGGGAGGCTTCCTGAATAAGGTTAAACTAGCGGTTGAATGAGGCAAAAAGGCTGGGAAAATAGGGAATCCAAAATAGAGCTGTGCGTGCAAAGACTCAGACACACAAACTGACAGGCTACCTTCAGGCAGCCAGGAGCAAACGAATCAGGGAGAACTGGAAAGACTGTGGAGGCAGCTGAGGACAAGATGAGGCCAACTGGTGGCAAAAACAAGGAACTAGCAACTTCTATGCTTTTCCCAGGATCATGGGGCAAGAGGTATCTTCTTCAGCATTAATCTCTCCATGTGTGAAGGCAAGAGGTTGTCTCACCTGGAGAGATCCCAAACTGACAAAACAACAGAGTATCTTCCTGGCCTAAAGGCTAATAAGCAGGCCATCCTTGATATTTCCTTTACCTCACCATCCCCCATACCCAATGCATCTCTAAAACCTAGTGATTTTTCCTGTTACAACGTCTCTTGAATTCATTCTATCCTCCTCACCACTACTCTTGTCCAAACCATCACCATGTCTCTTCTGGACAGTGCCACAGCCTTCTAGTGGACTCCCTAATCCATTCTTAGCTCCTGGTCCAACTGTTCTTTACAAAAAACAGTTTGAGGGTTTTTTGTTGTTGTTGTTTGTTGTTGTTGTTGTTGTTGTTGTTTTAAATACAAATCTGACTATGTCATTACCTTGTTTCAAACCTTTTAAGGGCTTCTGACTTCTCTCAAAATAAAGTTGAAAGTCCTCATGGTGGTCAATGAGGCCCGTTAGTATCTAGCCCCTGCCTGCCTTTTCAGCCCTGTCCACTCCCCATTCTCCTTTTTCCATTCCATGAAAGAAGCTTGTTTATTCCTACCATGGGGCCATTCCACTTGCTGTTCACTTTGCCCAGAAGGTTCTTTCAAACCCCAGCCTCCCTATCTCCTCAACTTCCCAATCCCAGCTAACAGTTACTTCCTCTGAGTGGTATCCTCTATTTTCCCAGACCAGACCCGGCTGATCCCGCTCCCTACATTCTTTCGCAGCACCATGGACCTTTTCTTTACAGCAGTTACCACAATCAGTGGTTACAGTTTAGCTTTTTTATTCATCTGATAAAAAGAAATGGTCACCATTTTAACCCCAGGGCCTATCCTATGGTCTAGTACACAGTAAATCCTCAATAATTATTTGCTGAGTAAAGATTAAAAATGAAAAAGAGGAAATCCTAGCTCATCTAGAGGTGTGTGGAAAGGCCAAAAAGGATTTTTACTAGCTCAAGAGGTTTCAAAATAATTACTCTTGTTAATAGTTTCTTTTGTAGTAATACTACTAGTAGTAATACAAACAAGAGTAGCACTTTGAAATTTCAGACTTTTGATCAAAATTAGAAATGGACAAGGTGAAAAAAAGTACATGACTAATAGTTTCAAAATATAACAGGTTATATAATATGCCAAAGTGGCCAAGGAATAGACTAGAATCTTATGTGAATCCACTTATTTTATTTGGGGAAAATTCCAAAATTACTCCCTTCACATAAGCCACCACAGGGGGCAAGAGCAACCACAATAGCATTAACTTAAAATACAGGTTACGCTCATTTAAGATACACAAAACCAGCAATGGCAGCGGCAGAGGCAGCAGAAAACAGAATATTTTAAATGTTTCCACCCCACTGGGAAGAAGGCCAATTTAGCGTGCAACTTGACCTGCATCCTTCTAGGGCTTCTATGAAGGGACTGGGACATTCGAAGAGCAGAGTGGATGCAAAAAGTCACAAGGTACATCCAGGTCAAGAGTCAGCAATTGAAAGGTGGAGGGCAAGGGGGAAGGCAGAAAATATGACAGGGATCCAGAAAGGCCCCTCAAACAGGCCTGCAAAGCCTACTATGTCAATGTCCCTACCACTGGCCCTCTGGGGACAAACCATGGCCTGAATAAACAGTCTCTGACAAAAGGAAACACTGTCCAAATTAAGTAAGGCCACATCATACTTGAATTTTGATGCCCACTGAGAATCTGTTACTGACTTCAATCATAGTCCAAGACCCAGGTAATACCTCTTGCTTTTCCATGGGGGAAAATCTGTGGTGGACTGCATTATTGTCACCAACTGTCCCCCCCTTTGCCTGTATCCACACCCTTTGTCAGGTGACCTTGCAGCACCTCCTACCATGGTGGAGTACTTTCCTACCCCTTGACTCTGGACTTTGTTTATGATGTGCTTCAGCCACTGGGATGTCAGCAAACATGCCACAGCGATTTGAAATGTGCTTGTATGTTTTGCTAGTCTTTTGGAATTCTATCACCACGATGAGAAATGATAGCCAGCATTCTGGTCTGAGAAGGATGAGACCCATGGAGCAAATGTGGACCCCATGGTTTACCATGGCTAGGTAAACCAGGTCTAGCTGATCTACAGACACATGAGCAAGAATAAAAGACTGGATTTCTTTTATAACTTATTACTCTGAACTACCTTTAAACTTACACAAAAACTGCAAAAATAATACAATTTCCATATATTGCTCACACAGCCTTTCCCAATGTTAATAGCATTAATTTAACATAGTAACATAGTCATAGATAACTATCCCAACTGGGAAATTAACAATAACGCTAACCAAACTATAAAGATCCTTTTTCAAGCCTTACCAGTTTTTCCACCATGCCCTTTTCTGTTCCAGGATTCCATATGGTCTTTGGTTGTTATTTCTCCCCCGTTTCCTATAGTATGCAAGAATCCCGCAGCCTTCCCTTGTCTTTTATAATCCTGACATCATCAAGGAATACTAATCAGTTTTACAGGACTGTTTGGTGTCTTCTCATGATTAAACTGAGGTCATGCATCCTTGACAGAATCACCAAGTACAGGACACAGATTCTTGGTGCATTATATTGCAAAGTATGTGGTGTTAATAATCTTATGACTGCTGATATCAGACTTCATCAACTAATAAAAAGTAGTACCTACTGAGCTTTTTATACTGTAGTAAACAAAAATCAGAGCAGACTACCAAACTGAAAAGAATAGCTTGGCCACTTCTCAACAACTTAAAAGTTACCATATGAAGCCAGCAACTCCACACCTAGGTGTATACCCAAAAAATTTTTTAAAAATGTGTTCACCAAAAACGTGTACATGAATGCTCACTGTAGCATCATTTATAACAGCTAAAATGCAGAAACAACCCTAATGTCCATCAACGAATAAATGAAGAAAAAGTGGTATATACATATGGTAGAATAGTACTCAACCATTAAAAGAAATGAAATACTGACAAATACAATGTGGATGAACCTTGGATACATTATGTTCAGTGAAAGAAGACAGATAAGAAAAGTCACATATCAGACAGTTCCTTTTAAATGAAATTCCAAAAGAGACAAATCAAACAACGGTACATGGGTGGTTGTCAGGAGCTACGGGGAGGAAGGAATGGGACGTGCCTGCTAATTGGGATGGAGTTTCTTTTGGGGCTGATGAAAATGTTCTGGAATTAGACTGTGCTAATTGTTGTATAGTACTGTGCATATACCAAAAGCCATGGAATTGTTAAAAAAAAAAAATTACAAGGGAAATTCTTTGAGATTATAGAACTCCCTTTTCTTCTCAAGCCACACCATTAGAGGAATCCTTCTGCAACAACTACCACCGTGTTGATGGTGGTACTTCATTCCTTTCTAATATATTAATTGAAATTTCAAGGACAGGAAGAAGCAGGGCACAATGAATACAGACACCTACATCACGTAACTGTTGCTTTTTTGTCACCATTGCTTAACAGAAGCAATATTACAAACAGAAACATAATACACAAAATGTTACAAACAGAAACATAATATATCAGTTCTAAGTATTTCCATATGCACCTCTCAAAAAATATAAAGAAAATTTGCTACAAAAAAGAGGCAATACAATGGCACTAAATTCATATCTCTCAATAGTTACCCTGAATGTAAATGGGCTAAATGCCCCAATCAAAAAACACAGCATATCAGAATGGATAAAAAAACAAAACCCATCAATATGCTGTCTACAAGAAACTTATTTTAGACCCAAAGACACCTCCAGATTTAAAGTGAGGGGGTGAAAAACAATTTACCATGCTAATGGACATCAAAAGAAAGCTGGGGTGGCAATCTTTTTATCAGATAAATTAGATTTTAAGCCAAAGACTGTAATAAGATGTGAGGAAGGGCACTATATTATACTCAAAGTATCTGTCCAACAAGAAGATCTAACAATTTTAAATATCTATGCCCCTAACATGGGAACAGCCAACTACATAAACCAATTAATAACAAAATCAAAGAAACACATCAACAATAATATAATAATGGTAGGGGACTTTAACAGCCCCCTCACTGAAATGGACAGATCATCCAAACAAAAGATCAACAAGGAAATAAAGGCCTTAAATGACACACTGTACCAGATGGACATCACAGATACATTCAGAACATTCCATCACAAAGCAACAGAATACACATTCTTCTCTACTGCACATGGAACATTCTCCAGCATAGATCACATCCTGGGTCACAAATCAGGTCTCAACCAGCACCAAAAGATTGGGATCATTCCCTGCATATTTTCAGACCTCAGTCACAAGAGGAAAACTGGAAAGAACCCAAATACATAGAAACTAAAGAGCATCCTACTAAAGAATGAATGGGTCAACCAGGAAATTAAAGAAGAATTGAAAAAATTCATGGAAACAAATGAAAATGAAAACACAACTGTTCAAAATTTGTGGGACACAGCAAAGGCAGTCCTGAGAAGGAAAATATATAGCAATACAAGCCTTTCTCAAGAAACAAGAAAGGTCTCAAATACACAACCTAACCCTACACGTAAAGGAGCTGGAAAAAGAACAGCAAAGAAAGCCTAAACCCAGCAGGAGAAGAGAAATCATAAAGATCAGAGAAGAGATCAATGAAATAGAAACCAAAAAAACAATAGAACAAATCAATGAAACTAGGAGCTGGTTCTTTGAAAGAATTAATAAGATCGATAAACCCTTGGCCAGACTTATCAAAAAGAAAAAAGAAAGGACCCAAATAAACAAAATCATGAATGAAAGAGGAGAGATCACAACCAAACCAAAGAAATACAAACAATTATAAGAACATATTATGAGCAACTATACGCCAGCAAATTTGACAATCTGGAAGAAATGGATGCATTCCTAGAGAGGTATAAACTGCCAAAACTGAACCAGGAAGAAATAGAAAACCTGAACAGACCCATAACCAGTAAGGAAATTGAAGCAGTCACCAAAAATCTCCAAACAAACAAGAGCCCAGGGCCAGATGATTCCCCAGGGGAATTCTACTAAGCATTTAAAGAAGAATTAATTCCTATTCTCCAGAAACGGTTCCAAAAAATAGAAATGGAAGGAAAACTTCCAAACTCATTTCATGAGGCCAGAATTCTTTCAAAAAAGAAAATTACAGATGAATATCCTTGATGAACACAGATGCGAAAATTCTCACCAAAATACTAGCCAATAGGATCCAACAGTACATTAAAAGGATTATTCACCATGACCAAGTGGGATTGATTCCAGGGCTGCAAGGTTGGTTCAACATCTGCAAATTAATAAATGTGATACAATACATTAGTAAAAGAAAGAACAAGAACCATATGATACTCTCAATAGATGCTAAAAAAGCATTTGACAAAGTGCAGCATCCTTTCTTGATCAGAACTCTTCAAAGTATAGGGATAGAGACTACATATGTCAATATCATCAAAGCCATCTATGAAAAACACACAGCAAATATCATTCTCAATGGAGAAAAACAGAGTTTTTCCGCTAAGGTCAGGAACATGGCAGGGATGTCCATTATCACCACTGCTATTCAACAGAGTACTAGAAGTCCTAGCCTCAGCAATCAGACAACAAAAAGAAATTAAAGGCATCCAATCGGCAAAGAAGTCAAACTATCACTCTTTGCAGATGATAAGATACTTTATGTGGAAAACCCAAAAGACTCCACTCCAAATCTGCTAGAACTTGTACAGGAATTCAGTAAAGTGTCAGGATATAAAATCAATGCACAGAAATTAATTGCATTTCTATACACCAACAACAAGACCGAAGAAAGAGAAATTAAGGAGTCAAACCCATTTACAATGGCACCCCAAACCTTAAGGTACCTAGGAATAAACCTAACCAAAGAGACTAAAAATCTGTACTCAGAAAACTATAAAGTACTCATGAAAGAAATTGAGGAAGACACAAAGAAATGGAAAAATGTTCCATGCTCATGGATTGGAAGAACAAATATTGTGAAAATGTCTATGCTACCTAAAGCAATCTACACGTTTAATGCAATCCCTATCAAAATACCATCCATTTTTTTTCAAAGAAATGGAACAAATAATCCTAAAATTTATATTGAACCAGAAAAGACCCTGAATGGCCAGAGGAATGTTGAAAAAGAAAGCCAAAGTTGGTGGCATCACAATTCCAGACTTCAAGCTCTATTACAAAGCTGTCATCATCAAGACAGTATGGTACTGGCACAAAAACAGACACATAGATCAATGGAACAGAATAGAGAGCCCAGAAATAGACCCTCAACAATATGGTCAATTAATCTTTGACAAAGCAGGAAAAAATGTCCAATAGAATAAAGACAGTGTCTTCAACAAACGGTGTTGGGAAAATTGGACAGCCACATGCAGAAAAACGAAACGGACCATTTCCTTACATTACACACAAAAATAGACTCCAAATGGATGAAGAACCTCAATGTGAGAAAGAAATCCATCAAAATCCTTGAGGAGAACACAGGCAGCAACCTCTTTGACCTCAGCTGCAGCAACTTCTTCCTAGAAACATCACCAAAGGCAATGGAAGCAAGGGCAAAAATCAACTATTGGGACTTCATCAAGATCAAAAGCTTTTGCACAACAAAGGAAACAGTCAACAAAACCAAAAGACAACTGACAGAATGGGAGAAGATATTTGCAAATGACATATCAGATAAAGGGCTAGTATCCAAAATCTATAAAGAACTTACCAAACTCAACACCCAAAGAACAAATAATCCAATCAAGAAATGGGCAGAGGACATGAACAGACATTTCTGCAAAGAAGACATCCAGATGGCCAACAGACACATGAAAAAGTGCTCCACAACACTTGGCATCGGGGAAACACAAATCAAAACCACAATGATATACCACCTCATACCAATTAGAATGGCTAAAATTAACAAGTCAGGAAACGGATGCTGGCGAGGACGTGGAGAAAGGGGAACCCTCCTATGCTGTGGTGGGAATGCAAGCTGGTGCGGCCACTCTGGAAAACAGCATGGAGGTTCCTCACAAAGTTGAAAATAGAGCTACCCTACTACCCAGCAATCGCACTGCTGGGTATTTACACTAAAGATACAAATGTAGTGATCCAAAGGGGCATGTGCACCCGAATGTTTCTAGCAGCAATGTCCACAATAGCCAAACTATGGAAAGAACCTAGATGTCCATCAACGGATGAATGGATAAAGAAGATGTGGTATATATATATACAATGGAATATCATGCAGCCTTCAAAAGAAATGAAATCTTGCCATTTGCGATGACATGGATGGAACTAGAGGGTATTATACTGAGCGACATAAGTCAGAGAAAGACAATTATCATATGATCTCCCTGATAGGAAGAATTTGAGAGGCAATGTGGGGGGCTATGGGGAGTAGGGAAGGAAAAAATGAAACAAGATGGGATCGGGAGGGAGACAAACCATAAAAGACTCTTAATCTCACAAAACAAACTGAAGGTTGCTGTGGAAAGGGGGTAGGGAGAGAGTGGTTGGGTTATGGACATTGGGGAGGGTATGTGCTACAGTGAGTACTGTGAAGTGTGTAAACCTGGCAATTCACAGACCTGTACCCCTGGGGCTAATAATACATTATATGTTAATAAAAAATAAGAAATTAGGAAAAAAAAAGAAACCAAGATCTGCCTGCGAGGTATGCTTATTACAACTAGAGTACCATGGCTCTTAGCCCCTGTCAGACAGAGCTAAGAAATTTATATACATGTATAAATTTATATATATGCTCATATACGCGTCTCTATTTTGTTATCTATTTTTATATTTATTAAAAACTACAGGTTTATACTTGTAAAAACTACAACTTTATATCAGATTTCAATCTAACATCACAGAGTTATTTGTCTTTCCCTTGCCCTTACTTATAACTTTTTTCTCCAGCAGAGAGAGACTTGGCTCTTATTTTCTGCAATGTACTTTTTTATTGTTCAATTCTAGCATGAATATATTTTCAAAATTGGTAACCCATACCCCTATGAGAAATGCTACCAAACTAGATTGCCGCATTTACGTGCAATTCTTTTGTCTCTGACTTCACAGCATCTTATCAGGATTATCTTTCCACAAAGTCACTTAGGTTAGCTCTTTTCTTCCTTACCCCCCATGTTGTATGATTATGTTGTTAATGTGTAATGCTTAGTTCATTTGTTAGTGTCTGTATTCCATTTTGTGGTTCCCGCTCCTCCACATGCTGGCTGGTTTAACTGTTTGTTTGGGGGGCATCTCAAGGGTATGTGAACTATTTCTGGAGTTCTAAGACAGAATTAAACAAAAAGAAATTACTGTGGTTTTTAAGTTTGGAGGTGGTGTGTTTATTGTGGTAATTCATTCCAATGGTCCTGAAACAAGGAATTTAAAAGTGTCCAATATAAAGAACAGTTATTTTTTCTGAAATTATGTAGTTCTTATCTTTTTAGTATTAAAATGTCCCTTTATGAAATGAACAAATGACAATGATGGATGATGGTGGGTTGTTTCGATGTTAAGACTCTTAACTCAGCAAAGTATAGAAGTTGGCCTTTAGTCCCCAAAATTTGCTTTTCAACTTTTTCTTACCCATCAAACACCACAATCAGGAAACTCCCCCATATATTCTACCAACATTCTCCAGGACGTTTGAGAATTATTCTCATTGTACAATTTAAGTGAGGGTATTTTATGCCATATAAACTGTATCTCAATAAAACTGTTTAAAAAATACATTTCTTGGATAAAGCATTACCTTCTCCTTTCAAATCCCAGAACAGCAATTAGTGTATCAGATACAGTCTAAGGTGACACCACGTATTTCCAGGGGCCTGGACAGAGCACTAAGCACCGAGCTTACGTAGCCCCAGGATAGTTGTAGGTATGGTATGGAGAAGGAAATGGACCCAAGAAAGCGTGAGGCCTTGAAGCATGTGGGCAAGAGGAACCCTAGCAGAAGGGCAGGTAAGAAACAGTGATCCAAGAGGGAGGAGCCAACAGAAATGCCCACAGGAGGCCGGCAAGTAAGAGAGACCAGTGAGATGGGCCATCTCTAAGACAATACTGAGTGGTGAAGGCTGAAAAAAAATGTCCACTCTAAAAGCATCAAATTTTAAAATTCAAAAGCCAAACAAAATAGATCTATAAATGGAATTTGTCCCCCAGCCAGTTTGTGACTGCTGTAAAAGATATTTCACCTAGTGTTGGCCCCAACTCCTCCTAGTTTCTAGTGACTGGACATTTGCCCTGCCTGGACTCACCACAGTAGGGTCCCCCATGGGGCGTGCCCACAGTGAGGATACCCTGTAGCCTGGCTGCGCAGCTTCAGCAGACCCAGGGCCAGCTCAGATGGATGCCATGGTGCTCATTTTCGCCTTGCCATCAGATGCCCCAGCAGTTACATGGCTTTGGGAGTGGTGCAAAGTATGGCCTGTCCCTTGTAGGCTCCTGCCTGGAAAACTCCCCTTCCAGGGATTTCTAGGCTCTTTCAAGTCATCCCCAGGTGCAGTGTCAGGAAATCCAGGGTTAGGCTGACAGCCTCCTCAGATGAAAGCTGGCCATGCAACCATGAGCCCTCCAACTCTGTGACCCACTCAGCTCTGCCTTTCAAGGCTGGGTGAATTTAGCCAAATTCCTTTTCTTTCTGGAAATTCATGCCCTTATGTGCCAAATGAAAAGAATCTACTATGTCTGTGTTCCCTCATGTGTTAGATTGTTGTGAAGAACAAATGAGAAAATACTGTGCCAGTGTTCTAAATAAGTTAAAAGTGCTTCAGGAAACACAGCCCCAAAAAGGTAAATGTCAACCAGGATGAAACAATGACATCTTACTTATCAAGTCCTATAGGTATGTGTCAACAAGAGTAAAAAAAAATCCCGATCATGCTGTATTTCTGAACCAAATACCTGTGTCTACAGCTCAGGCTCAACGCCAGCCACAAAGTAGGCCTCCGGAAAGGTCAGCTTCAATGCCAGCCCCCTGCCCCTACCTCCCACAGAGCCTAAGGAATAGGAGGATTATAGAACAGGAAGCAGTGCCACTCACCTCACTGCGGCCTCCAAGCCCCTAACCAGGGCTGGTCAGAGCGGAGACTTTACAGGCCCAGTTGCCATGACTACCACAGCCCTCTCCTCCTGCTTTTTTATTCAAAACCCCCAAACAAGTCCTGGCAAGATCCCTGCCTCACACAAATGAGCATCTATCCTGTCTCTCAGGCAAAACTTGAACTGAACCACTAACAAAAAAAATGTGCAGAAACCTCTCTAGAGTGCTGAACCCTGAACCAATTCTTTATGTTATTATATTTTGAAGGGTAACACCAACAGAGACCTTTTTTTCTTTTTTTTTTTAAACAGTGAAACATGCAGCGAACCAGTCTCGACTGCAGTTATATTTATACATTTTTTTTAAAGTACTCAACAATGACAAAATGAGAAAAACATGAAAATAATCTCCAAACTGATTTTTCACTCTGAGTTACAGAGTTGAAGACTCCTGTTGGGGCCACAGGAGAGTTAGCTGGCATGGCTTCCCAGGGTGAAAATCACCTCACCACCACTAAAACTCCTCAGAACAAGAGACCACCATTTTCCTCAGGGAACAGCTACCCAGACAGCTCCCACCACCCTCCAGCACTATGCTCCAAAAATCTCATCTGCTGTGACCTATGTAATGTCTCCTTCCCTGTCCTCAAGGAGGACAAACAGGTGGTCACCAACCTCTTCATACAGAAATCACAGGAACATTGTTCGTCAAGGACAAGGACTAGCAATGCTACTTAGAAAACTTCTTGTGTTAGAGTCAGAGAGGTACAGGACAAAGGCTCAAAGTAACCATATGTAGGACACAGTGAGCCTCTTTTCAACAAGAATTTACTGAGGGTTAGGTAAGAACCTGTTCTTCTCCAGGCATCCTTTCTACCACAGCTTACTGCACACCCACTGAGGGCCACTTGCTGTGTTGGCCACTAGGAAGAATACCACGTGAACAAGACCAGCTGCTGCCATGGAGGGGTAGGAAGTAAATGAAGGAGAATGGTAGTAACATTTGGAGCTCTGGGTCCAGAGAATGGCTTTCAGAAAGCAAGCAAAGAAATGAACATATTTAGAGGGTCACGAGTAACACCCTTTGAAGCATTTGGAGCTCAGCATATAAAACAGAGATACAAGAAGCAAGGAGGCTAGTTGAAAAGCTATTATACTTGTCCTAATCACATGTAATAAAGTCTGAACCAGGGGAACGGGTAGAATGAGATAGTAGTAAGGAATGATCACATCTTAACCAGACAAACTAGGAATCCTCTCATGGCCATCAATCTTTCTTCCCTCAAAAGCACCAGATCTTTATGCATAAGCAGTAGTTCTCCCACTAGCCCCGAGTACCTGTCAGAAACCCCCAAATTTAAGAAAGACCAGGGGTGGAGTAAATGACAACAGAGGTAAGGGGCAGAGGGGTTACTTTTACTCACAGACTGGGAATTCCATGTCTGTTTCCTAGCCTCCTGATTGCCTCTGTTCCCTTCCAGCTATCCCCAATGTGTACCATGTTCCTCTTTAGCTTAGAAGACAACCCAGTAAGTAAGACTAATAGATACAGCACAGCCTCTTAATCAGGGCACTTGGGATGTTGCATCCATGCTGGAAAGCTGGTTTTCAATAACTCTGTTGACTGTTACGGTCTACTAATTCCTGCCATTTCTTTCTTTTTAAAAATATACTCCCCAGGGCACCTGGGTGGCTCAGTTGGTTAAGTGACGGACTCTTGGTTTCAGCTCAGGTTGTGATCCGGGGGTCATGGATTGAGCTCCATGTCAGGCTTTGGGCTCAGAGAGGACTCTGCTTGAGATTCTCTCCCTTTTCTTTACCCTTTGTCCCTTCCCTGGAGCATGCTCTTTCTTTCTCTCTCTCTTTAGAGTAAATAAATGAAACATCAAATATATATATATATATATATATTCACCCCAACCTACAAAATCCTGAGTATATCCAGACTTTAATCCATTTTCAACTGTGCACATATACACATGTGAGGAGATGGAGAAGAGCCTCAAGAAAATTCAAAGAGGTAGGGAATCACTGAGACACCAAAGGCTACACAGTTAGAAATAAACCAAAGCATACCCCTACAGTTTTTCCAGCTCTCTAAACCCACCTAGTAATTATTAAGTCAAATAAAACTGGATCTGTAAAAGACTCCATGTAATTGATATTAACCATGAGAGACTAGCAATGAGCTTCACTTAATAATGAGGGGGGATATGCCAGCTTGGAAGTGAAGGAGTTAACTGTGCCCATTTCCCAAGGGTCAGGGGCCTTGGCTCCACTACTGCTCATTTTCTGGAGGAGACTCTTGGGGATTCAGAGTGCCTGCATTTCCCACCCAGGCACAATTTCATTAGCAGCTCATTAGCAGGAGTGGCAACCATTCCTGACTCTTGTTTTTCATAATATTTATTTGTTAATTGACACTTTGAACACAGGTTGACTGAGAACCAAATGAAAGTGCTAAAACCACTCATTAGTCAAATTTAAAACACAAAGATTGTATTCTAAACATACCCTTTGTTCTCATTTATTTTCTGCAAACAGAAGTCATAATTTAATAAGGGGCTAAAAAGGCAAAGTGCAAAGATATTGTACTCCAATTTTTAATCCTTTTCTTTCCCCACCCCTTCAATCCCCAGGGCTCCTGACATCATAATTGGCTCTTTTTGTTCTCTCTTACAGCACCTGTTACCTCAAGGGCCAAACATGGCTCTATGAATTATTCCAAAACAGTATTAGCGACTCCCAACCTCCACAATTTCCCCAGGGCCTGCTGAAGAAGCCCCCCAGCTTGGATGCTCCCTGCAGCGGGAAGAGGGAAAATCCATAGAAAGGATTGGAACAAAATTCCTAGGACAGAATTTCTCTCTAGATCAGCTCTAATGGATGGAGCACTTAAATCTCTCCCCTTTTGGGGGTGGGGGGTCGCATGCAAATCAGAGTGGGACGAGAGGCAGATGGGGAAAGAGATACAGTGCAGAGAAGGCAGTCAAGGAAACAACTGGTCCCAAGACCTTCTCCCACCATTTGAAGGAGATCTCCCTTAAATAGAGGCAACTTGAATAACATGAGGTCACTTGAGCCTTCTTTCACCTATCCAAGTGTGATGACAATCCCAATTTGTTGCATCTTACCTTAAAATTTGATATCAGTACTGAGACCTACTTAATAGTGTTGTGCTTTGCTTTATTCACTTGTACTGCCAACTTCACCAGGAACTACAGCCCCTGACATCTGGGGGACATGGACAGTGGTCCAGTCTAGTGGTAGAGGGCAAAGAGTGAGGAAGACCCAGGTTCTAGTTCCAGTTCCACCTCTTAGTACCTCCTACAATTTGGGAAAATAACCTCTGTGACCCATGGACAGAACTGGCTCAGAGTACCTTCTCCATATAGTTCACTGTGAGGATTAAGAGATAATACATGAGGGAGACTTAGGGTTGAGTACACAGAGCCCTCAATAATGGTGTTTCATGCCTCTTGCCCCTCTGTGACTTGTTCCATTTTCCCAGCTATGAGACAGGTACTAGTGCCATGATAGATGGTCACACTGAGTGTTAACAGGCTCTTAGTACATACCTGATTGAGTTCTGTAGAAAGAGACAAGTACATGATTTTTATAGAATTTTCACATCAAACTGCCTCATTAAGGCTACAAAAAGTTCAATAACAATAAAGGCTTCAGGGCATCCAAGCTGAGAGGGTAGCAAATGAGCCTGTTAAACCAGGTCTGTACCACACTGAAAATACCCACTACAGCTTTCCTTGACTGGGGCCACCAGCAGGCCAACCAAATCCATTTAAGGTGCAGAGGGCTCTGTCCCACTCCCCAAGACATCGAAACAGAAATCAAAGAGGTTATATCCAGAAACATAACTTGGGCAAACATGGGGAAGATTTAAATGAGAACTGCCAACCAGCAACAGGGGAAAAGGGTTTCAGGAGTCCTGATAAACTTAACTCAATCACAAGCTTAAGCCAGTTTTGCAACAATGCACAACAAAGCTGATAAAAGCAGCTGCCTTGCTTCTGGTTCCTCAGGGGACTATACTGGCAGGTACCACCCAAGTATGGGCCAGGAGGCTGGGATGTTTTGGGCCACTGAACACAAGGTTGGTGCTTGTGCTCCCAACAAGCAGCCCATTCCACACCTCCACCCCAACATCAAAAGAGCTGGTGCTGGCCCTGGCTCAACCTCCCCATTACTCCCAACCCTAAGCACTTAATGTGAACTTTGCAACCGTCATTTGATTATATACACTCTACCCACCATACACTCAGGCTGTGCTTCAAAGTTCTGGTCTTGGTACTCCCTTCCACTCATAACTGGATTCATTTGCTACTAAGTGATTATTTCTGGACTGGATCCCTTGTGATAGAAATCATCTCCAAAAAGCCATCTCTAAGACACCCTCTGACACCCTCTTTTCATCTCCCATTTCAAATTTATAAGGGAGATGGCAAATCCCTCAAAACTCCGGGGATGCCAGTAACCTGAGCTAGAAGCAACATTAGGAGATCATGAGAGCTAATCTCCACAGAAAAGATAAATGGTTTTTCCTTGTGCCATGCCCCCTGCCATCGCACACAGGCAAAGCAAGCATCACCCAAGGACAATTCTGTTGGCACTTTCCTTTTGAAACACCTTCAGTGGTTCTTTGCTGTCCTCCCAAGTACCAATACCCCAGCTGGTGTCCAAGGCCTACCTAATCCACTAATGTGCCTGTCTGATCTTCTCTGCCTATCTCCCCTCAACCACAGGTACCCTACACTCTGGCCAAACACACCTAATACTTTCCTTTGTCCTTGATACACCTCTTTCCTTGCTTTTAGCCTAATTCGAATCCATTTTTTAATGACCTAGCTTGAACAACTCCACCTGGTTTTATCTACTGTTCTCCCTTTCTTTCAATCTCCAGAGTATTTTGCTTATTCTCACCTAATGGCACTCTATTTATTTTCTCTTAGTCATTTGGGTTCTTGTTACTCATTAAACAGACATTTGCTGGCCACTTACAATATGCCAGGTCTTAGGGAAATCAAAGAGGAGACATGGCCTCTCTGTAATTAAGGCAATCACTAGCCTAGTGAGGGACATAAATCCATAAAATTGTAATACCTGTCAAATTTTCTCCTGTAGGCTATATTCCTCTTGAAGCCAGGACATCTTTATATTCCTTACACTGCTAAATGGAGTGCCTGGTATGTAGTAAATGTCCACTGTGTATATGTTCCACAACAAAAATGACTTAATGTGCTTTATGGGAAGAAAAACAAACAATTTCATCTTTCTGAAACACAGGGCTGAAGGATGTATTGCTGAAAAGACAGTCTTCAATTTGGGACCAGGGGAAAATAAAACTTAATTTAAATGTTTGTTTTTTTTTAAAGATTTTATTTATTTATTTGACAGACAGAGATCACAAGTAGGCAGAGAGGCAGGCAGAGAGAGAGAGAGAAGGAAGCAGGCTCCCTGCTAAGCAGAGAGCCCGATGGGGGACTCGATCCCAGGACCCTGGATCATGACGTGAGCTGAAGGCAGAGGCTTTAGCCCACTGAGCCACCCAGGCACCCTAAATGTATTTTTTTAAATGTGTTTTATTTCCACAGTATCACTGCTCGACCCAGAAAAAAAATGAAAGAGAGGTACAAGGACTAAGAATTACACAGACAGAAACAGAGAGCAAGAGATTGAAAGAGAATAGGAGGGAATCATGGTTTAGTTCTTAACGGTTAAACACATGCATCAGACTTCACTGCCGACTTCTGAATATTATCACCTCTAATGATAAGCTTTAGTTAATGAACTATTGGTCACAGCTCTATAACTGCTCTTTATCCTTAACCCTGCAAGTGTTCCCAAGTAAACCAAAGAAGCAAGATAGAGCTGGTGGTTAGGAAGGCAACAAGAACAATGTCACCTGAGACCAGCTTTGAAAACTGAAATTGTATGTGTAGTCTGTAAGTACACAATTATGTATTTCTGAAGAGGTCTACAGCCTTCATCAATTTCTCAAAGAGGTCTGTACATCACTCTCCAAACGCACATATCAACATGCATACCTTGGAGAGCCTTTATGACAATACTGGCAAGGCCACTCAGCAAAAAGCATTTTAATACACTGTATGTTAAGGATACAAATTAATTCAAAACACCTTTGGGGATGTGGCAACATCTATTAAAACTGTAACTGTTCATTTCATTTGACCCAGCAGATTCCACTTCCAATGTCTCCAATGGAGACATTCACAGAAGTGCACAATGATATATGGATAGAAAGTTCATTATAGCATTTTATAAACTGTGTTAAAACCAGCAACAAATGGAGACCAGCCATGAACATTCTCTGGGCAGACAAAACCACTTTCATCATACAAACACAGCATAATTTAACTTATTTTGCAACACTAACTTGCCTTAGGTCATTTCTTGCTTATGCCTCTGAACATGATAAGCAAAACCTGAATCTGTGTCCCAAGGTTGACAAGAGGTGACCACTGACCATTTCCCTGATCAGGAAATTCTAATACTATAACCTATCCCCGTGAAGAATAAACAGTTGGTGGTCTCTCACTGTATAAGCTGCATTATAGAAATATACCCTAAGCCTCTTCACTTGTTGTTTTAGTTTGAGTATTCCCAGTTTGCAAACTGTCTATTTGGTGTGTGCACAATAAAGTTTTATTAACTAGTACTTGTATTTACCTATTTCTGAACTTTTGATAATTGTGAATAATGACAAACAATACATATATCCATCACATGGGATTTGCAGCCTAACACAGCATATCCCTTCAATGGAATACAAGGAAGAGGGAGATTTGTACTGACATAAAAAGATGACTAAGACCAAGCAAAGAGAAAAAAATTGCAAATATATGATTTCATCTTTCTTTTTATAGAACATATAATGTTAACGTAGCAGCAGCATAGTTTCCTAATCTATCCAAATCCCCACACAAAAACAGACACAGTGACTAGATAGCAAAACCAAGCCCATAAGCAACATTTATATCAAAACTAAGTGCAAAAGTATCTATGGATCCCAAAACAGAAGCAAATGAAGACAAATCACCAAACAACATCAGATCTGAATGGTATCAGTGAGGACTGAGGAAGCACTGAGGTATCTTCTAGACTTTAGAAAGGACAACGCCAATGTAGTCAATAGGTATTCACTAAAAAAAAAAACCACAGTGGTTGAATAGGAGAAGAGCAGTTGAACCTAGGAGAGACTTTTCCCGATTTAATAGCGGGCAAGTCCAAGAAACTCGTGGTAAATTCTCAAGGGGCTGGACCAGTGGAGTCCCAGTGAACTCTCAGTTTAATCAACCAGCACTCTCTAACAGCACATGGTCCCATAATAAAACACTTTCAGAAGTGGAATCAAAACTGAGCAAAACTGAAACAGAAATAAAGGAAAGAGGAGGTCCAGGTAAAAGTTGGAGAAGAAAACAGAGCCAGATCTCATGTAGGAAGCTGCCATGTTTGTGAACACTACATGAAAACAACAGAAGAGGGAGCACTATGAATTTAGAAAAGGTAATTAAAACCGTGTTTCTTTCTAACAGTTCAAGAAATCTTTTTTCACCTAAGAATAAGCAACAGAAAAGCACTGAGGTCAAATCCTATACAGTAAAATTATTAGAAGACAGTAAAAAAAGAATGTAGACAAGAGTAACATGCTTACAGACAATCCAAGCAAGCCAGAAAGACTTGGCCACAAACAGATCAAAACTTGAGCTTGCTATTTCAAAATGAGCTAAATACATTTTCTTAATGATATAAGATTTTCAAGAACAACTGGAAACAATGTACCAAAACTCAAAGCAGAATTATAAGTAAAAGAATCACAACAGAAAATACCTTAAGATAAATAGAAGGTGAAAGGAAGAAAATTTAAAAACCTAAAGGAAATGAAGGAAAAAAGTAAAATTTGTCAGTAGCTGATAAACAGTGAAGATAAAGAAGATCCAACATAAAGAATAAAGCCCAAACAAGCAAACAGAATACCAAAAACTCTAATTCAAGACAAATTCCCTAAAATAAAAAAAACTTTTTTTCAAACTACATATTGAAAGAACACATTGTGTATATGAGAGTAATAGCCAGGATTATTCAACATCAAGACATATTCTAGGAAAATTGTTGGATTCCAACAAAATTCCAAGAAAAACAGCAAATGACTAATAAAATTTTAAAAATTAGATTGTCAGCAGTGTTTTTGACAGCAAAGACTACTGCCAGCAGAAGATGAAATAACACATTTAAGATAGTCCAAGAAAGAAAACGTGAGCCAAGGACTTTGTACCTACCAAAGAGACTTTTGGTATAAAGACCACAGACAAACTTATTAGCACCCAAGAACTCAGAGAACATTGTTTCAATGAGCCCTTCCTGAAGAATCTACTAGAAAACACATTTCAGACAACCAAAATCACTAGACAGACATTGTCTTAAGGACTGGTAGTATCAAATATATAGTGGGGTATAGAAATAAGACAAAATGAGGGTTAAAAAGAAGAAATCATATAATGGCTATATGCTGACAACCTAAATACAGTACAGCAGTTTAAGAACAATGAGTGCACACACACACATACACACGCATTGATTTTTTTAAATTCTTTTCGGTTACTACATCAGGGGTGGTAATACCGTCAATCTTAAACTGTTATATGTGTAAAATGACACAGAGCAAATGAGTAATTATCAGATATTTTAATTGTATACTCTCCTGTATCCTAAAACCAGAATTCTTAGTGTGGAAGAAGAGATATGGATTTAATATCTAAGAGGTTTAACAAAAATCCTGTTCTCCTAAATATGAATATCCACTTGACTGCATGAGGTGTATTACCATATATATATTTCACAGCTATTGTCAACAGAAAAGGCCTAGAAACAATGATCAACACAGTGGCAATGAGCAACCCTAATGGTCAGACTGCAGTCTTAAGATATCATCTCCTATTAAACGAATCCAGGGCTTCCCAATCGTAATGCCTGATTTCAGTCCTGAGCAGGAATTACAAGGTGAGCCTAGAATAGCTTATCACACCAGAAAGTAAAAAAACCTATCAATGCCACTAGGGTAATACCAAAAGAGCTTACTTGAAAACGTTCAACTGACCAAAGATGGGACAATTTCAGTTTCAGTAAAAGTGATGATTGCAAGGGATTAAAATATACCAAATACACTTAAATCCATGAGTTCCATAAAAGGGGGGAGGCCTTAATCACCCTCATCCTCATCCTAGGATGACTAGGAACCACCTTCAGAGGATGACTAGAAACACATCTTGAAAACTGATAAGCTAGGAAAAAGAACCAAACATTTATTCCGTCTTTCCTTTATGAACTCTACTACTGGGTAACCAAATAGTGTATGAAGTGAAATGTCTCTGTAACAGTAATTCATCTGAAAATAAAATGATAAATTTGAATATCACCATCCTGCAATCCTATGAGAAAAAGAGAGGCAATCAGACATGATGTACTTCCTAATACAAGAACCCAAAACTATTTATAGTTCTGCAATAGGGACAGAACCTGAGTCTGATTGAGCCTCTGGACCCAGCTGACAACTTGTAAGAAATACTGAGATCTGAGGAACATGCTGAACTGCATCACGAGTATGAAATCAGCAAAATTCAATCTGGGAATTGACCTGAGCTCCACAGACAAATTATAAAGGAAAAAAAGAAATGGAGGAATAACCTGTAGAATCAAAGAAACTTGAAGGATATAACTTTTTTTTTTTAATGGTAAACACCGAAGGGCCTAGGGTGCACACTTGGGTAACACAGTATTCTAAAATGTAAAGAAGCAATTACTGTAAAACTCAAGCTAACAATTATATCTGATGGGAGGGAGATGTTGTAGTTGGGATGGGGCATGGGAGGGGCTTCTGATGGACTTGGTCCAGTTCTATTTCTTGACTTGGGTAGGATTTCAAGAGTGTTCACCTTCTAATAATAAAGCTGTATACTTTTGGTTTTCTGTATCTGTATTTAATTTTATAATAAAAAGGGCTTTGAGAAGAATATACACTAGTATATGTTATCTCTGGTGAAGAAACTGTGGACTTAAAAGGACTTTTACTACCTTTGTTATATATTTCCATAATTAAGACTTTTTAAGTAGTGAGCATGTATTAGAAAATTAAATAAAGGCATATTTTAAAAAGGAAAAATGAGGGGAGATGGAAAGAACAAACCGACCATTTCATGTCTTTCCTACAGGATGAGTTCATCTGGGATCCCTTTAAGTATACAGTTATAATTGGGATCCATCTATAAATTATATCTACAACACACACACTTTCTAAAATAAGAATGATGTAGAATACCCTATCGTCATAATCAACATACAGTACTCACACATTCTAACACATTCTGCTAAGTAAACATAATCCAAATCAAATGTAAATTGCACATTTGCAATGAAGTACCTAACAGGTGTTTTGATAAGGTTATGGCTTCACAAGAAGGTGGTCCACAGGGCTGGGAACAGGAACAGCCTTGTTTAAACATAAATTAAGATGCTGGGTTCGACCTCAGTGTCTTTATCCTCAAATGATCTTTAACGCTTAAAGCCCTTAGCCAACCAACCAATCTGTCCTCTAGGATGAAGAGGGGAAACCGAAGAGTGGGAGAGGATGGGCACTTCAGGAGGATTTACAGATGTACTGGCAGTAGTGGGTGAGTTAAGAGTAGAGAGGATTAAAGAGTTTCTAAAACAGGACTCATTTCCCTTCATCCCCTCTTGCCTTTAGAGCTAAGCATCTCTGTGTTATATTTAATGCCTACTATGGATTGAATGTTAATGTCCCATGGCCCTCCATCCTCCAATTCATATCTTGAAACCTAATCCCCAACATGATGGTATTTGGAGGTAGGGCCTTTGGAAGGTCAAGAGGTCATGGTGAGGGTGGGGCCTTCCTGAATGGGATTAGTGCCTGTGTAGAAGAAACCTCAGAGAGCTCCTTTGCCCTGTCCACCACGTGAGGCCACAGCAAGAAGACAGTGATCTATGAACTGGAAGCGTTCTGTCTCACTAGACACTGAATCTGCTGGTGCCTTGAACTTGGACTTCTCAGCCTCCAAAACTGTGAGAAATACATTTTTTTTTTTTTGAGAAATAAGTTTCTGTTGTTCATAAGCCACCCAGTAGTATTTTGTTATAAAAGCCCAAACAGACTAAGACAATGTTAAATGCCCATAATGACTGAAAAGCACAAATCAACAACCAGAGTTTGTGAGCTACATCCACAAGAACCTCTCAAAGTGGTTTCTAGACAGGATTCAGGGCAGCTCTGCCTTGAGACAGATTGATAGAAATAGGACTTTTTAAAAATTTCTATGCCTTAAACTTTTGTTTTCCTTTGCAGCAGGAGATATCTCAAAACAAGGACATGAGACTAAGCTGCTCTACAGAGTAAAAACAATACGCCAAGGACTCTTCTGAGTGTATGGAAGCCACAGAGGCATGTGCTTGGTTTTTAATGTCCAGTCCTACTAACTACACAAAACTGAAACTAGTTCCCTAAAAACCAACTACTCCTAGATGCCCTAAGCAATCCCCACCACCTTCCCTGGCTCTGCAGACATCAGTAAAAGAGCACATCACAGGGAATAAAACACAACCATAAGATAACGCCATATAAACGCTAGTGCATTTATGGGGAATAAATGTCAAGGTAAAGCAGGAATATTTATTTTCCGTGAGGGAGATGGTGATCTTGTGTGTCATCACCTCATTATGCTGTATTGATTTTTGTTTTTACAAATTACTAAAATATTTCATATCATTACTTTGGATGGCTATGGCTGTCACCATGACAGAACCTATAATGACCTTCAACAAGGTCTAGTTTTTAGACATGTGGGACTTCACAGTCTCCTCTAAGATGTCATTTTGCCATGAAAGAGGCATAGCAGGGCACGGAGAACTGGCAAGTTGTGATTCCCAGTAGGACTTGTCACAGGGAGGGTCATCCAATGCTCTTGGTCTCTTGGCATTCCAGCGAAGCTGGACCCTAGATCTTTGCAAGGACCCTCATGTCTTGTCACTTAGTCCTTTCTGAAAGTTGCTTAAAAGTGACATAAAGGAAGCAGCTAATTTACAACACTATTCTTTTAATCTTGGTCAGCCAGATTTTCACAGACATCAGTTTATTTTGCTTTATAATATATTAGACAAAACAACAGTACCAGAGCCAGCTCCAAGGCAGCAACTCACTCTCAGGGGTTCTGCTGACATTTATAAACTGATCCTATTTCTCTCTTGTGTTTTATGTTATCAGCTAAACCTGTCAACTTAAATTATTGCCTTGTAACCAAATCAGAGTTATCTATTACTCTGGTATGTGTACATTTCTGAGGCTTTGTACCTATATCAAGTTTTGTAAGGTTAGAAAATAAGACCATAAATAAACAAATGGAAAACAGAATATGTTACCATTACTTTAGCAACAGAAACTAAAAGTCAAATGCATTACATGGAAAGCCACTAAAATGGCTGAATATATAGATCTTGGGAACAGCAAAAGCTTGGTATTGATAGAGTTATTTGCACATTGTCCCATCCTGCGATCAATCTCTGGGCCCAGAGCGTCTCCATTTAAAAGAATAAATGATTATTCCCAGGGCTTGTGACAGGTGGGTGGACATTTGAAAAACTGAGGACATGATGTCAAAAAGGTCAGAATTACAACCATCCCATTTTTTAACCAGCATAGTGACTAAGAAACCAATTTCCCTTCTTCAATTGGTATAGCTAATGGTCACTCTTATTCAAAGACCATTGTGACCCAAAATGAGCAATAAAAGAGCCTCCAGAGAGAGATCAAAAAGCTATTCCCCTCTCAGGTCTAATTCTGATTCTTCAACCATCCTCTCTTCCACAATCTAAAAACAAGTTTTTCAGGAATTCATGTTGCTAAATACACAATACCTTTATGAACAAAAAGTAAAGTCCTTCTCCGTTTCCAAAATAAATAAATTACTTCAAAGCTACAAAAAGTATACAAGTGACATATATCTCAACTTCACCTCAATTTTCTATTATCCAATACTCAAGACTTCCTCATTATTTCACATTTTTAGATAGTTTAATTATCTGGTCATAGGCATCAGTTAAATATTCTCCATGCCTCTCAATTACAAGCTCACAGTGGCCAGGGACAGTGATTTTTTAATTTGAATTTCTGTAGAGTTCGCAGCACAGTAGCATGTCTCCAAAAAGAAAAGCAGCTGACTGCAGGCTTGGTGGAATCGAGGGAGCCTTCTTTGACTTACAGAGAGATGCCAAGGTTTGGGGGGTAGCGGGGGAAACAAAACAAAAACAATCACCTGAAGTACCATCCATCAAGAGGGACTGGTGTTTCTCTGATCTCTCATCAGCTTCCATAACTGAAATTTTAACGGGTCCTAATCCAGGAAGAGGAGGCCAGAGTCCCAAACTACAATGAAAGTCCATCTTCCGGGGCACCTGGGTGGCTCAGTGGGTTAAGTGTCTGCCTTCATCTCAGGTCATGATCTCGGGGTCCTGGGATCGAGCCCCGCATTGGGCTCTCTGCTCAGCGGGGAGTCTGCTTCCCCCTCTCTCTCTGCCTGCCTCTCTGCCCAATTGTGATCACTCGCTCTCTCTGCCAAATAAATAAATAAAATCTTTAAAAAAAAAAAAAAAAAAAAGCCCATCTTCCCCAAAGTATTCTTGTCTAAAATTGTGATCCCAATCTAACAATCTTTTTAATTCTCTCTGGGAATTTGCTGTTTCATCTCCCTTGACTTTTCCTAACAGCTATCATTTTATCTCCTGAGCCCAGTAACTGAGGCTTTGCCACCACATCATAAGGAACTTTCCCCAATGCCTCCTCTCCGAAAAACCTGCACTTGGCCTGAAAGGGCACAGCAGTGGACACAGTTCTACACAAGAGGCACCCAAACAACTGTTGATATGCTGGGACTGGAGAGCTAAGAGGGAGTCAGAGCAATGCCAACAGTCACTCCCAAATCCTACTAATCAAATCCCATTATAAGACTGTCATCTCTTGAGATCATATCTTCAGCTTATCTTAGGACAAATCACATGTTTCAATGCACTTTAGGATGAGGGGATGGCAGGGTAGGAGGAGGCATGTATAGGAATGTGCTTTCCATTGTCCTCATTCCCTCTAACACACGGCAGACAAACTAAAGCACTGAACAAGGAAGCACGTATCTAGATCTGGCATTTGGGAAGATTTCACATGGGTCCAGGCACTCTCAGTGTAGCAAATATGTCCTTCCAGGGTCACCTGGGCAACATGGCTCTATTTTTCCATGTAAAATCTCACATTCACATTTCTGGGTACACTACAAATCATTTTGGTTACATATACTCTTATAGCTCTAATATCTAGCTAACCCCATCCTGCCTGAAAAAAAATTACGAAGAATTACAGGGGACAACATTGCAATTGACAAAAAAGCTTCCCAATCTCTCATTATGGTCTCTAGGGAACAAAGAAATCTTTATTTCTACAACCATCTAAATTCTTCCACAACCCTTTGGACCTGATTTTCACATTACAGGTCCTAAAAGCCAAGCATCTTCCCACCTGAGCCTCCAGATTTCACCAGATCTACTTTTTCCAGGCCTCCCTGTTTAAAAAAAAAAAAAAAGAAAGAAAAGAAAGAACAGCAAGACAAGAATCAACCTGCAGAGGCCACCCGCATGATAAGGTGTGGCTTCTCTACTGAGAAGCTTAGTTTCACAACCTGCATGTGAACTCATCCTCCCCAGAGGATGGAAAACCCCTGCCACATGACACACATATAAAATGCCAGGCAACAAGAGGTCAAGAACCAAGCGCTGCTGCCAATGCCTTTAGGTAGCAGTATCTAGCCATTTTCATTTGATGAGTTATATTAATAAAGCAGCAAAATAATAATAATCATTAAGCAGCTATTTAAGATTTGGTGTAGGAAGAGTGTCTGGCTGGCTCAGTCGGTAAAGCATGCAACTCCTGATCTCACGGTTGTGAGTCAAGCCCCACACTGGGTATAGAGGTTACTCAAAAATAAAATCTTTAAAAAAAAGATTCAGTGTAGGAGAGGAGGTTATGTATCCACATCAGCAGTCAAGTAAGGGAGACTAGCATCAGCCATTCACTTTGTAGACCAGGGCTATCCAACAGAACTTTCTGTGACAATATAAAGGTTATAAATCCATGCTGTCCATTACAACAAACCCCAGTCACACATGGATATTGAGCAATGGAAAAGTGACTAATAAAACTGAGGAACTGAATATTAAATTTTATTTAATTAGTTTTAATTTAATTTGTCACAACTGGCTAGTGACTACCATGTTAAACATTACAGAAGTAGATCTTTATTTCACATATGGCGTATTCCTGGAGTATTTTGAGGGCCTAGTCAAATACTAGATAGAAAAGGGCTCTGAAGGGCATGACGATCAGCACAAACTCAAGCTGGAATCCTGGAATCTTTGCAGCACAGGCACCTCTCGGGGACTCAAATCTGGTTTACAACACTGAGTACCTTCCTTCTGTCAGTTCCAATTCAGGAGACCCTGAGCTAAGGAGTAAATAAGAGCAGTGACTCTCCAGAGGAGTCAGATAGGAGGCCAGGGATCCATTAGTACCACATGTCTTCTGAGGACAAGAATTATGGGTAATTCCCCTCTCTCCAGAGCTAACTGTTGTAACAGATACTTATTCCTTGAAACAAAAATGCTCAAGAGCCAACTCCATAATTGAAGGGAAGGCAGAGTATAAGGGACTGCAAACATAAATAATGGATATAAACAAATAGAGAATACCCTGCCTTCCCAAACAATACAGAGAACCCTTTCAGAGATGGAGGGGAAGGGGATAGAAAACCACCCACTAATGAGCGCCAAAGGGATAATAACTGGCCTGGATTTCTTTAGTTCAGGAGATGGCAAAAAGAACTAATTGGAAAATTAAACTCTAGTGATAGCGTCTTCTGAGACTAATTACAATCAAAAGGTTCCACAAAGTAAGAAAATCACTTCATAATAACCTTATCCATATACAGCTTTCCAGTTTTCCCCTCTTTCCGAATTCTGAAGGACTCTTCTCCATTAGCAAATGAGCAACGGCTACATCTACATTTTCCAATGACCTTCTTCCCCAAACCAACACTCAAAGTCCCAAGAGGAGAAAAACCAAAGGAAACAAACAGGAAAACCTAGGATTTCCACGTTCTCTAACATAACCACAGATAACATCTCTCAGTAAGTCTCCTAGACCTGTATTTATACTTCTAATCTCTGACAAAAGAATTTCTTATGTAACTAAAGGCTACCATCTTCAGTGCGGGATTGGGGGAGAGGGAGTTCATGTATGTCATTTTAGTTGGCAATAGACTGTGTATGATGTATTTTTCTTCAAACAAAGCTATACATAAACACAAAATGCAGATCTTACTGTCCACTGGACACACTAATGAAAAGTTAAACAATTCATAGTTTTTGTTTAATAGTTGATATATATCCATTCATTTTTCATATTACCACAATGCATACAATATCAACACATACAGATCATTCCTGATAAAGAGTTATGGGCTAGGAGCGCCTGGGTGGCTTGGTGGTTTAAGCCTCTGCCTTCGGCTCAGGTCAAGATCTCAGGGTCCTGAGATTGAGCCCTGCATCAGGCTCTCTGCTCAGTGGGGAGCCTGCTTCCTCCCCTCTTTCTCTGCCTGCATCTCTGCCTATTTGTAATCTCTGTCTGTCAAATAAATAAATAAAATCCTTTAAAAAAAAAGAGTTATGGGCTAAAGATATCTTAAAGATGAAACATTGTGCCAAGTGTTGACCAGAGTTTTAATCTTCATCTGACTACCATTCAAGTCCCTGCTAAAAACCAGCTTAACAGAGCACATATTCGAGGAAGATAATCTAAAGGACAGGCTCCTTGTCCATTCTGCTAAGGGGATTCCATGTTGTATCCTAGTTAAAACAGAACAATGTGCACTGGATTTGTCCCCTACATTACAAATTCATTGAATCATGACTTCTTATAAGCCCTCAAATTTTCTCTATAAGAAACAGACGGGGGGAGAGGGAAGATTTCTTTTTTTGAAGAAATTTCATTAAAGACCCTATCCAGTACATGGTGTAAAATCTATTATAAAAAAATGCTTTTAATACATACAAACAACAAGGTACCTAGGAATAAACCTAACCAAATAAGTGAAGAATCTGTACTGAAAACTATAGAATACTAATAAAAGAAACTGAGGAGGACATTAAGAAATGGAAAAGTAATCTAATGCTCATGGACTGGAAGAACAAATATTGTTAAAATGTCTGTACTACCCAAAGGAAACTACACATTTAAAGCAATCCCTTTCAAAATTCCAGCAGGATTTTCCACAGAGCTAGAATAAACAGAAAAGACCCCAAATGGAACCAGAAAAGACCCCATATAGCCAAAGCAATCCTGAAAAAGAAAAACAAAACTGGAGGCATCACAATTCCGGACTTTAAGCTGTATTATAAAGCTATAGTCATCAAGGCAGTATGACACAAAAACAGACACACAGATCTATAGAACAGAATAGAGAACCCAGAAATGGTCCACTAATCTTCAACAAAGCAAGAAAGAATATCCAATGGAAAAAAAGACAGTCTCTTCAACAAACGGTATGGGAAAACTGGACAGCAACATCCAGAAGAATGAAGGTGGACCAGTTTCTTACACCATACATAAAAATAAACTCAAAATGGATGAGACGCCTAAATGTGAGACAGGAAACTATCAAAATCCTAGAGGAGAACACAGGCAGCAGCAACCTGTTTGACTTCGGTAGCAGCAACTTCTTACTAGACATGTCACCACAGGCAAGGGAAACAAAAGCAAAAATGAGCTACTGGGACTTCATCAAGATAAAAAGCTTCTGCACAGCAAAGAATACAGTCAATGAAACTAAAAGGCAACCTGTGGGGGATGCCTGAGTGGCTCAGACAGTTAAGCATCTGCCTTTGGCCAGGTCATGATCCTGGAGTCCTGGGATGGAGTCCCGCATCGGGCTCCTTGCTCAATGAGAAACCTGTTTCTCTTTCTCCCTCTGCCTGCCACTCCCCTGCTTGTACTCTCTCTCTCTCTCTCTGATAAATTAAAAAAACAAAAAAAAACTTAAAAAAACCTACGGAATGGGAGAAGATATTTGCAAATGACTTACCTGATAAAGGGTTAGTATCTAAAATCTATAAAGAACTTATCAAACTCAACACCCCAAAAAAAAATCCAGTTAAGAAATAGGCACAAGACATGAACAGACATTTCTCCAAAGAAGACACAGAAATGGCTAACAGACACGTGAAAGATGCTCAAATCAATCATCATCAGAGAAACACAAATCAAAACCACGGTGATAATCACCACACACCTGTCAGAATGGCTAAGATTAACAACTCAGAAAACAAGTGTTGGCGAGGATGTGGAGAAAGGGGAACATTTTTACATTGCTGATGGGAATGCAAACTGGTGCAGCCAGGCAGGAAAGCAGTACAGAGCTTCCTCAAAAAGTTAACAATAGAAGTACCCTACGATCCAGCAACTGTACTACTAGTATTTACCTAAAGGACACAAAAATACTGGTTTGAAGGCATACATGCACCCGGACGTTTACAGCTGCATTATCAACAATAACCAAACTATGGAAAGAGGCCAAATGTCTATCAACTGATGAATGGATAAAGGAGATGTGGTGAATACACACACACACTCACACACACACACACACGTATTACTTGGACATCAAAAAGAATGAAATCTTGTCATTTGCAACAACATGAATGGAACTAGAGTATATTATGCTAAGCAAACTAAGTCAGAGAAAGACAAATACCCTATGATTTCACACATGTGGAATTTAAGAAACAAACCAGATGAACATATGGGGGGGTGGGAAGAGAGAGGGAAACAAACCATAAAAGACTCTTTTTTTTTTTTTAAAGATTTTATTTATTTATTTGACAGAGAGATCACAAGCAGGCAGAGAGGCAGGCAGAGAGAGAGGAGGAAGCAGGCTCCCTGCTGAGCAGAGAGCCCGATGCGGGGCTCGATCCCAGGACTCCGAGATCATGACCTGAGCCGAAGGCAGCGGCTTAACCCACTGAGCTACCCAGGCGCCCCCATAAAAGACTCTTGATGACAGAGAACAAACTGAGGGAAGATGGGGATGGGGGGGATGGGCTAAACGGGGGATGGGTATTAAGGAAGGCACTTGTTATGATGAGCACTGAGTATTGTATGTAAGTGAGGAATCACTGACTTCTACTCATGAAACCAATATTGCACTTGTTAACAATGTTAACAATGTTACCTAACTAGAATTTTAAATAAAAACTTGAAAAGAAAAATAAATTAAAAAAAAAAAAAGATTTGGGGCGCCTGGGTGGCTCAGTGGATTAAAGCCTCTGCCTTCGGCTCAGGTCATGATCCCAGGGTCCTGGGATCGAGCCCCACATTGGGCTCTAGCCCCACATTGGGCTCTCTGCTCTGCGGGAAGCCTGCTTCCTCCTCTCTCTCTCTGCCTGCCTCTCTGCCTACTTGTGATCTCTCTCTGTCAAATAAATAAAATCTTAAAAAAAAAAAAAAAAAGATTCTTTTAGATCAGTTCTTACTAGTACCAAGTAAAAGCTTGTTTTCTCAGCAGAAAACCAATATAAATACTGGCAATTTTGTTAGATGATAATTATGTATTTCATCATATTTACCTTTTTCTCTTGGCTGCCAGGACATTCAAAACTATATTTAATGTTTAGGTCCTGTAATTATTTAAGTGATTACTATACTTGTTTTCTCCAGCCTCACAACCACAGAGTTTAAATTATTTTTAATTTATATTTAAACAGTCTTCTGTATATATTATTTTACTAACAGCTACTTAAAGTCCTTTTAATTAGCAGGCAGCCTAATAAAAAAGTGCACTACCACACCATGAGCACAGCATTAACCACCGTTATCACAATATGGTGTCAATAATAGTTCACTGGTAAGTTCCTATCCTAAGACAGGCATTCAGGAGAAGCTAAGTGCATGTAGGCAGGGCAGTGGGAAGAGAGGCATACAACAGCACACAGCATCTTCATGAAAAGAGTGGGGTAAGGGAATGTCCTCTCAATACAAGTAGATTTGGACTGCAATATAAATTCTACACAGGGAAAATATTACTTTTTTACAGATAGGAAGACAGATGGCAAAGAGCTCAAGTAACTTGTCCCAGTCCTTGGTTCTCTCCACTGTACGACACTAATGTGCCATGAGCCACTGCTGTTAAGAGAGCCTTCAGAGACCATGTAGATACCTATGAGGACCACAGAAGACAACGACAGATGGGGAGAGAGGCCACACCTGCTAAAAAAATGACATCAGCTCAAGCCATTGTCATTGCAGCCTAGTAAGTATGTACATAGTAGCTCTTGGGATTTCTAACCTTTAAGAGTGTAAGGGGGAAGGGCAAAGAAAAGAGAAAACCAGCAGTTAACAATCACCTCTTGGTGCTAGGCACTAGAGTTGCTATTAACACACCTTATTTAATATTCACAAAAATCCTGTGAGATAGGTATTCCATTTTACAGATGAGAATACTTTGATTCTACCAACAGTCAAACTCAACAAGTATTTTCCCAAATTACCAGCCACCTAGGATCCTGCAACCCACAGAAGTTCTGGCTTAGAGTAGCCTTCAAGCTAGTAAGAGAACAAGGTCTCCCACCCAGTTCTGCCTAAATTCAAAAGCAGTTCTTGTTCCACTACCAGACACTGCTTCCCCCAGTCCCTGAGTTCTGCTGAGGATGTCCTGAGCCTGACAGCACTTCAGGAACAACTGAATCCCAACTGCCAACACCTCTGCTATTCACCCCTAAGAAAACAGACTGGGGTCAAAGAGAAAAGTCTCTCACTATGTGCTACAAGCCAACCTTAATACAAAGACCAGAATCTGTGCTGATCTGGGGTCTGAGAACAAAGCAGACATTGTTAAGGCTCAACAGAGGGATTGTTGGGTTGGTAGAATAATAGATTCCCTAAGGGCTGGACAGCTCAGCCCCTTTAGCCAAAAACTCTTCCATCATTTCTTCCTGCCACTCTTGGCAGGCACACTTCAATTACTTTATGTCTTGATGGATTGCTGAATTGAATTTATCTAATGCAAGGTAAGGGCCTAGGTTGCCATGTGGGAATAGATTCCTCTAAGGATCAGTAAAAACGCAGATCAGATTTCCAATCACACCTTTATCAATCATCATCATTAGGACCCTACTCAGGAAGCTGGTAATGAATTAAAGGCCAATCAATCAGCCTCATCAGACATATAACTCTTGCTGTGGTAAAAACAGGGCTTCAGTTCCTCCCAAACCAAAGTAGCACTAAGGTCCTGGGATACCAAGAAATGCCTGGGGCACGGCATCCCAGATCAACCAACATTGTTGGAGCACCACCAAGCACAGGCACCAGGCCAGGCCCTACAGGCATTTGAGGATGCAAATGATACCAACTGGTTTTAGCTCAGGAACAAGAAGGGGGTATAGAGCAAATCCACCTATTACTATAATAGAAGGCTTTATGTGAGCTTCAGGTAAGAGGGTGTGGTAGGCAGTAGGAATATAAATAAGACTACTGGGAGCAATTAGGAGAAAATTCTGAAGAACCCTGAAGTGGGGAGAGGAAGGACAACTTTTTTCCCCACTTTTTCTTTCCTTTACATTTTTGATTACTACAGAAATATACAATCATTATACTTGAAAAAATTAAACATTACAGGAATATATAACTACCCTATAATACCTATAATCATCATTTTTCTTCAAGAATAATTATTGGGGTGCCTAGGTGGCCCAGTCGGTTATAGAACCAACTCTTGGTTTTTGGCTCGGGGCAGTGAGATCAGACCCTGTGACAGGCTCAGGGCTCAGTGAGGAGCCAGCCTGGGATTCTTTCTCCCTTCTACTCCTTCACCTTCTAACTCATACCCCCACATCCCCACCCCACTTACACTCTCTTAAAAAAATTACTTTTTTAAAAGATTTGAGAGAGAGAGAGTGCACACATGTGCAAGAAGAGGACAGAGGGAGAAAGAGGGGCAGACTCCATGCTGAGCAAAGGAGACAAACACAGGGTTCAGTCTCAGAACCCTTAGATCATGACCTGAGCCGAAACCAAGAGTGGGCCACTTAACTGACTGAGCCACCCAGAAGCACTCCCCAAAATAACAATTATTAATAGGGCACAATTTTTAAAATTTTCTATATACACATTTATATACATTTATTACTAATAATTTTTTCAAGAATGGAATGACACCATACATATTGTCATATGAGATGTTTTCTCTCATCTAGCAGTGTACTTTCAGTATTATTCCATGTCAGTGCATGTGCATCTACCTTACCTCATCTCTCAATGGTGTCACAGTATTCCATTACAATGGACATAAATTAGTATGATTTAACAGATAGAAATTATGTAGGCTACAGGTCAAGGGAGCCGAGAAAGAAGTGCAAAAGAAACTTTAGAACAAAAAAATAACTTGAACAAAGGCAAGGAAGAAGTCAAGTCCAGGACAGTCAGAGAAATGGAAGCAGTCCCATGGCTAGCAAATGAGGTGAGAGGGTGCCTGGGTAGCTCAGTGACCCCTCCCTTCAGCTCAGGTCATAATCCCAGGGTCCTGGGATCGAGCCCCCCATCAGGCTCTCTGCTTAGCAGGGAGCCTTCTTCCCGAACCCTCTCTCTGCCTGCCTCTCTGCCTACTTGTGATCTCTGTCAAATAAATAATTTTTTTTTTTTTTAAAGGGGAAAGAAAATGAGGTGAGTGTGAGAAAGGTCATTGTAGGAGGCAAGAAGGAAAGAAAGAGGTTGTGGACCCTCATAATCCATGTTGAGAAGTTAGACCTTGGCTCTAGCAAGCAATAGGGGAATCATTTCTTTGGGGGAAAAAACCATGTAACAAGAACAGTGGCTGATGTGTACAGGATGCACCTGGAGGCAAACACACCTGTGGCTGGGAAGACTGGGCAAGGAGCCATAGCTTAGTAAAAAGTCATACGGTAGGAACAAGAGAGCACTGGGAATGGAAACAAAGTGATGGGCCCAGGCAGAGCAAGACAACTGTTAAGAGTAAACTAGTGGGGGCTGGGGAGAGAGGGAGATTGCAAAGTTGAAAGGTAAGGTAACTGGAAAGATAACGGTGTTATGATTAAGTAGGAAGAAGGAATTTGGGAGGAAATTATCATGAGTTTGGTTTAAAAGTGTGTGTACAACAGTGAGACAAGTGGATATATATTAATCAGCTGAAAATATGAGATGGGGGCTCAGGGGGTGAGGCTGAGGCTAGAAACATAGGCTTGGGAGTCATCTGCATAGCAATGAGGGCTAAAGCCAGAAATCTGAGGCAGAAACCAAAGAGAGACAAAGTATTTATGACAGCTTTGAAAAATGGCTATATCTGAAAAACAGGAGGGAGAAAAAGAGGACAGAAGAATGGACTCCAGTGAAATAAAAGATGTAGAAACAATTTGCCAAATTTAACTTCTACATAAATGAGTCCTTAAAATAATAAATTATTATATTTATTGGCTTCTTTCCTTCCCTTCTTTGCCCAGCTGCAGCTCCACTCCTAGGGCTAGTAACCAGACCACAACAGCAGCCCAAACCCCAGGACTCTAACTTGCACCCCACAGCCATTTCTTCATTTATAATCCAGCATCCTGCCCAGTTCTACCTCTTTCCCTATACAACTAGAAGGTGAGGGAATCAAGGGGAATGGCAGTCAACAGTGTCTTACAAATGACAGGTGGCATGAGGTCCATGCTGGGTGATAGAGTGAGGCCATAAGCACACTGAGAGACTCTGAGAACCAAGAAGGGGCTGATGGGCCACAGGCCTGAGCTGGGGGTCAATCGATGGACTGGGGTGGGGAGGGAACAGTCATATTAAGTTCTGGGGGGAGAAAGTGATAAAGCAGGTGGAGTTCAAAGGCTAGAGGAGGAAGCTGCTGGAAGTAGGGGAGGGCCACAAAGTTCTCTAACAATGGGGAGGGGAAAAGCCTCCCCATGGAAAATGTTACTAGACCATCCCTCCATGTCTCAAGGCTACACGTGGCAAGTCTCCAGCCATCCATCCACTTCCAGGTGCCCACACTCTCTTCCTACAAGACAGCTGAGGCAGTCTACCCATGTCTACCATACTCAGGAACCTCCCTAGCCAGACCCTGGACCACTGTGCCTCTGCTCCAGGCTCTATCCTTCATCCTCGCTTTCCATGTTGAGCTGTTATTAAGCCCATCAAGCTGCTACCTCTGGAGCACAGTCTCCTCTGAAAAGATGACAGGGAAATCTGACCCTCTGCTTCCTTCCTGCTGCTGCTCTGCTCACAATGGTTCTTTCATTCGCTTGTTTAGCAAATATTTGCTGACTGCTGACTAGGTGCACTCTCCTTTTTGTCATTTCTCTGACAAAGAATAGTGAAGTCAAAAACATATGAGACATTTTCAAAATCCACACCACTCCTGGTCACTTGATTGACTGAGAATCAAGCCTTTCTCATAAGCAAGATTTCACTACCCCTGGGAACACATGCCTATGTTCTCAAATGGAAGGGCTGAGCTCATTCTACCTGAGAAGCAGAATGTAACTTCTGGTGCCAACTCCACCAGCCCACCAAGGTCCTATCCACACACTCAGCTTTTAATAAAAATTTCCAGGGCAATGACTGGAAGAGTTGTTCTGAAAAAGTTTACTTCCCACGTGCCTCGGCTCTAAGGTTTTCTAGCTGGGAGTCCAGCAAGACTCCCTATCCTGAGGCAGATATGCCCAAATCGACTCTTTAAGTAAAGACTTGCTTTGGTCCCAAGGAAAACTACAGTGTCAGCTCCTTCAGGGTCTGTCTCCTATGCAAAGAGCTACTTTGGTCAAGCTCATGAGCTTTTAAGCAGCCTGTAACTGATGACTGAGCGAAGTATGGTTATAAAAACCTCACCAATTTTGCCTAATACAGGACCATCTAAAAGACTACTCACTCCAGAACTCCCTGGTGGGATGGCCATGGCTTCATGGGCTTGCACTGTTCGACTTCTTCCTCCCCTTCCCTTGCACTAGTGTTGGAATAAATATACTGTTTCCCAGCTTCCATCACAACGTCTGTTTCCGGAAAGCCCAACCAAAACCTTTTTAAAATTGTGAAGGTGGAACACCCTGTGGGTCCTACTTGTGGTTGGACCCCGAGTGCTGATACAGTTAGAATACTGCCTTAGCATGTAAATATTCCTCCTGTGACTAGGCAACATTTGGAGGACCCTCCCCCCACAAAACACCTTATGTGAACTGAAATAAACAGATTCAAAGTATCTAGTATCACCCACCAATCATAACTGCATTTCTCTAGTTAGTGCATCTACCCCTCTATTTGATCACTGGTTCACATCATCTACACTCCCTGGAACTTCTGATTCCCATCTCGTGATGGAGGTGTGGCCTTCTACATAACAGACTACATGAAAGCTATCAGATGGGTTCTCCCCACCTTCCCACTTCCAAATGAATGGAGCTCACCTTTTCAAGAACCTGACCTCTTACCCACCTGTCTCTGTGTCCTAGAGCTCTTCCAGCAGCATTTTTTATACAGCCACTAGTTTCTTCCACATGGAAGAACTTTGAAACATTATGCTACATGGAAGAAAAAGAGATACAAAACTCACATATTATAGGACTCTACTTGTAAGAAATACCCAGAAGAGGTAAATTCATAAAGACAGAAAGGAGGCTGGTGGCTGCCAAGGGCTAGGGAAAGGGGACAATGGAGAGTAACTTCTTAATGGGTAAGGGGTCTCCCTACGGGGTGATAACACTTTAGAACCAGGTAGATGTGATTATTTTACATGTACTGAACGCCACCAAAGTGCTCACTTTAAAATGGTTAACATGAGGGACACCTGGGTAGCTCAGTCACTTAAGCGTCAATCTTTAGCTCAGGTCAGGAGCCCAAGGTACTGGCATCAAGTCCCGCACCGGGCTCCTTACTCAGTGGGGAGCTTGCTTCTCCCTCTGCCTGCCACTCCCCCTGCTTATTCTTGCTCTCTCTCTGACAAATAAATAAAATCTTTAAAAAATAAATAAGTAAAATGGTTAACTTTATATTATGTAAATTTTAAACAAAGAAAACTCCCCTACACTCTTTCTAGGTACTACCTTTCCTTATTTCCTTTCTTTTCACTTATACTGAGAAACTTCACAATGGTTGTCTACACTTGAATGTACCTCCTCACCTCCCCCTCATTCCATAGCCTACTCCACTCTACTCCTATCCAGTGATAACCACGGATGCTTCTTAATCCTCACGTCTTGAGATTCTGTGGCAGCACCTGACACAGAGATCAGTATCTCTGTCCAAAAGTACTCTGCCCTGATGTGAGACTGCAAACCTCCAATTGCCTCCTGCCTCTAAAGTCTCCCCATCCCCAGGTTTCTTTGCCAGCTTATCTTCTTCTACCTACCTTGAAGAGTTAAAATTTTCCAGAAATGAGTGCTTGTCTCTCTTCTGGGACATTTCTCTCTCTCTCTCTCTTACACACACACACACACACACACACACACACACACACACACAGGAATGTATAGAAATAAACTAGAAGGATCTACTAGGTAATAAAACAAAATACATTGCAAAGTCTATATAATTAAAAAGGTCTGGTAACTGGCACATGGATAGAATTAGCAATGGAACAGTGAAGAAAATTAAAAAATAGACCCAATGCATATGAAAATCTAATATAAGGGTAGCATCTCAAATCTGTGGGGAAAGGAAGACTTTTTTAATAAGCATCTTTGGGATAATTTAACAGACATATGGAAAAAGATAAAATTAACTCCATCCTTATGTGTATATATCAGGATAAATTCCAAACAAATTATATTTAAATGTAAAAAATGAAACTATATACATACCAGAGGAAAACATAGGTGAATTCCTCTATAACCTCGGAATAGAGAATAAGTTTCCTATTTATGATCCAAAATGCAGAGGCAATAACAAAAATATTAATAAATTAGATGATGCAAAAATAACTTCATAAAAATTTTAGATCCATGGGAAATATCACAAGTAAAAGACAAATGACAAACTGGGAAGAAAATCTGCAACTTAATATAGACAAAGTGTTAATATTACTAATCCATAAAGTACTTTTAAAAATACAGAAGACCCATAACCCTCTAGGAAAAAAGGCAGTTCACAGAAAAAGAAATACAATGCCATCTAACTAAAAAACATGTTCAACTTTGCTCAGAATACAAGAAAGGTCAAATAAAACTGCAGAAGGCCTTCTACATCATAGGAATAAAACCATTTCTCACCTATGAGACTGGCTAATACCTATCCCCAGGTAAGATTATACTGAAAGGGGCAGTTACAAAAACAATGTTCATGGAAATGCAAATGGTACAACCCCTATGGAAGCCATTTGATGATGTCTAGTAAAAATTTCAACTGCACTTACCCCTTAACCCAGAAATGTAACTTCCAGGAAGGGTTTCGAAAGATACATCAGCAGTAACCTGAATGATCTTGGAAGCCAGATGGTCTCCAGAGCCACCAGAAAGTAAGACAGCCTGCACGACACACTGATATCAGCCTATGAGACCCTGTGCTGAAGACCCAGCTAACCACCACCCAGATTTCTGACCTACCTACACTGTGAGTTAGGCCACTACACCACCAAGTTTGTAGTAATTTATTGCACAGCTGTAATATGTAATATTACATATTGTAATATGGCCCTGCAGATGGGAGAAAGGGTTCACATCAAGACCTAGAGGGGTGAGTAAGTCAGTTGGATGGGACCTTAAGCCATCTAGTTTGGCTGGAGAAGCAGGCAGGCAGAGCTAGGAGCTTAGAACAGCTAAGGTTCTAGGGGCCAGCTTTCCTTGCCTGACCCTCCAACACAGACGTGGAAGGTAAGGCAGAAGGTGATGGAGGGGAAGGCCCTGGCAGGCCGCATGGCTGGTGAGGAGCCATGACCTCAGGTTTACGCTTAAAAATCTTTAAATACTTTGGTTTCTTTTTCTGTTCCCTTTTTTCTTCCTTTTTAATTCCCCTCCCCCACCCCCCCTCTTTCCTGGACACTCAGACTTTCATCTGGATGGCCTTAAAAAAGAAAAAGAAAATTTAACAAAAATGTAGACTGTTATTTGGTACAAATTTCTCCTTTGTAAGTTTTCCTTTTATATAAATCTATTTCGGCAGATAATTGAACCCAACTGTGATATTTGAATAGTTTTAAGAAAGTACATTCTGCTCTACTTGCAAAGGGAGTGGAACCTTGGCCTCTTCCTTAAGACAGGCAAAATGGAGGGGGTTGCAAGATGCCCTGCTTATTTGTTTCTGAAAGGAATCTTGCCCCAGGCACAGGCTCAATTCTTGTGCCCCACAGGGAGCAGGCCTTTGTTCAGAGAGCACCACAAGTGTGATGGGCACTGCACCAAAAACAAAGCAAAAATGCTCCACCTTTGGGCTCAGGACATGGGGAACCTGAAAACAACAGGAGACTGAGAGTGTCAGTTACAAGGGGAATATCTTTTATCTTCTCGTTTTGTTGTTCCTGATGGCTTTGCTCAGGCATCAAATCAGTGTGACTCCATTCCTTGCTAAGTATGTTCCATGGAGGCTTTGAAAAAAATGATGACATAAATCAAGTCCCAACACAGGAGAAAACTTATGCTATCGAGCCGACACTGTGTGCAATCCTCCAGAGATCATTCGGACCCTTCTCTCTTCCAACATTTCCCCACGTCCTACACCTGAAAAGGTCCTGACAATATAATTCTCCACCCAACGTCACCTCCCTCAAAGTATCAGAGGAACCTGCAGGACCCTCCTGGCACACGCGCTGAGCGTGCAAAACACTGTTCTTTTCTCCATCGTCATCAATGGAGGTCCTCAAAACTCTCTTTTACATCCCTTGCCCACAACACTGCTATCATCCACACACTTTCCTAAGGTATTTGTGAATCCACACCTAACTATGCATTTACTACTGGTTGTGTGAGGTAGGTTTTCTCTAGTTTGTTCTAGATTTAGTCCCCTTGAAGTCAAGCATGGCTGTCAGGTTCTAGTGACCAGGATTTGCTGAACCAGTTCATAACCCCATTATCTTCATCCTTCAAGTTTCAGGGCTGGGCAAAGAAAAGCTCAATACATATTCAGGATTAAATGCATTTTCCTTGACTAATTTTACTTTCCCAGATCCAAGAGTCCCATGCTCACTGTCCTCACATCCATACACACTTCACTTGACCTTAGCCAGAAGGCCAAGAAGCGATTTCACACTTCCCATCTGTCATGCCAAACCAGCCAGTCTGTTTCAACAGGAGAACAGGTAAGGGAAGAAGGGTGTCTCTTATAAACCAGCCCCCACCTTCAGGAGGGGAATAATGTCTGCAAGAAAGAATAAATGATGAAATTTTCTTCTTCTTCTGCCTGCTGGTGGGTGAATACACTTGAAGCATATTCTGACATGACTTTCATTTCTACGTGAGCTAAAGAAGAAAAGCCAACAACAGGTGTCATTTCCCCCACTGAAATGGTAAACTACTAGTAATCTCGAAAGAGAAAGGCAGGCCCAAACACAAAATCCTCATGCTGCTTAAGGACAAAAGGGTGATCTAAGAATTTATTCTTTCAGTCATGAACAAGTATTTATTGAACGGCTGCTATGAGCTAAGCGTAGGGCTGGGCCTTGAAGAGCCATAAGTGAGCAAGACTAAGACCAAAACCCCTATTCTTTCTTGTAGCATGGAAACAAACAACATGAGTAAAATATATGCTATGAGACAATAAGTACTAACGAGCAAACCAATGCAGAGAAAGGGATATGAAGTGTCAAGGAGGGAAAAAGCTTTCTTCAGATGGTGGCTAGGGAAGGGCTTGTTTGAGAAGGTCGCTTTTTTCTTTTTTGGAGTAATTTTAGATTTACAGAAAACTTTAATGATAGTACAGATTCCAAAAATTCCTGCATAACTTTAACCCAGTTTCCATTCCCCTAATATTATCATCTTTTTTTTTTTTTTAAGATTCTTTTATTTATTTGTCACAGAGAGAGAGAGAGAGAGTGCACAAGCAGGCAGAGTGGCAGAAAGAGGCGAAGAGAGAGGCAGGCTCCCTACTGAGGAAAGAGCCCAATGCGGGACTCAATCCTAGGACTCTGGGATCATGACCTGAGCCGAAGGCAGCGGCTTAACCAACTGAGCCACCCAGCTGTCCCCTAATATTATCATCTTACACTACTGTGGTATATTTATCAATATTAAGAAACCAACATTGCTACATTAATAGTAACTAAACTCCAGACTCTTCATGTCTCACTGGTTTTTCCATTAATGTCCTCTTTCAGTTCTAGTATACAAATCAGAATTTAGGAATTTAGGGGTCATGTCTTCTCTGCTCTATGAGGGGGTTTTTTGTTTAAGTAGGCTCCACATCTAACGTGGGGCTTGAACTTATGATCCTGAGATCAAGAGTCTGTGTGCTCTACTGACTGAGCCAGCCAGACATCCCTGTAATAGCTTCTTGGTCTTTCCTTATCATTACCAGGCAGTTTGAGGATTACTGACCACATATTATGTAGACTATTCCTCAATTTAAATCTATTTGACACTTTTCTCATGATTACTCTGGGCTTACTGGTTGCAAGGAAGAACACCACACAGGCAAAGAGCCTATGTTCTCACATCCTGTCAGGGGGTCCCTCATATCCATATGACAGCACTCGTGAGGTCCCTCTTAATGACAGGTAATACTTACTGGGTTTCTTTACCATAATGTTACTATTTTTCTCTTTTCAAAAACGGTTCTTTAGAAGTAAATCACTAAGTCCAGATCACACTCAAAAGATTTAAGCTCCTCCTCCTAGAGGTGAAAGCACCTATAAATTATTGAAATTCTTCTTTAAGAGATATTTTATCTTATTTCTCCCATTTATTCATTCAATCATTAGTTTATACCAATTCAAATTGTTATATATTTATTTTATACTTCGGGCTATAATCTGATACTACATTACATTACTTAAATCTTTCTAGCTTTGGCCATCAGAAGACAAGTTCGTTTCTGATTAAAGACCTAAGAAAAGTGAGGGAATTGCCCACAAACCTGTCTAGGAGAAGAGTATTCTAGGTCCCAAGGTGTGATGGGCCTGATGTGTTCAGGGAACATGAGGGATGCCAAGGTGGCTAAAGGAGAGGGAACTTTAGGGAGAGCAGTAGGAGATAAATCGACAAAGGTAATGTTGAGCCACATGACGGGGATGTGTAGGTCTTGGAAAGGACTTTGACTCTTACTTTATATGAGAAGGAAGACCAACAGATATTTCTGAGCACAGACAGACATAAAGAATCACTCTAGCTGCTGTATTGAGAAAGAACTGTAGGTGATAAAGGCAGAAGGATGAAGAAGGCCTGTTAGGAGCCAGCTACAATAATCCAGGTGAGAGATCATGGTGGTCAGAGAGTAATGAGAAGTGGTCAGATTTTAGATATATTTTGAAGAGAGAGCTATTGCAGGCTGTGCTGTCAGAATATGAGTGTGGGGGGGGGGGGGCGCCTGGATAGATCAGTCATTTGAGATGTGACCTGATCTTGGGGCTTTGAGTTTGATCCCCACGTAGGGTGTACAGATTACTTAAAAATAAAATCTTTAGGCGTGGCCGGGTGGCTCAGTTGGTTAAGCAACCTATTCTTGATCTCAGCTTAGGTCTTGATCTCAGGGTTCTGAGTTCAAGCCCTGCATTGGGCAAAGGTGGATGTGAGAGAAAGGAGTCAAGAATGCCTAAGAGGATTCTGATCTGAATAAGTCAAAGGACAGAGCTGTCATTCATTGAAGTGGGAAAGGTAACATGAGCTCAGTTTTAAACACATTAAGGTTGAGATGCCTATTAAACATCCATATACAGGTATCTAGTAAGTAGATGAATAGAGGAGTCTGGAGTTCAGAAAAGTATGTGCTGGAGACTTAAAAAAAAAAAAAAATCTGGCAATGACCAGCATATACATGAAATTTAAAGCTGCTAGGCTAGATGTGATCACCCAGAGCTTTAGTGTAGACAAAGAAGAGTAGAGACCCAAGGACTGAGCCTGGGGGCCCTCCGGCACTAAGAGAAATAAGACCTTCTTACCTGTCCTTTAATCAGAGACAATTTTACCAAACTGTTTTCATCTACTGTGTACCATCTGTGTATTCACCTATTGTGTTTCATCTACTGTGTAGCCCACCATGCTCAGGTGTCTCGATATGCAGCCTTGACCCTCACCTGCCTTTCTGCAATTCCCCACCCTTAGCCTGCTCCTGTACTTCCTGGCAACTGCTCTCCACCTTAACACAATCAGTATTGCCACCATCTCTCGCAAGCTGCTCCTCTCACCTAGAAAACCCTTCCCACTCGACCTCACCAAATGCCAGCTCTTTCTCAGGCCCCAACAAGTGTCCTACCTTCTCTCTGAAATTCAACTACTCTGACTCATAATGAATGACCCTCTTCTCCAAAGCAGCCAGTCTCTAATACTTGTTGTCTGCATGACTAGATTTTATCACTTACTGACCTGTGTGGCTAGTTAACTTTACCTATAAATAGCTCTTATTTATATGTATTGCAGCTTCCTTTAAGAAGGAGGACAGCATCTCAGCCTTTTTGGTTCCCCCAACAGTAGTCTGGCACAAGTATCTACCATATAGCAAATGCTCAATAAACGTGTGTGAATTATTTTGTGTCAATTCCATTATCCAATCAGTAGGCAAGTAGCTGGAAGGTAGAGGCCTATTTTTTTTTTTATCTCTGCCTTATCTGGCACTGGGCAGGACACAGGTGGGCAGGCACTCAGTATGTGCTTATTATTAAAGAGGTTGATGACAATGTCCCTGTCTCCAGGGATACTACCATCTTGGCGCAAAACAATAGGAACAGGTGTTCTGTGCTTGCTGCCCTGTCTTCCCTGAAGCCAGCTATTTTCTGGTCAAGAGAGAAGCACCCAGCGACCACAGGGAGAAGAAATCCTAGGGCATCTGACATGTGATACAGAAAAGGGATGAGAGATACTCAAACCACAGTGCTGTTCTAACAGCCCAGACATCAGGTTGTCCCAGCTGAGACACACAGCAGAAGAATCAGAAAAGACGAGCACTTCAACTTTGGTGAATCTCTTCTAAGAACATAGTCAAAGGGCACAGAAAAATAGACAAAAGGAGATTTACACACACACACACACACACATACACACACACACACACACAGACTTTTCATTGTAGAATTACTCAGAATGGAAAGCTGTAAACCACCTAAATGCACAACAATAAGAACCAATTAAACAAAATTTGGTATATTCATATAATTGATAAAGACCAGCACCTGGATAATGTTCACTGTGTGCCTAGTTATGTGCTAGAGGCTCTACCTTTCAAAACTCTGCAAAATTTAACTCCCAGTTGCTAAAAGGAAAGTATCAGCCTCAAAACACTACGTACAGAATGACAGCACTCGTGTAGAAACAACTGGAAGAATGTAAGCTATAATGTTATCTTTACATGTGGATAGTGGAATACGGGTGGTAGTGGTGTTTCCCTTTGTGCTTTTCTGTGTTTTCCAAGTTTTCTGCTTGGAAAACATATTACTTTGTCAGCAGGCAAAAAAAAATCTATTTTAAAAACAAACATGTAAGAGCCAAATTCTCAACTCTCTAAGCATATGACTGTTAGAAGGCTCCTACTTCTGATGTAAAATATAAGAATCATAGCTCCAATCTTCATCCCCCTCACCCCTACCCACACACCCAAGATAGAGAAAATGCAGTGAAACTGTAAGACTAACAGCTTTGTGAAGAGAAGATCCTGTTTTGTTGATCTTTGGTTTTCTACCCTGGAGTTCTCAACACCCTGTAAGACATACATTTGGGTGCTCAGTAAACATGAAAGGGAAGGAAGAATTACGGTAAACTTACAAGGCACAGATGTCACTAAAGCACCGACAAGTCCCTCTATCCTCACGCTACAGCCTCCACTCTGTCCCAGGTCTGGTCCCTTACTCTCCTACCTCTACGCATTGCTCAGACTGGTCAAGGAGCTCTTGGAACAGACAAATGGCTATTTGTACCACAGCATTCAGCTTTTTGGGTTTTCTGTTTTTTCCTTTCCTTTCTCCCTTCCCTTTAAAGGTGAGCTTGCCTTTCAGCTAACTTGCCTTTCAGTTCCACTGCTGAACCCCGTGCCAGTCAGTCTGCAGAGAATCATTGAGAGAATGAATTTGAATAATAAAAGCTAGAACAAGGCAATACCTTGGAGACAGACTTGGTGTAGTACCTTCAATTTAGAACCTCATTTCAGTGGCTAATGCAGTCGTTGGAGACATTAGCCTAATTTTTGCCAGGAGAGTCCAGCAACACCGCGGTACTAAACATGGGCTCAGAGGACACTGCTCATCTAAGAGACAGCGTGGAGAATGAAATTAGCAGCTCTGCACTTCTGGTGCAGAGGAAAGCAAATCCTTGCTCCCTTCTCCCAGTTCATCACCAATCATGGTTAAGATGGAAAACAAAACAAAACAAAACAAAACACAGGAATGTGTGTAGGAGTCAGCACTAACACTAAGTTCAAGGGAAACCAGGGCCCCTGAAGAGGCCCCCATGGGGCACTTAAGGACTATCGGAAAGTCAATCTCAAAGGATATCCAGTAAAAGTGCCGCCCTACAACTCATCTTGTAATTGCTAAGCCCTATATGCTGTAGGTCTGGAGACACTCCAGAAGCTGCCATCAGATTAGTTCTGAGGCCTGAAATGGGGAGAAAAGCCCAAAATAGTCAGTCTGGAAGGGAAAGGTTCAGGTCCATCACATCTACACAGGCTTAGGGGACAGGGAGGCTATTCCAACAAGAGCTTCCTACTGGCTCGGCTACAGAGGGAGCAACATCTAATGTGGTCCAGACTTGGCCTAAGTCTCTCCCCGTGTGGCCAGTCTCCTCGCTGCAGGAGCCAAGCAGCTGAGGACCCTTTGCTTTCCAGTGGCCTGGTGAAGAGGGGAGCAGAAGCCTCAGAGGCAGCAGCAATATCCTATCCCTAGGGAAGTCTCTGAGGTGCTCACCACTTCCTTGTACACATGCCAACAGTGGGCTTAGCCCATGCTGGTCCATAGCTGCCAGACCAGGAAGGTCCTGTTCTAAGACGTAGGTGAGCCAGAAGCTCACCCTCTTTCTCCCCACCACACCTCTCTCTTTGTCTTTGGCCCCCAAAGTCCTATTCTGCCCTGCGCTCTTTTATCTTAAATTCTTCTGAATTACCTAGGGATGGGGAGGAGAAGACGTTCAATCAAGTCTTCGTAGCCAAGCATTTTCTAAAACCCAGTGCCTTTTTCCCCCCTCTTCTCTCCCCCACCAGAGGGCAAAGGAGGACCCAGTGTCACCAGTAAGCCACTCTCAACAGCATCATGGCCTCACCAGCACTCACCTGGAAGCCTCAATGGCTTTAAGGGTTCAACACTATAATTACAGGCTTTATAGGTCTCTCTATCAAGTCCCTGGGATGTGAGAGACCAAACCCTGTACCTCACAGATACTAAGGCATAGCCTTATAGGAGATGCAGGAGTTGCCTGGGAGGCAAAGCAGGAAAGATGGGAAGCTAAACATCCCAGACTCCACCCAAGAAGCATACGCAATAAGGGGAGCAGTACAGGGATAGGGAGGCAGGACATGTTCTCCATACACAGGACCTGCCTGCCAAAATTTACTGGATGGCAGGAATCCTAGATCTGTGGGTGAGGATTGAGTCATGATATAAATCTTCTTTTTCTAAGCAGCATGTACAAAAACTCCTCCAACTCAGGAAGGGAAGGGGGACATGGGGGCAATATGTGGGGAAGGTGGTGGTCTGCAATCAGAAGCACAGATTTCATTTTAATACTAGAGCAGCCTCCTTAAATTACAGAGTCCATTCTGGAAAAGACATGGAAGCTAACCCGGCTTTGGATTGTCTCAACACCACTGATGGGAAACTCTTATCATTGCAGTCTTGATAATTTGCTTGTAAAAAGCATTTTTTCCTATAACTATAAATCAATCCCTCAATGCAATTTTAGAAATCTATTCCCCACTGCCCCCCGAAAAAAAAAAATCAGCTATTACCAGAAACTCCAAATGCGAGACAGTAGAAGCTGAGCTCCAGTATAATTAGGGGAGATTCTGAATGGTGCCCCGAGGCAGACCATACAAGAAAAGGGTAGAAAGGAGTTATATATGTTCAGAAAGCTCACTTAGGGAAGAGGCTGTGCATAATGCATGCAGGCCCCGGAGTATAGACACTCCCTCCCTGCGGCCTGCTCGGAGGCAGGCTGTGAGCCACGACACTGGCAGATGGCTGCCCCAGTGGCAATTCTGCATGCTCCAATGGCCACCTCCTCCTGTCCACCCTCAAGCACAGGCTGATGCTCCCACAAGGGGTGGGGAGCACCAGCAAACATTGCCCCTAAAGAATAGTACCTTTCCCCAGGGAAGGTAAACATTTCCATCAGAAGGCAGAAGCAATTTCTCTCTGTGCAGGAAAAAGGAGCCACAAACATCAAGTTGCTCATTCAAAAGAGACAGATGATCTCTGCAAGCCGAGCAGTGCCAAACCATCTGAAAAGGGTTTGCACATCCATCAGCACAAGTGGCTATGTGGGGGGAGGGGAGCAGGAGTGTGGTAGGTCTACTCAGGGTGCAGGACTCTCTGGCCTCAGGTCATTTGTTATTTGACTGGAACAGAAGCCCCAGGGGAGTGGAAGCCAGAAGTTTTCCTGAAGGGGCTCTAGCCTGAGCAAAGGAGCAGCAAAGCCACTCTCCTCTATTCCAGGTGCCCCCCGTCCTCCCAGTCCACACCCCGAAGTCGGTCTACTTCCAGCATCTACACTCAAAACCTTTCCCAGTGCTCTGTTGAATTTTGAGCCAGACACTTCCCACCACCAACCCCCACCTTTTTTTTAGTCACATGCGACCAAAAGAGAAATGACAGTTCACTAGTCTTATGCCTAAAATAACCTACAGAGAAATATGGTTTATGAACTCCCCTGTAATACAATACATAATTCAGAGCCCAGCCATTTGTCACATTATTGAGTAATCCACTTGCATCCCAAGGGTCAGACAATAAAATCTGTAAATCAATAGCAAAAAGCAGTACACCTTAGCCACTAAGGTAAAACACAAAAAACATTTTTTAGCATTAACCTTTTTTTTTAAACTTAGAAAATATGAATTTCTGACAGCAAATACTTGTGAAGGAGTTGTATGCCAGAATGGAAGAATTTATCCTTTCTAGAACCCCCCCTGACAGTCGATTTCAGTGGAAAAAGAAAAACCCCAAGATTCACATTTTCCCAATTACAATAATGGCTTTCTTCTACACACTTGCCATCAGCATGGCAGAGATGACCACATCAGTCATAAGAAAAGCACATGTACATTCTGCACCCAAGAAGAGCAAGCAAAATGCCTGCTTTGTGCAAGAGCAAGGCACTTAAAACAGGAAACAAAATAATAAATTATTGCAGAGCTGGGTCTGAACTTATTTTTCTTTTCTGGATGATCAAACACTGAGTGTGAGCGTAGGGGTAGGCATCGCAATCTGCAAACATATTGCCATAGTGACTGGTGCTGAGACAGAAAGATAAAACAGGCAGAACTTCATTTATATTCCAAGGAACAGAGACAAGTGCCCTGATCATTCAGCCCCACAGAGAGTCCCAATGCTAAATGAGTAGTCTCCTTCCCAACCGCTGTAGAGCACCATCCAGGATCAGACGTGGGGTGTGTGTCTCCACTGCTGACCAATTATCGGCCTACGGCGGAACCTCTCCAAAGGATGCCTCAGGTACACGGGGGCTACAGAAGAAGGCGTTGGGGCCCCTTAATAAGAGCTCGCCTTCTCGGACACAGGAGGTGAGACGGAGTCAGGTGAGATCTGCTGTGCATGGCTCTACTCTGGTCAGTTTCTCTTTTTACCTAACACATCACTTGGACATTAACTTCCTTGATTTTAATTTTTTATTTTGAAATGATTTTAGACTTGGAGAAAAGTTGCAAAAAAAAAAAAAAAAAAAAAGGAAGAAGAAAAAGAAGTAGAGATCCCATAAACCCTTCACCTAACTTCCCCTGATACTAACATCTTACAAAACTATAAAACAACTAACAGAACTGAGAACTTAACATTGGTACAATAGTACTAACTTGAGACTTTATTTGGACTGCACCTATTTTTCTCTAATCACTTTTTTTCTGTCCCAGACTCTCATCTAGGAAACCACACTGCACATAGCTGTCCTGTCTCCTCCCATCTTTGACATCTCCTCAGTATTTCTTTCTTGACCTGGATGTACTTGCAGAGTAATGGCCAGCTTTTTTCTAGATTATGCCTCACTGTGGGTTTATTTGATGTCCACTCATTTTTACTACAAGAGCTGTTGCTATGAACCTGGCACTATAGTGAACAATTAATATGTTCACCTCATGTACTACTTAAGACAACCCTCTGAAGTAGGTATTACTTACTATCCCTATTTTGCAAATGATACTTCATTAAACCTTAGTAAAATTAGGTAATGTGCCCAAGACTCCCCAGCTGTAAAAGGGAGCGCTGAGGTATGAGCCTGGGGAGACTGATTCTACAACACTCCACTGCCAGCCAAACTCAACTAGATGCCACAATACAGCCGGGACGCTACCCTCTGAAGAAAGGGCATTCTAGCTTTTATCATTTTTTCCAAAGGAGACAAACAAACCCACTTTAACTTCTAAGTTCTGCCCAAACAACCAGAAATTTCCTTCTCTTTACAAGAAGTACCTCCCTGGCCTAAGGATAAAGAGGAGGCCACTGTGCTGAGACCTCACTCCGGACTAGCACCAGGCAGAGAGAAAATAAATGAGCACGTAGGTGTGCTCCACTCAAAAGAACCCCCTTCTAATAGCCTCTCCAAGGGTATGGAGACACTGCAGTCACAGGATTTAAAAACAACAAACAAACAAAAAGCAAAACCAAACCAGAAACTTCTTAGACTGCTTTTCCATATCAGGCCCAGAGAAGTCCAACACAACCTGGCACTTCCTCTTTCAAATTAGGCTCTCTGGGAATGCTGAAGCACAACCCATTCATGTAGCACAGGAGTAGGGGGGTGGTGTTGGGGGGGGTGTCAAGGGACAGGGCTATGGGAGACAGGGTGGGAAGCATTCCAGCTGCGCTCCAGGATTTGTTTTTAATGCTTATAACTTTAGATCACTCAGTTGCACAGACTTGATTTTTCCCAAATAGCCTCTCTGGCAATGCTAATATGTTTTTCCCCTTATTCTGACTGATCAGCGAAATGCATGGCTGGAAGGACTGCCTTCGAAGTAATTTCTTTGATGCTGGCAAAACTGAGAAAATATTCCCCCAGCTACACACCCCCACATCTATCCATCCCTGCCACCTGCCATTCAGCTGCAGGTAAAGGCCATTACAGTAAAGAAGGAAAGGAGGCAGGGAGGGCAGGCAGCAAGGGAGGGTGGAAGGGAGAAGGGCTCAGGGCATGAAAACGAGGAAGGGAGAGAGAACATTTTGTTCAAAGCAAGTCACTACAGAACCCAGACTTTTCCTGACATGCATAAGCAGGGCCAGATGATGCCAGCAAATAGGTGAAAAGACAGCCTTCTTTTGAGCCGTCTCTTCCTTCTCTCCACTGCCTTTCAGCTCCCCAAGTGTCCCTGCCAACTCCATCATTAAGATGGACTTGTGTAAAACTGACATTGCAAGTGGCCACCCCTATTACTGCTGACTTTACGTAAGAGTCCCTCCCCTTTGCAATCTACCACTGATACTGGACTCCAAGGTATCTTCAGCTAGGTACTCTGATCGAATACTAGAAGTTGAAATGCTAATGGTATTTAGGGAACAATTCCTCCAGCTTCCCCTTCTGCAATCTAACCTAGGGAGAATCTAAAGCCAACTAAGAGCCCTCAAATCAGACTGCATAAAACAGGGCTACTTAATCCACTGTGTTTAGGGACATCTGGATCTACTCCTAAGATCCCTAAGATTTAATCGAAAACAAAGCTTGAATAATTCTGCATCCTCTTGAATAATTTCCCCCTCTCAATGTCAACAGCCTCTAAAATTCACATTACTTTGTTCCCACATAGGCCTCAAATAGCACTGCTTTCAAAAAATGATCTTGCAGATTGAAATCCTGGGAAAAGCAATGGGATTTGGGATCCTTCACTGACAGACCATGGGCTCCAAAAGAGACCAAGAGAAGAGGTAATCACTTCTTGGTGCAGCACCTTGAGATCTCCCTTAAAAAATGTATACAAGGCACCAGGGACAAGGGGGTTTTCCAAAAAAATGTTAGTTTTCCTCCCTTCCCCAACAGCTAAAGTTCCTGGGTCCTCTTCTGCCTCAGTCATTCTTGGCCATGATAGACTAGACAACCTCCTCACCCTCTGTCCAAAAGCCTGACTTGGCAAACCAGGATGACAGAATGGAGATTAACAAAATGATGTTTATACAACATGTAGAGGGTTGCTGGGATGGGGGAATAGAGGTAGTTTTCTTTTTTCTCCCTAGGCAAAAAAAAAAAAAAAAAAAAAAGATTTATAAATAGACCGTATTAGTATTGCCTGAAAACTCACCTCTACCCAGATAAACTAATTATGTCTACAGATAATCAAATCTGAAAACTTTTAATCCAAGAAATGGTTCTTTCCATTCAAATAACTGCTTATATAAACCCAAAACAGACTATTCTCTAATTAAAGAAATTAAAATACAACTCAATCTTTGTTTGCCCAAATCAACAAATTATGGGAAATAAGGCAAGACCAACAACCTATTAGCTTATGAACAGTATCAAAACAAAACCCCCACAGGACCAAAAACACAATCAGCCTGATTCAGCACAAGCACCAAAAGGCTCACAGAGCCCCCTGCACACTAGTTCTGCTTTATTCAGGTTCTTTTCAGGCCTATTTAAGAAGATCAGTGGCCAGTAAGGTGCCACTCCAATTTTGAATTTGGACACTGCCAGGGACCTAAAAAAATCTTGATAGTCCCTGGTTCAGAAGAGACAAGGTTGGAGCAATTTCAGAGGAACTTCTGGTAAAGGTCTCCAACTTGTCCCATAGGCCAGACAAAGGTCTCCTTACTAAGGAGGACATTCCAACAGTCCCCTTAATGATGTGCCTGCCAGCTATCCCAGTCTAAGGCTCAGAATGCACCAAATCCAATGCTTCTGGCCCCCAACAAAGGCAGGCTAGGCTTTCAAATGCCAATGCCCCCCCCTTTTTTTTAAAGTAGGCACCGTGCCCCGCATGGAGCCCAAGTAGGCCCTTCCTGACACTGGACACCACTTGGTTCTGACCTCTTGACGGTCTCAGCATCTTCCCCACAGAGGTTCTTCCTCATCCCTCCATTTCCCAAGTAACCAATCAAGTCCTTCTCTCGCATTATCCAAGGTAGAAGCCCCACCCTCAGCCTGGCTCTTAGGAAACTTAGAAGACATCTAAGTGAAGTTTCCTCAGTTTCCCTCTACCTCCTTCCCATTGATCTTTGTTGTCTCCTAGCTTCTGCTTCTCATTTCCAAGGCGCATCATATTCAATAGGCCAAGACTTTCCATCTGGCACCTATACAATTTTAATCTCATCAATGGTCTCCTCTCTGGGATTTCAAATCTGTCAACACTGATTCCTTTCTCTTCTGCCTTCAAACATATACAAAGGTCTCTCAACTCCGTTTCAGTGACCCTGCCTCTGGGAAGTCTTCCCTTTAGGGCCCCTCCTCTGTCTTCTTACCTAACTATATTCCTATCTGGGGGTCCTCCTACACCATAAGCCTAGGCAGGCATTCAATGCCCACCACATTATCTCTAACTTCAAGCATTCCATCTTGATGGAATCAACTGTACATCACTATAACATACAACAAATGTAACATAAAATAGACAAGTTTTTTGACGTCACTACCACCAAAATTACTGTTTTAGTTCTCTTCTTCCACTTACTCTTAAACATCTCAAACCTAGGAGTTTCTATCTTCTTTCTTCATTTCCTCATCTCCCATTCACAACACAGCCCCTGACTGGACTCAACTACACACTAATAGTTTACACTTACTTACATCATTAGTTCTACTGCCTTGTTAGCTCTCCTCATCTCTCCTCACCCTCTCTCCACCGTCCCCTATCTGACAGATGGGACTCTGCCCACCACCACCTTCCCATTATTCCCTATACATTCCTGTCTTTCCAGCCAGGGAGTTGTACTCTCACTCTGAGGTCTCTGTTCATGTCATCCCCTTCCCATCCACTCATGCTTCCTACCTGTCCTCTTCTCTACCTACTCAAGTATTACCTCCTCTTAAGTTACCAATAAATTCCTACCTCTAGTGCTATCACAAAACCAAGAATGGAACAGGTTCTGGAAAAGGACCTCTCATTCCAGCTCCAAGGCAGCCCTTGAGAGATACTCCCAGCCCTGATGAGTCCCAACCTTTGAGATGGCCTGGTCAGTTTTAGCCAGCAGCATAAGGCCAATATGAGAGAAAAAAGGGAAGTCACAGCTACACAGATTGTCTGAGCTAAAGCCAAGCCCTAGGCATGAGGGCTGGGACTTGTTTTGGCAGCTAGTTTTCCATCATCTCTACTCCAGTTTAAGTTTTTCATTTCAGCCAGTTTGGGTATCCTGACTTTTGAGAGCTGAGGCTATGCCATTCTGCTAAGTAGTCTTTACTAAACCTCAGAGAGAACAGGTGGACGGAGGAAGCAGAGAAAGGCAAAGGTAAGAGCCTAGGGTAAGTATTAAGCATACAAATGCTTGTTAGAAAGCGGACTGTCAACAGCTGCTCTCCATCACCACCCAAGTCCACAGATTGCAAACTGGACCCTGGCCTACCCCGGACTGTCAACAGCTGCTCTCCATCACCACCCAAGTCCACAGATTGCAAACTGGACCCTGGCCTACCCCATCCAGGTAATGAAGGCCAAACCCCGGGCAACGATGCTCTGTGCCAGTGCAGAGCTCAGCCAGCTAGTCTCAAAGTGGCCTCAGCCTTGGCAGTCACTGCCATGGAGTTCACAGGCTTTTCTGCCCTGTCCTCCACCTGTTCCCCCAGGAGGTGTGGGATTTGGCTGCTGAGGGGCAGTGGTCAGCCAACCACAAATGGAAAATGAGGGCTCACTGAAATGAAGAGATCTAAACTGTATTCATGGAACCTTCTGGGACCTTCATGTATTCCAACCCACCTTCCTTTTCTCCCCAAGGACAAGGTAATTTGGAGCCTCAGAAAATGCTCTTATAGGCCTCAAAAGACCTGGCATCCTGCTATGCCCCAAGCAGTTCTCCTGACAAATTCTTATTACCAAGGTACAAAAGAGATGCTCAGAGCACAGAATGCCTAACAAAGGCTTCATAGGTGGTTGTAGTGATGGAGATGAGCCACAAGTATAAGTAGGAAAGAACAAATAAAGCTCTCAGGGAATCCCCAGAAGACTCAAAAGGCTTTGAAATGGAGAGGGGTGGGGGGAAGGCACTGTGAAGAAAGAAGGAGCACCAGAGAGAAGCTCTGTTGAACATCTCATCCTTTAAAGTTGCAGAGATAGCAACTTGTGTTCAAGAGAGGAGACAGACTATCCTAAAGCCACACAAAAACCACCCTGTTTCCTCTATTTGGTCCTTGTTACACCTTTCCAGTGCTGCACTTGAGCCAGGAAAAGATGAGCAGAGACCTATTGCTACAGACCTCCCTCAGGGCATTACCTTCTGCTGGCAGACAAGTCCCACTGCACCACTCTGATAAGACACAGGAGTTAACTTATAAACCGCCTTTAACCAATACTCCCATAGTCACCCACTGCTCATGGGCCTAGACATGTGTGTGCACGCACACACGGGCCTACACGGGAAGGGTGGGACAGAAGCAGATCATACACTTGTGGACCATCCTGGGAACGAGATCACCCATAAGGAGGATCTCTCCACACCAGGGGAAGAAGGGAGGGTCACCTGCCTCCCAGCCACACAGCTGGGGAGGTGGAAGAAGGCACAGGGAGCTTTGTCCCTGAATCCCAACTCAATTCATCCTATAGGATATTCAAAAAAATCTGGTCTTTATCCTTGGTTCCTGGCATAGAGCTCCTAAAACCTTTGAAATTTACCGAGTGACAGTAAATTCCAGAGTTATTCCAGAGTTTATGCTGATGAGATGACTCTTGAGGGGTAGAGGAAGGAGAGAAGGCAGCTTTAGATAACTTCAGGATGGGGACAGGTCATCAGAAAGAGTAAGCCATGATCATACAGTTGGAACTTTTAGCCCCATCTGCTGACCCCCAAGAAGAGGAGAGAGGGCTGGAGACTGATTAAGTGACTGGACATCAGTGATTAAACTCAATCATGTATATCAAATTCAACCTCCATAAAAACCCCTGAACAACCAATTTGAGAGCTTCCAATCTGGTCAACACGCAGAAGTTCTAGGAGGGTGGTATGCCCAGAAAGGGCTGGGAGGCTCTGCACCCCTCCCCCTATACCATACCTTGCCCTCTGCTTCTCTTCCATTTGGCTGTTCCTGAGTTGGACCTTTTACAATAAGCCAACAAACCCAAGTGTGTTCCTAAGTTCCCTGAGCTAGGAGTTTTTCTAGGAAATTACTGAAACTGAAGAGGGGGTTGTGGGAATTTCTAATTTATAGCTGGTCATAAATACAAGGTGATATAGGACTTGGAACTAGCACCTTAAGTAGATGCGGTGTCACTGAGACCTTTAACTTAGGGATCTGACACTACTTCCAGGAATGTGTTGTCAGAATTAAACTGCTGGACACGCAGGTGGTATCTGAGGACTAAAGAATCACACAGCCCCTTCCAAGCTGCAAGGGGCCAAAGGCCTCTCAGACAAGTCCACAGAGTCACCCAGATCAGAGTCAGGTGCTCCCTCAGACAGATGTCCAGGGCCTGGAGGAAATCAGACTCCTCTCTTAAATACTTGAAACAGAGTAGTTGGTCTACTATAAATGAGGTTTTTAAAATTCAATTCCCTCCTATTGCTCGTGCAGATCTGAAATGATCTGACCAGATGGCTGGTGCTCTATAATTCTTGGATTGCTCTCATCAGTTGTTGATGATTTGGATTTTTTTTCTTTTCCCTTTTTTTTTTAACCCCCTCACACGAATGTGTTCCTGCATAGGCTTTCTGCATGCTCCCATTAAGTGGGCTCTTTGTGCTGATGCCAATATTTCTGAGGTTCTAACAGCCTCAGAAGTCAATTCAGGTCAATAGGGTGCCCCAGGTTTGAAGTTCCCCGAGCACACATGGGGCCAACAAGCAGCACTGGATGACGGTCAGGACAAGGCTCTTTGCTCAGGCTGCCTTGTCAACCTCCACTTCTCCTTCAGGTCCCAAGAAAAGGAAGGCAACAGAGGTATATTTTTTTAAAATGACAACTATAGCCACTTACAATTTCCTATATGCCAAGTCCTGTGTGAAACATTCTACATATGTTAATCTTGTTTTAGTCTCACATCATCTCTGGGAAGCAGATATTTTCAGATGAGGAAACTAAGGTTCAAAGATTCTCATCAACCTGGCCAAGAACACACAGCTCAAAAAGAGAACTTTCATGGGGTTGAAGGTTCAGCAGCATAAAATTTGACTCACCATTTCACTGAGATCTCAACAATACGGAGAGAAGGCCCTAGCCTTTCCACACCCTCCTTTGTGCTCTCAATGAGCACAGGATACTTCCACCAGAACATCCAAAACACTCTAGTGCCTTTTTCTGTCACTGTATCCTGAGACTATATGCTACTAGAAGGTAGGAATCATGTCTCATTTGCTACTCAAAAAGACAGCATGGCACAGTGGTGAGGAGTTCAGGCTTGGGGCCAGACAAAGCTTGTTTTAAAACTGTGACTCTACAGTTTAAAACTGGTCATTTGACTAAGTCACTTCTAAGACTCAGTTTTGTCTATAAAAGCGAGGGTAGTTATAGCACTGGCACCATCGATACTCAGTAAATGTGACATATTACCTGTATCTCTGGCTACCAGTACAGTGCCTGGCACAAAGCAGAATCTCACAAATGCCCAGGGAGTAGAGACTTCACCACATTTGGCTGTGACTGGCTTTCTGTACACTTGATCTTAGCCAAAAGGCCGAGAAGCAATGACTGGCTTTCTGTAGTAACAAGTACACAGGCACAAAGTCCTAGGTCTCAGGGGTCTTCCACCCCAAGACAAATTTCTGAATTTCCTGCCCAGAACCCATAGGACCTGCCAGCAAACAGCTTTCCTCTGCTTGCTTGTGAACAGCTGATGCTGAATCCACACTCAAATGCTTGCTGTGCCTCCATAAGGTGAGACAGATCCCAAAATAAACCAGAAGACAGAGAGAGACAGGAAAATCACTTCCAGGAACAAGCGGCTCACAGTGAGGATGCTGACAGTAATAACAGAGGTGGGTCGATTTCAGGAGGGTGACCTGCAGCTGCTCCAGGGCTGAAAGTCTGGGGCCCAATTCCCACCTGGCCAGGTGGGAAGGCCCATGAAGTCATAGGTAGGTCCCCTGGTGTTCCAGACCACAGCATGCAGCCTGGAAAGCTACCTTCCTATGAGCCCAGATCATGTATCCCAGGGTGCCCTCCCTGGAGGCCTGAGGACAACAGAGCTGAGGTTCTTCCTTCAGACACATGAGGGGACAAAATTACTGAACTAGGGATAATACCCGTCAACAAAAACTAGCCATTTTCTGAAAAGTCCCCAAAAGATATTCCATCATCCTCCTTGCCACATCCCTGACTCCCGGGCAAAAAAAAACCTGTGCTAACCCTTTCTGCTCCCTCATCAAAATCTCTAGGGGGGTGGGCACTTCAGGGGCACAGAAGTCTCTCCACCTCACCATAAGTGTCCTTCCCCATCAAAGACCAGAGAGGACAGGAAGCCTATACACTCATGCACCCTTACTAGCATCCAATTCCGCAATCAAGTTCAAGGGATAGCACAAATGGAGAATTTACCAATTAAAATCAGAACTGAATGTACTGAGTGATATCTTGATGTCAAGAATCCTCACAACAGGGAGGGCAGGACATTCCCCCAGTGATAGGGGTTTTCCTAAAACTTGCCCCTGGCTCCCTCATCACTTCCTTGGTGCTTCATCACTCTTCGGTGGCATCAGCGACCTGGATGCAAGCCCAGCAGGAGCACCATCGCTACCAGAAAGTTGGCTGGCACAGTGAACGCTGCCCTTGCCGGCACAGAAGCAACGGGGACAGTGAGGGCACAGCGATGAATGCTGGTTCAGAGCGGACCAAACCACAGTGGCAGCTGCCAGGGCTGGCCATCCACCTTGCCATAGCACACCGTGCTAACAGCCCACTCTGGAGAACAGACCCAAGTGTCCCCATAGTGGGGCTACAGTCAGTAAGGTTGGAACGAGAAGGACAGTGGGAAGGAAAGTGGGTCGAGGCTCTGTGGTCAGTGACCTAGGACATGTCAGCTGAATGACACAGGTCAATGAACCTCAGTGTTTTCACAGGAAAAGCCAGAAAATAACAGTTCCTACAGTTGTGAAGATTGAACGAAATTATGCACACTCAGCACCTAACACAGTACCTGAATATGGTGAACTCTCTACAAATGTTCTTTACTTTCTAAGCCATGGGCCCAGGTTCATAAAAGGGCTAGAAAGTTGTTCTTTCTGAGGATGCCCCATTTAGAAACCAGGCCAGGATCAGCCCCTGTTTCTTGGCACAGGTTCCTTTAGCAACAGAACACTCCTGCCCCGCACCGGTGCTCAGGACTCTCCCGTGAACAATATTTCAGCTGCACTGAGCCGAGCAGCAGAGCCTAAAATAGCATTTGCAGAGTGAGGCACACGTCACTGCCTCTCCTGTGTTTCAGAAGCACAAGGAAAGAAAGTTTTCAATCACTTGCTCAGAATGCTCGGCCACCCACCACCTGCCTTCCTTTCATGGCAATAACGTGCCACAATCTCTGCTCTGTTGGAAAACGGAGGTCCCTAAGCCCCGCAGCAGCAGTCGCCACTTGGAAGGACCACACTGTTCCCCTCCAGTGGGCCACAGAGTGACTGCTCTTCCAAACAGCCCTGTGGGGACGAAGGACATGTGCACTTAGAATTCAGAGTGTGTTTCACAGGGAGAGGGCTGGGCTTGGTACCTGGCCGAAGGGCCTGCCACTCATGGGTCGGGTGAAACACCTCGAGGACCTCGGAGTCCAGCTCCTCTTCTGCTGTGGTTTCCTTTCTGTCTGCTTCTTTGGTCCTGCTCTTCTCTGGGCTGGTGAGCGCAAACTCCTTCAGAGAAAGGAAAACACAGGGCATGACCCACCATAGCAAGGTACCAGGTAAACAAAGAACATGGCCTGGGTGGTACACCTTTCTCCTCCGTCCTCCTCTCCTCCCCAGCCTTGTCTGGACCCTTCACAAGGTTAGCCTCATAACAAGAATGAGTGAGGTGATACAGTTACATCAACACAGCAGGTGTTACGTGTATATGAGTAGGGAAAAACTCCATAAAGTTCATTACTATCACTTTTTAAATTTTATTTTATTTACTTATTTGACAGAGAGAGAACGCACACAAGCAGGGAGAAGGAGAAATGGGGCTTGATCCCAGGACCCTGGGGTCATGACCTGAGCCAAAAGCAGATGCTTAACCAAATGAGTCACCCAGGTGCCCCAGTTCATTACTATCTCAAAGGGGTTAAGGGAACAACCTAGGGAGAAGGGTTGGCAGAAGAAGACAGTAAGAGCCTTTTGCTTTTTACTTGCCCTGTTACTATACTGTGTGACATCTGAAACTCTCACCTAATTGCTCTTGCAAATAAAAAAGATGTATTTAAAAGAAGAAATGCACACACGAATGGGAGAATAAGTCCTCAAATGGCCACCCCAGACAGACAAAACCTGCCAGCTGAGGCCCAACTGATAGCGACAAGGCCCAGCAGGGCCTGGCAATTCTCCGGGGTGCCTACAGGGCATAAATGACTCCTTGGGACATAACAACCCAGGGTGAAAGGGCTGCAAGTGGGAAGCTGGGAGTCCAGTGAGGTGAAGGGGGAAGAAGCCAAAGCTGAAAACTAATTCCTAAAACCTGTTTCCTTCCACCCCATGGAGAGCATGGAGGATTAATGAGATGATGTCTGTGGAGCACTTTGAGCAGGAGACAGAGATGCAAGATAAATACCAAGTATTATTCATTTTGCTTCTTCCAGGCCTCCCATTCTTCCTGTCCCATTTTTAAATCTTTCTTGCATAAAAGCAGTAGGGCCTCAGGAAACTGGAACCAGAGGGTTCCAGAGCTCTGGATAGCAAGGAGGAACCCCCACTAGCACACTGGGAGGTTATTTCAGACTTCGCACCTCCAGAGCCTTCCTGTAATAACAGTGAGCATATTTTGTGAATTCCTATGAACCCAAACCTGAGCTAGGACCTTTACACACATCTCATTTCAGTTTCCCAACAAGCCTAACCTTGAATGGGAGGTAGCAATGCATCTCTTCCAAGCAGCAACTCCAGGAGAATCAGAAAGAGGCAACAGGAATGGTGATGATGAAACATGGCAGAAAGCCCTTCAGATAAGTATCCCCACCTACCCAGCACCTAAGAGTTTGACCTTTCAGTAACTGTCAAAGGAAAGAGCAAGGTTTTTAGTTAATGGTGATGATAATGGAAAGCCCCTCCAAAGACTTTTACATTTTAACAAGAAATGAAGGCATGGAATTCAGATGGCAGGAATTCAGATCTTGTTCAGGACCTATAAGGAAGAGATCTTGGACAAGAAGCAGCCCTCAAATCATGTCACAAGTAAAGAGAGGCAAAGACTACAGCACAGTGGTTAAGAACTCAAGCTCCATATCATATACCCAGAAGTTCGAATCCTAGTTTCTTATGATTCCTGGAAATTTACTCAATTTTCTAAACCTGTTTTCATATTTGTGAAGCAAAAGTAATAGCGACATCTAGCTCATACATGAGACAAGTCACCACCTTGTAAACCACTAGCTCTGGGTATGGGGTAGCCATTACGCTTATCACTTGTAAAGACAACCATAGACTAGAGGTTGGATGAGTCCGTGCGATGACATCCAATAGTGACTACACAATGACATGACTCAGGTCAGGTTTGGGTTGTGGACACCTGAGTTGCCTGGCCCATCAAACCTCTCATATTCCTTCAACATGGAGTTTGCACAGATCTGAGCTCAAAAGAAAACTAGGAGCAAAAGAGCAGCCATGCTTGTGAGACTAAAATAAAGACAGAATGTCAGGAGACACTGGCCAAAAGCCAGATTTCCTAAGAGCAGGCTTTGTGTCCATCTCTTTCACCACAGTAACCCCATGCCCAGCACAGTTCTTAATTTACCATCATCCAAGAACAAAGGAATAAAGGAACAACGCTCTCCCACAGGCAGGTACATGTTCTAGATGCCTTGGAGTGAGGCAAGTCCAAAGTAGCCACACCTGCTAGAACCCAGGGAGTAGCCCCACGTTCTAGAACAAAGACTACCTTGTCCACAAAGTACCCGAAGCCTATAATCCAGGGCCCATCCATGCTGGTCAACCTCTGCCAAAAGCACCATACACTAGACCATGGGCCTAGGGGAATGTTAATAAAATGTACCCCCAAAGTGTGTGGGTCAAATGCCTTAAGGGCCAAGGAGGGCCGGGTGTCCAACAATGGGGAGTGCTTGTGCTGTGAAAACTGGAGTCCTCCTGCCTTGACTAAGGAACACAGCTGCTACTCAGCTGGTCCACCACTGCCATGAAAAAGAGAAGAACAGAAAAACAGATTTTTATCTCAACTCTTCTTATTTTAGAACACTAAGAGGACCAAACTAAACATCTCTAAGCTATAAACTGCAGTTCTTGCTTTAGTCTATTAACCAGGTAACTCCTGGCAGGTATGGCTGTAAGCAAGCAACCAAATTCTCATCTCCAGGAGAATCAGAAAGAGGCAACAGGAATGGTGATGATGAAACATGGCAGAAAGCCCTTCAAACTCTAGGCTGGTCTGTGTTCATTCTCTTGACTAGAGGCTGGGAAAAACCTCTTTTTCTAGATTCCTTTTAAGGTTAATAAAGTAAATTCAGGAAGGAGACTGATGAACCACTAAGCCACATGCCCCAAGCCCTAAAGGAGCTAATAACCCCACCACTGCTCCAAATGTTTTTTGAGCTTCCGCTTGGTGTCACCTCTGAACCAGATTTTAAGCCACACACACACACAAACACACACACACAACCTGCCATTATTTTACAGTACAAATCCGTCTTTAGTGCAGGTGATTCAAATTGGCGCTCCTCTGATCAGCTCACCCTATTCACCAAATCTAACTCTGAGTGACTTTGGACTGTTTGCCCAAATCACATCTGACAAACACTGAGGATGTCAGTCAGTTCAAAAGGGGCATTCCAGAAAAGGTTTTGAGAAAAAGCAGATCACAGGGATGAGGCTGCCATGGTAACAGCAGCTACCATCCGTAGCTCCAGGCTATAAAGTGCCTTCCATGATGCACAACTCATCCAAGTTTCATCTGTGAAGCACACACTTTCATTCCCATTTTACAGATGAGGACAGGTATGGGGCCTGTGCAAAAATCACACTGCTGAGAAAAGCAGAGCAGAGATTTAAGTCAGGCCTGCCTGGCTCCAAAGCCCATGCAGGAATTTTGACTCCCTTCAGTGTTTCTGTTCTTAGTCATGTGTCCTAAAGGCTGTGCCCTAAATGCTGAGGGAATTGGCGGGAAGGGCAGTGAGATCACCTTTGCATATCTACCAGCACATCCCCCGCCTCCCAGGGGAAAGTGAAGACTTCCATGGACCGAGTGAAAAACCACAGTCCCCGAGAAAGGACAAGCAAGACTAGCTTCTCTGTGCTCAGGCAGTGTCCTCAACAGGAGAAAAAGACCAAGAGGTGACAGAAATCACCCAGCCCTTGGTCAACTCTCAAGTAAACCCCATGTCTGGTGCCCTCTCAGTTGGCTTCTTGGGACTATGTTCCACGCTGAAACCTCAGCACTTTCTTTTCCCTGCTACCATCACTCCAAATACCAATTTCTTCTCAACTGACTGGCAAGACATTCCAGCTGAGGTGTTAGCTGACAACAGCTTACCATGTCTCACTTCCTTGCACTTATATCTGAATAAGAGATTCTTAAAGACCAAAGCCTTCATGATCCAGGAGAATGAATGAATCTCTAATGGTAAGCTGACAGACGCTGTGACAGAGACAGACTGCCAGGGCAACATTCTGGGACAGGACCCCTATCTGCCAGAGCCCTACATTAAGTCATAAAAGCAGCCACGCACTTACTAAAAATAATAGCTGATATTTATTGACCATACTCTGCCAATCCCAATGCTAGGTGCTCTGCATATGTAATCACATATCATCTACACTGAAATCTTAACAGAGAGGTATCAAGCCTATTTTCTGGATGAGGAAACAAAGCTCAGAAATGGCCCAACTACCAACATAGGTGGTAAAACGGAACTTCCCAAGGGTCTCTGCTCCTTCCACCGGTTCCACTACCTTCCACATCACTCACTACCTTCTTGAAGTCCAGGATACCACACAACCACACTCCTTCAGCATCCATACCGCTTCTAAACTGTGGCATCCCAGAGAGGTAGGATGATAGAAGCCAGGAGAAGTGGTTGGTTCCACACCATACCCTGATACACACAAACAACCCTTCCTGGGTGGCCATTAACCTGCACAAATGCCCTTGGGGAGGACAATTCCAGGCCACCAGGAGCTCTTGCCTGGACTCCGGGCTCTGAAGAAATGATCATAACCACCCCCTCCTCCCCCACCACCCATTTTCACTGTTGTGATGGTGGCTGGCTGCAGAATTTGGATTTTAAATGCCAACAGGGCAGCAATTTTTATGGTATGAGAGAAAAGATGCTTCAACTCCTACTTGTGCTTAGCACATGATGAAAGATTATGACAAATGGATACAGCTTAGGAACAGACATAAGGATAAAAGTAGCTTCTGTTGATGAAAGTCAGTATTAACATTTTTCTGAGACTAGACTCAATAGAGCTAATATAAATGGGCCAGAATAATTATGGCTCTGAAAGCTCATCTATTTGGTTGGACTATTATCCAAAAGGGACTTACTAACACAGTCCTTAAGCAAATCCATCAGCACGTTTTTGTTAATTGTGCATCTGCTAAAGCTCATGAGGGGGACCACTGGATCCTCATGAGTGGCAGGTTGGGGTGGGGGATTGGGGGGAAGTGGGACACAGGCCGGATCCCTTGAGACACTGGTGTGCTTTTCTGGCCAAGGCTATGACAAGGACAGCCCCTAACTCATGCTGTGACCAGTGCCACCCTCAGGGGCCAAAGGGATCTCATCCTCATTATCCTTGAGGAAAAGGCAAAAAAAAAAAAAAAAAAAAAAAAGGCAGCAGTAAGATCTTAGGTAACATTAAAAGCTCAAAAGAATTCGTGACTCCTAACTGCACTTTCTCTTCTGCTCCACGAAGTAGGGAGAAAGGCAGAGAGAAAACAAATGACTTTAGAGAGAAGGTGGAAGCTTGCCATGAGCCAGAGGTGAACCTCAGCTGAGCTGGATTGTTATTAAATTCATCACAATTGTCATTTGCACTTCAAGGCCCTCCTGCTCCAAAGCCTGCAGCACTTACCCAACATTTAGTAGGAGCTCCTGGGCTTGGGGAAGGTGGCCAGGGGAGGGCAAAACTGTCAGAAAGCGGACAGTCAAGGCTTCTCAGGGGAGAGGAAAGAGGGGGCACTGGGAGCTGGTCAAGGGCAGCCTGTTCCTAGGGCCAGCCAGCGAAACAGGGCCAGAAGCCTTGGCATGCTGCAGCCAGGCCAAGCTCAGAGGCTTCTCGGTCACTCTACTCCTGCCTGTGGCAGTGACAGAAACCCTGAGTAGTCAGGTCTAGGTTAATGAAGAGAGGCCTAGAAAGAATAGGGAGAAAAGGACAGAAGGCTAGAGAACAGAGAAAGAGACAGACAGAGAAAGCACAAGGAAGACAGGAGTAGAGGAAGAAGCAGAGTCTTACTTGGTGCTCACCACACAAGCAACCAGCTCTCTTGGGGAAAATCCTGACCTTCCCAATTCTGCCACAAACTGGTTGAATGATCCTAGCCAAGTTACCTAATGTCTCTGAGCCTTGGGATCCTTCTCAAAATGAGGATAATAACTGTAGTTGTCTACTTCATAGGGTAGTTAAAGGGATTAAGTGAGAATACACATAAAGCACTTAATAAACTGCTTGATACATGATAAACTCATCATCATTATCGATAGTATTGTATCACCATCATCATCATATTTTCTCCAAAGGAAACTATGCTATGAGCTTTAACAGAGGCCAGAGGAGTAGGGTGGGGGGTTGGGGAGAGAAGTACACATACTCCTTGATCCAGTGCTGCCCACATTCCTGCAAGAAAAATAAGCTCACCCTACTCCCACAGAAGCCTTTGTGGCATGGAGGCTTTCCTGGACCTTATAGGATTCTTCTGTTTATGCTAAGATATTTACCGGGTTCTGATGACTGAGGCAGAAGGTGAAACAGGAAGCCATCAGCAGCCCAAGCAGCATTCCCAGAAGAGCCATCCTGGAAGGGGGCAGGCCCTGGGTAGCCATAGTTACAGACCTGAGGAATAAAACAAAAAACAAAAAAAAAAACAGAAGGTCAACAGGAAGCTGGTGCCTGATCCCCTAGCAATGTGATTCCCAAGATGTCACTTGTTCCAAGGATAACATACATTTTCTGCATAGAGTTATCAAAGGTCTTCTACCACAGGATAAGATCTAAAGGAAGCCTCCATCTCCCATAACGAGTTCAGCCACTCATGGACAGACACACCTTAGTTGGAAGCATAGAGCCAAGCAGGACTCTTACAGGAGATACAAAGGTGTGGTTCCTTCCTTCCTCATTATCAACTTGTTGTCAGGTTGTAGAGGGTGGTATTGGCTAGGACAGTGAGAGAAAGAAACTAACCGATTTATTTGTGTGTGAACACACCTGGGCCCAAATTCTCCTAAGCCTTCATAATCATTCACTTCTAAACCATGCTCACTGTTATACCTGAAGAAAGATGCCATCAGTATCCCATCAACCAGCAATTCAATATTCCCAAGCCACAAAGCCTTACACATCGCTTTTCAAATGGCCAAACAATTTTGGGAGGCCAAGGGAAGGCCTGAAGCCCAGGCTCTAGTAGCTACAAAAATTAAAACAAAAGGATAAAAGGGTATCTCATGTTCGTGATTAGAGATTTAATATTGTTAAGATAACAATACTACCCAAAGCAATATGCAGATTCAATGCAATCTCTATCAAAATACCAAAGTGGTTACAGAATAGAGAAATCCATCCTAAAATACATATGGAATCTCAAGGGACCCAGAACAACCAAAAAGATCTTGGGAAAAAAAAGAACAAAGTTGGAAGAGACCTATTTCCTGATTTCAAAACTTACTACAAAGCTACAGTTATATATACAACAGTATGGTACAGCCAATAAGGACAGAACATAAAGACCAATGGAATAGAACTGAGGACCCAGAAATAATCATGTATGGTCAACTTATTTTCAATAAGGGTGACAATACCACTCCATGGGGAAAAAAAGAGTCTCTTCAACAAACAGTTCTGAGACAAGTAAATAGCCACATGCAAAAGATGGGATGGATTATTCCCTTACACCACATACAAAACTTAACTCAAAATGGATCAAAGACTAAATTTAAGAGCTAAACTTTTGGAAGAAAACATATAGAAAATCTTCATAACCTTAGATTTGGCAGTAATTTCTTAAAAAGGATAACAAATAATAACCAGGTTCTGGATAGTAAGTAAATTGAACACCAGTGATATTTAAAAACCTTTATGCCTCAAAAGATTATCGAGACTCCCTGATATGAGGAAGTTGAGAGGCAAAGTGGGGGGGCTTGAGGGGAAGGGAAGGAAAAAATGAAACAAGATGGGATCGGGAGGGAGACAGACCATAAGAGACTCTTAATCTCATAAAACAAACTGAGGGTTGGAGGGGCGGGGTGTAGGGAGACGGTGGTTGGGTTATGGACATTGGGGAAGGTATGTGCTATGGTGAGTGCTGTGAAGTGTGTAAACTGGGCGATTCGCAGACCTGTATCCCTGGGGCTAATAATACATTATATGTTAATAAAAAATTAAAAAATTTTTTAAAAATAAAAATAAATAAATGACATAAAATGTATAAACATTAAAAAAAAGACATTATCAAGAGAGTAAAAAGACAACTAAGAAAAGGGGAGAAAATACTTGCAAATCATCTGATAGGGTTTAATAACCAGAATATATCAACAAGTCCTACAATTCAACAACAACAACAAAAACAACCAAACAAACCAAATTAAAAATAACCAAAGGACTTGAACAGACATTTCTCTAAAGAAGATATACAAATGCCATAGAGACATGAAAATATTTTCAACATCATTAATCATTAAGGAAATGCAAACCAAAACCACATATTTACTACTTCACATCCACTATGGTGGCTGTACTTTTTTAAGATTTTATTTATTTGACACAGAGAGAGATCACAAGTAGGCAGAGAGGCAGGCAGAGAGAGAGAGGGGGAAGTAGGCTCCCCACTGAGCAGAGAGCCTGATGTGGGGCTCGATCCCAGGACCCTGAGATCATGACCTGAGCCGAAGGCAGAGGCCCAACACTGAGCCACCTAGGTGCCCTGTATTTTTTTTTTTTTAAAGGAAAATAATTTATATTAACAAGGATGAAGACAAACTGGAACCCTTATACACTGCTGGTGGGAATGTAAACTGCTGTGGGACAAAGTTTCGTGGTCCCTCAAAAAGTAAAACACAGAATTACCTTATGATCCAGTAATTTCACCCCGAGGTATGTATTCCACCCAACAGATCTGAAAACAGTGACTCGGATACTTCCAAGTGAATGTTCACAGCAGCATTATTCACAATAGCCCAAAGGTGGAAACAACCCCAATATCCATCAACAGATGCAGTTTTTTAAATATTGTATATACACACTTATGGAATATTATTCAGTCATAAGAAGAATGAAATTCTGATACATGCCTCAACATGAATCAAACTTGAAAAAAAATTATATGCCAAGTGAAGTAAGTTAGACACAAAAGAAATTGTTATGAATCTACTTAAATGAATTCTCTTCAACACGCAAATTCAGAGAGACAGAAAGTAGATTAGAGGTTACCAGGGGAGTTACTGCTTAATGGGTTTCTCGGTGAAACAATTTTGGTCAGTATACTAGAGTGGCAGTCAAGAGAACTTAATCCAAATTGCTGAATCACTATATATACTATATACCCGAAGCTAATATTACTGTATATTCACTAACTGGAATTTAAATAAAACATGAAAAAAATGAAGAGAAACCCATGTACTTTAAAAAAATTGGCAAATAATCTAGGAAAGAAGGGCAAAAAGAAAAAAATAAAACAAGCTAAAATTTTTTTTTTTTTTTAAAGATTTTATTTATTTATTTGACAGAGAGATCACAAGTAGATGGAGAGGCAGGCAGAGAGAGAGAGAGAGAGAGGGAAGCAGGCTCCTTGCTGAGCAGAGAGGCCGATGCGGGACTCGATCCCAGGACCCTGAGATCATGACCTGAGCCGAAGGCAGCAGCTTAACCCACTGAGCCACTCAGGCGCCCACAAGCTAAAATTTTTTAAGAAGCCTTAGAAAAAGTCAGAACATGTCAGCATTAGTCCAGACCCTTATAAAAGGTTTGCATGTTGGTCACTCAGCCCTAATACACCTTATTAGGCTGTTCACTCAACAGAGGCTTAACTGTGTTCATTATAGGGGAACATCTCTGATGAGTATGGTGTTTACCTTTTCTCCTTGCTATTCCTGCCATACTCTGCATTCCACCTCAGGAAATTGGTCCTATAACAGGACTGCAGTGGGACCCAAAGTCCTGTCTGAACCCATTCTCAGCAGTTATTACCCCTTGCTCAGCCCACACCTTCTCAGCCACCGACGGAAACTTTCCCTAAGGACATCTGGAGCCGTAAAGGAAAACAGCCCTGCTGGACTGGCACTGTGCTAAAAAAGCATAGCCAAATGGAAAAGCAAAGGCTTGGGCACTAAAAATAGCTGCTACACTCACCCAGCAGCAAAAGCCTTTGCTTTCTGCCAGCTTCTCCCCTCTTTTTTCGTCGACAAAATGGAACGGCGGAGTACCACATGAGCTTTCCCCAGCAACCTGGTTCCCTGGGGCACCAATCACACTGAAAGACAGGGAGTGAGTTCACAACACAGCATTAGGTTCTGGATAGGTACCTGACCGTGCCTGGGTTGGGGTAGACCCCTTGGGTGGGGGGCGCAGCCTGGGTGAGGATGAACAAGGAGCAGAGGCTTCCACATCAGGACTGAAAAGGCTGGAAAGGCCCAGGGAGATGGGTCCTGAGAACACACAATATTCCCTAGAGATTCCTCTATGCCCCATACCTTTCTTAATCCACAGGGTTGCCTGTGGGGAAAAGGAGAATCAAAAACGGGAACGGGGTGCATTGCTGGGAAATATGCCATAAGAGAAAACAAAGACTATCCCCAAAGCCACAGATTTCCCTCCCTGCATGAAGAGTAGTGTTCATCTGTACATGAATGGACACACACACAGTTAAACACTCCCTTCTCACAGCCAGGGATAAATACTGGAATTGATGTTGGGGGAAAAGATGAAGAGGAAGAGATAAAAGAGAATGAATTAGTCAAGGGCAAAGAAGACAAATGAGCAGCAGGAAGAAATACAGAAGAGACTAAGGCAAAAGAGGTTGGGGGCAGCTGATACACACACAGCAGCTTCCCTACCTCCTGGAGTCGGGGGGGGGGGGGGGGGGGGGGGGGGGCAGCAAGAGAAATGGCAGCTCCCACAGGGCTCCCAGCCGCCCCCGTCTCCTGCACACATACTAACGCCCTCAGATGCATTTTATGCCAATACTAAGGATGAGCAATCGATTTGCAAATAGATCCTTCATCCCCCCCATCCACAAGGACTGCACACCTGACCTATTTATTGCCTCCATATATTTCTCCCTGAAACACAGGGAGAGAGAGAACATGTTGCAGGGAGGAGGTGCCAGGAGACAGAGCTAGGAGAAGTGAGGCTAGGAGAAAGGAATGAGACAGCTTCCCAGGCTTTGCAGGGATACCCTAAGAGCAAGTGCAACACAGAGACATGGGGAATGGTGTCCTGCATCCTGCTGAGGCCTGGCCTGTGCCATGTCAACCTGGGCTTGGGCCTTATTCAAGTAGCAGCAGGTGAAGAACATGCAGGCACAGTTTTCTCTGGGCTTTATGCTCAGAGTGCAGAGGGGTGGAGTGTGGGTGGAAAGAAGGAAAGAGGAAGTGGCACACAGCTATGTTTTACCAGGACAGCTCACAACACAACCAGGGACTTAGGCAGCAACAGCAACAGCAAGAGAACACCTCAGTACACTGATGTAAGTAAAGCCAAAGTCATGGCGCCCCTTTGAGGCATAGCTGGCACACCTAGCCTGCAGTTAGTGCCCTTTCCAAACCTTCCCAAAACCCACTAACCCTGGATTTGCCTGATCACCTATTCCTGCACATACTGTAAAACAAATCTTCCCATCATCCTTGGCTCTCACTGGAGCACAGAGCAACATCTTTACATTTACGATCTTCTTCTGACTTAGACCACCACCACTCGATCTGGGAAAGGAAACACATTTCAATGTTCTACCAATAACTCTTTCCTTAGGTATCCTTGGGCTTTGGGACAAAAAAGATAATTAGGACTTGAAATGCCCATTTTTTTCCTATCAAAACTGGCCATCTGTAGGCTGCACCTCTACTTTAATAGAGGTTGGATGCTCTCAGCAATCTGTATTTTCAGCTGACTGTACTGTACAGCTTATGGAAGCAGATGCTTGGGGCACGGGTGGGAGGAGGCCTTTGGACTCACCAGCCCTTGCCTCTCTTGATGCCTCATGTCCTTTATTCCATTCAGACAGAACTGGGGGGAAAGGACTAGGCACTGGATAAAAAGAAAGTAAAAATTTTATTAGCACCATGATCTAACCAACTGAGCTAACCGGCCACCTAAAGAAAATAAAAGTTTTAAAAAACCAACCATTATTCCACAACTTTTATCTTCTCCAAAGGCAAGAAAACAAAAGAATGTGATGAGGATGGCAAAGAGCCAACAGAGGAAGGTGAAGTGGGACTGCTGGATCTCTGAAAGCGTCTTACATGGCTGGCTGGCCCCACGGACAGTGGCTGCTCTCATCTCAGGGCTAGAGCACAAGGAGAACAGGAAAAGGTCAAAAATGTCCTGGGTAGACAGAACCAGCTCAGCAAGCTACCTGGGAGCACTCTGAACCCCATCTCAGAAAAGCTCATAGTCTTAACCTATAGTGTATATCCATGTATTTGTTTCCCCAAATCTAGAAGAGAAAGGACAAGAATTCCCACTTCCATCTTAAAAGAAGAAAACTGAAGCAAAGAGATAAAAACACTGGATAGAAAGTATAATACATAAATTTAAAGGCAGAATGACCTAGGGCCAGTTCTTAGCTCTGTCAATTCCTAGCTATGTGATCTTGAATACAACTATACTAGGCCTCAGTTTCTTAATCTGTAAAATGGGCATAATAAGAGCTCCCACTTCAAAGAGTGTTATAGAGGATTAAATAAATATATGTAAAGTGCTTAATAAAGCATCTGGTACCTACTTACCATTAGAGTAGGGATGATGACTAGCTCTTGGACCTACACAGGCCAGGAGCCCTAGAACTACTCTCCAGAACTCTGCCTTCTACAGGACCTACACATCCTTTAGCTGACCCTAAACCTCAAACTTCAGGACCAAAGCCTTTTGTTGGGTATCTACTCCCAGAAGGTGAAAGAAACAGATGTTATAGGACAACCCCCCCTCCTCCTCCCCGCCCCCCTCCGAAAATGGAGAGATGAAAGCCAGTTTTCTACTGAGTCCCTAGGCAGACCCAAAGCACTCAGTACTCTTCCCAGCATACAAGTGTCCAGAGAGCCAGGCCACCTTCACATAGAACTGCTGGCTGCAGGAACAGCTGTGAAACAACCTTCTGCTTTCCAGACTGAAGGTTAGAGGATGAGCTCTTCCTACAGACACACATTTATTACTATTTATGGGCTGCACAAACTCATACACACACACACACACACACACACACACACACAGTCACTCACCTCTACACAAACAGAAACTTGCTGCCTAATTTGAGCAAATATGAAGCTGAAGAAACAAAGCATAAAGGACACTGAAAGGACAGCCCTGACAAGAGAAAACAATGTGCAAAAGCTTAGGAAAAGAAAGGGGTTTTTAAAGAAAAATTTAAAGGACAGGAGAAGTAAGTCTGGAACAGTCAAGCAAACAGCCTCTTTCCCCCTAAGACATAAACTAAATAGAAAGTCAGGAGGTAAACAGCAATTAAATCCAAAGAGCCTTTGGACAGCAAAAGAAAAGTGGCTTCCAATCCCAGGTCAGCCCAGGTAACTGGCTGGGAGGCTGGACAGGGAATAGCCTTAACCACTGACCATTTGCGTAAATGGGGACAATATCTGTCCCCAATATTGAAGTCATGCCTAGGGCCAAGCAAACAGAGATTGCTCTCAACAGACCCAAGGTACTCAAGAAGGAAAGTGATTGGAGGAGGCTATTGGAGGAAGGAGGTTCATAAGAGACCTAAGCTTCTGCCTCAACAGAATGCTACAAAGCCAAAATCCATTCATGCAGCCTTCAAAAAAGAACCCAGGAGAGCCCTTTCCAGTAGCAATGTAAGGACAGGTACTGGCCCCACCAGAGAGTACATGGAACCAAGAAGGACTCCAGAAGCCCAGCGGGAACTAGAGCAACATGGAATGGGATGAAATAGGATGAAAGCATTCCTGACCCCATCTCAATACTCTGTACTCCAAAAGCTGAGGAACATGACCAATCCCATTCCTATTGCAGTAGGGGAGAAAACAGATCTTCAAGAGGGTAGCTAAGCATATTAGCAAAAGACTGCAATCTCACAGACAAAAGACAGTGACATCAGCTGAAAGAAATCAAGTGACAAACAAAAGAGAGAGCAAACCCAAAAGGGACAAAGCAAATAGAAGCCGAGCCTAGCCCTCTCCAGACCTATGCTACTCAACCACAACCTTCAATAAATCTGAATGCTAGAAGGGAATTTAAGATTCAATCTTCATTAGATCTGCTGAAGACCTAGAAGACATAGCAGACACTCACTCACTACATGAAGAATAACCAGGGGACACTTGGGTGGCTCAGTTGGTTAAGTGTCTGCCTTCTGCTCAGGTCATGATCCCAGGATCTTGGGATCCAGTCCCACATCAGACTCCTTGCTCTGTGGGAAGCCTGCTTCTCCCTCTGCCTGCTATTCCCCCTCCTTGTGTGCATGCTCTCCCTCTCTGACAAAAACAGTCTTTGAAAAAAAAAAAAAAAAAAAAAAGGATAACCAGGGTTCAATGCCTTTAGGCCTGAAGCTTGTCAGTAGATCCAGGAAAGCTCTGCTCTGGCAACTTTATACCTACCAAAGACAAAGAGGTACAGAAGGCCAGGGCAGGGTCAGAACTTCGGTGCCATAACCACAGAGATAATAAGCAAAGCAATAAGAATAGAGTCCCTGTCTTAGAGAGAAACCCGGAGGGATAGGAACAACGAGCAAGAATAATCTTCACATGATGGCTGGAGTTTAAGAAGAAAGCAAAGCGAGCAACGTTATCGAACAAGGAACAAAAACAATAGTGCAGAATCAAACAGATCAACAGAGGAGAGAACCCTGAGAAATTCAAGTTATAGGAACAATGTCAAGAGATCAGAATGAGGATATAAAAGGCCACTGGATTTGGCAATGAGGCAGCCAGAGGGCCCTGCAAAAGAGGGCACACGTGAGAAGAAATAGAGGCACCTAAGTAGAATCCTCTGAAAGCTTGAGTGAGTACACTTAAGTCTGGAGATTTGGGGCCACTTCTGTAAATCCAATTTTTTCAATATTATCACTCAAGTCTTAATGATAACAGAGAAAAAATCGACTCCAATGGTCAGGTCCTACAGATGGATCCTCTAATGCCATAGAAAGGTTCTTACGGTGGTGTAGAACTACCTTCTCTAAGACACAAATTCTCAGGATAATGACAGGCACAGTCACACCGGCAAAAGAAGGGGGCAGGGAAGCAAACCATCAAGAACAAACTCCCATTAGACACAACTCCACCTTCTCTTAGCTCTCGGCTATGCCTCAGACTGTTCAGAAGCTTTAGTCTTGGTACTTTGTAATATGGGATGGAGAGAAATACCTCAATGACACCAAATCCCCTAGGATTCAAATGCACTATCTGGGCCACCCACAGGGAAATAAATTCTGTCTCATAGTAATCATAGTCAGTGTTTATAAAGCACTTGCTATGTTCCAAGCAAAGTTCTAAGCTCATTCACTCTTCTCAACAACTCTGATAGGGTTCTAATATGCTTCTCAGTCTGCCCATGAAGGGACTAAAATTCAGAAAGGTTAAATAATTTGCCCAAGATCATGCAGCCAGAGAGCAGTAGTCAAGAATCAAAGCCAGTTGGCCCAGAACCTATCCTCTTTCCACAGGCCACACTGCCTTTCCAGTGGCCTATGAATCAACCACAGAAATTGGAATCATTTTACTTATTCTACAACAGTGTGAATACAAAGGCACACATTTTGTGTTAGGAGAAAAAGTTTTAAATGAGCTTACTGGGGCCCTCTTGTGGAAAGACCCACCTCTACCATGTCCAACCTTCACACACACACACACACACACACACACACACACACACACACAGTATGTTTTGATTGGTGAATGCCCTTGGCACAGACCAGCCAACATATGAGGCACAGACATTCAAGAGGAAGAACACCCTTAACTCATGTTGCAACCAGATCACTGGCACTCTGTGTGGTTTGACTTCTTAAATTCCCATTATATAGGGTTTCCAACAGAACAGGAAGGACAAATATTGTTGCTCTCCAACCCCACACACTCCCTTCATGTATACCCAACTGTCTGCCAAGAACTCGGCAGAGGGTAGGGGCAACTATATTGGCCAAGATGATATCCAAGCTCATTTCCATCTACTCTGTGATCATGACATCCCCATTCTGCATGTAGGGAACACTGAGGACAGGATCACCTCTTCATGGCAGAAGAAAATGGAGCCCAAAAAGGTGACTGTCATTTGCCTAAGCACACCAGTAAGTGACCAGGTGAGTTAGAGAAATATCCCAGACCAGCTCATTGTACTTCCCCTAGGCCCTAGATGACAAACTCCCAGGAAAGAGTGGGCAAGAAGACCTACTCCTTATACTTGCTCCCTAACCCTGCCTGAGGTCCTAAGAGTGATGGGCCTGTGTCTGATAAAAGCAAGGGGTACTAGAAGCTCTACTCTACCCCATCTCCACTCTGATGTAATGAAAAGAATGTGGGCTCTGGATTTCAACCCAGGTTTCCTGGACTTGTAGCAGGACTTTGAACTAGCTGTTTAACCTCTCCAGGTTTCAACTCCTTCATCTACTAAAGGACTTGATAGTAACCACTTTATTTTGTAGAATGGCTGTCAGTATTAAGTGAGATGTTATGAAGAAGCATACAGCACAGTGCCTGACACTAAGTAAGGGCTCAAGAAGCTTGTAGCTCTCATTAACAACTATTCTGAGAGAAAATTCCAAGCCAAGGATAGGATAAACAAAAGCAGTGAGAGCTTCATTCTCTTACAGAATTGACTTGTGTTCTAACAGCCAAGTCTCTCCTTGGAATTCAGTTTCCCTGAGCCATCTGGACTACACTCTAGGTGGCCACATAGGCACTTCCATGGAAATCTCAGCATTGCTGGCTGGATCTGCATCAGTGTCCACTAAAGAAATGACTGAGAATGGCCATTTCAGGGGCTCCCGGGTGGCTCAGGTGGTTAAATGACTGCCTTCAGTTCAGGTCATAATCCCAGAGTCCTGGGACTGAGCCCCACATCAAGCAGGGAGCCTCCTTCTCCCTCTTCCTCTGCCTACCGCTCCCCTTTGCTTGTGCTGTCAAATAAATAAATAAAATCTTAAAAAAAAAAAAAAATCGTCACTTCTTGGTGACTCAGTCTTGTCTCCAAACTCCAATACCTCTAAGGGGACAATAGAGAAGACAGGAACAGCCGGGCCAAATTCAGCAGACCTAGACTATTTGGACCACCCTAGATAGGGTCAGCTGGCATCCAGAGAGTAAGGTGCCAGGTCCTCCTTCTTCCGTCTCCTTTAACATAATAAATGGATCTCCTGATAGTAAGCACAATGGGTTTTCTCTATAGCCTGCTCTCAAAGAAAACCAGGGACTTTCACACACTCATCCATATACAACCTGAGGCAGAACTGGAGTTCATCTTTCCTTTCCCTGCTGCCTCCAAGCTTCCAGAGAAGATCAAGTCCTCTTAGTGAAATAAGGGGAAGGAAGGTACAACTCCCTGTCCTTAACTCTAAAAGGGCCATCTGCAAATCCATAAGTATACCAACCCTTATTCTATGCTAGCCATTCTGGCACTTTGGATTATAGGCATTCAGCACTCCACTCTAGAAACAGGTACCTCACAAAGATATTTTACCATTATCCTCAGTCTCCGGAACACACTGAGCACCATATCACAGAACCAGACATACTATAGAACAGAACAACATACTACAGGAACAGAACACTGAGCATCATACTACAGAACCACCAATGTCCTCAGGTAGTTGGTGCCCCATTCACCATTAGTGGGTAACATAACCCTTCCACAAATGAGTTTCAGAGGGTACAATCACCAAAAAGAAAGCCCTCTTAAGAAATATGGAACAAGAAAATGTATAGTGTTCTAGGCAACTTGAGACACAATTACAACTTCAAAATGATGAGAGGAGCAACAATTAGGTTCTTCCTTAAGCTAATTCAGGAGCCCGAAGAAAACAGCATTAACTTACAGAAAAAATTAGTGCAGCATGTGGACAGGTCACCAAGCATGGAACTCACTACTACCATGTTGGCAATGACTCGGTCTTCCAGGTAAATCGGCAACTGAAACATCATATTTTATTTTTAACATGCCTTAGAGTCCAAGACTATTTATAATCCCAGATCCTTAAAAACTTGAAAGAGGGATGAATTTTAAAATGTACACATTTACATACGTGGGCAGAAACACAAAAATCAGATGCCTCTCAATACAGCTCTGGGAGCCATAACTCACGGCTTTCACAATCCCACCTAACACCCAAAGAAAAACCGGGCGCCTTCTCCAAGAGATGGTGGGAGGCTGGGTAGGTAGCCAAGAAACAAAGAAACCTAAACTCAGCACTTGGCAGGACCATTAAGGAGCAGAGGATTTTAAATGCATTGTTTCTGACTCTAAATATGTCTACATTTATTACCAATTTGGGATCAGAAACCACATTTAGTTCTGCCATGACCACGCACTAAAAATATTAAGCAGAGTATTGCCTAGGAAACAGCAGTCTTCCCTGCTGCGACAGCCCCATTTCAGAGTCGACTCTGCCATTGTCCCAGGGCTCCCCATCCTGGGCTTCACGAGCGGAAATGCCCCTGTCCTGCCAAGGTCTCACTTGGTTTTTAGAAAGCAATGATAGGAACTGGAGCTGGGGACTACACAACCTCATCATCCTCTCTAAGGCTGTTATATGCCCAATGAAATTCCATTTCATGGGCCTTTAATAATTAGACCCTACCAGATTAGGAGCTCCATAAAGAAAGAATAATTGTCCACTGCTGTATCTCCACTGCTCAACACTGTGCCTGGCACTCAAAAGTACCTGTTGATGGAATAAAATCAACAATCTAAAAAGGGGTCATCTGGGAGCACCCAGGTGGCTCAGTTGGTTAGGCGGCTGCCTTTGGCTCAGGTTGTGATTCCAGCATCCTGGGATCCAGCCCCATATTGGGCTCCCTGCTCAAAGAGGAGTCTGCTTCTCCCTCCGCCAGCCCTTATGCTTTCGCTTGCTCTTGCTCTTTTTCTCTCTCCCCCTCTCAAATAAATTTTTTTTTTTTTTAATTTAAACGGGGTCATCTGGGGCGCCTGGGTGGCTCAGTTGGTTACACGTGTGACTTTGGCTCAAGTCATCATCTCAGGGTACTGGAATGGAGCCCTGCATCCAGCTCCCTGCTCAGCAAGGAGTCGTTCGTCCTTCTCCCTCAGCTGGTACACACTTTCTCTCTCTCTCTTGCTCTATCTCTGTCAAATAAGTAAAATCTTAAAAAACGGGGGGGGGGGGGGAGTCATCTGGAACAGCACAATGGAAAACAGTGTTGTCATTAAAACAGATGAAAAAAATTTTAAATAGGTGAACGTGTGGACAGTGATGATACAGGAAAACAGATACATATTTTTAAGCAGAAGCAGAACATAACAGCACACATGTATGAAATATTACTTTGAAAAATAGTATGTGTGACCACCTCTAAGATCAGATATGAAATTAGAATTACGAGAAGCTATGCTCAATGGAGTCTTTCTTCCTGAAACGTTAGCTATGTGAGAAAACATTTAAAATAAATACTATTTTGGGGGCGCCTGGGTGGCTCAGTTGGTTAAGTATCTGACTCTCGGTTTCAGCTCAGGCCAGGATCTCATGGGTTGTGAAACTGAGCCTGACATCCAGCTCCACACTCAGCAGGCAGTCTGCTTGAAGATTCTCTCCCTCTGTCCCTCCCCCCACTTGCGTGTGTGTGTGTGTTCTCTCTCTTTCTCTCAAATCTTTTTTTTTTTTTTTAATTTATTTGACAGAGAGAGATCAGAAGTAGGCAGAGAGGCAGGCAGAGAGAGAGAGGAGGAAGCAGGCTCCCTGCCGAGCAGAGAGCCCGATGCGGGGCTCGATCCCAGGACCCTGAGATCATGACCTGAGCTGAAGGCAGAGGCTTAACCCACTGAGCCACCCAGGCGCCCCAAATCAGTAAATCTTTAAAAAATAAGTATTATCTTCAACATGGAACCCACTCCCTTGTCTGTTGACTTGATCTGGTCCTTGGGATGGCTCAGAGGCCTTGCTCTTGTCTGGCAAGCCCAAGAACAGATCATCCATTCATCAGCCCAGAGAAAAAGTACAAGGGCAAAGCTGCAATCTTCATGTCCAACTTATCAACTTCACCCTGTTTGCCAGAGTATCTGCCAGTGTTCATCATCAGTATGAATGGCTCACTAGACAGGTGGTCAAGATGGAGGTGTTAAGACAAAAGAGTATGTAAAAGATGACCTGGCCCAGCTTTAAGGCCAGAGTTTCAAATAAGGACCATCATGCCACACAGTCCAGGGCCTTCTAAGCCAGCAAAGTGACTGTTCAGAGAGGTAACAGTATACCAACCCTTCCAAATATTAAAAAAAAACAAAAACAAAAACAAAAACCCACACACACAAAAAAAAAAAACAAGGAAAGGGAACACTGAGTCCTCTGAGTCTAGATCGTGATACCAAAGCAAGAAAAGGACACTACAAGAAAACTACAGACCAATATGAATATACATGCGAATATCCTCAAAAGATTACTAGCAAGCCAAACTGAGCACCCTATTAAAAAGGATTGTATAACATGATTGAGTGGCATTTATCCCAGGAATAAAAGGGTTGTTCAGCAAGTAAAATTTAATCCATTTACTACATGCTGATAGAATAAAGGGAGGGGACCCAAAACCATGATCATCTCAATTGATACCCAAAAAGCATTTAACAAAATCCAACATTCTTCCATAAACACTCAAACCAGGAAGAGAGCTTTACCATGATATAGGTAGGTCACATATGAAGATGATCATGTATGAAGAACCCACAGCTAACATCAATGATGAAAAGTTGAAAGTTTTTTCCAAGATTAGGAACAATGTAAGGATGCCCGCTTGTGTCAGTTATATTTGACATTAATATTGAAAGTTCTAGCCAGAACAATTAGGCAAGAAAAATAAAACGTATCCATATTGGAAAGGAAGAAACAAAACTATCTCTATTCACAGATGACATAAACTTGTATGTGGAGAACCTTGAACAATCTATAAGAAAACCTGCTGGAGCTAATAAGCAAAGCTGCAGGGACAAAAATCAATACTCAAAAATCAGTTGTGTTTCTATACTTTAGCAAAAGAGATTCCAAAAGGGAAATTAAGAAAACAATTCCATTTAAAATAACATTAAAGGGGCACCTGGGTGGCTCAGTGTGTTAAAGCCTCTGCCTTCGGCTCAGGTCACGATCCCAGGGTGCTGGGATCAAGCCCCACATCGGGCTCTCTGCTCAGTGGAGCCTGCTTCCCCATCTCTCTCTCTCTCTGCCTGCCTCTCTGCCTACTTGTGATCTCTGTCAAATAAATAAATAAAATCTTAAAAAAATAAAAATAACATTTAAAAAAATCTAGGGCGCCTGGGTGGCTCGGGGGTTAAGTGTCTGCCCTTAGCTCAGGTCATGATCTCAGGGTCCTGGGATGGAGCCCTACGTTGGGCTCTCCACGAAGCAGGGTGTCTGCTTTACCCTCATACTCTCCTTCTCTGCGCTCTCGCTTTCTCTCTCTCTTAAATAAATAAATAGGAATAAATTTAACCAAACAAGAAATACTTTAACCAAATGAAAAAACGTGTACACTGGAAACTTCAAAACTGCTAAAAAGAAATTAAAGACAGCCTAAATAAATGCAAAGATGTTCTGGGTGGATTGGAAGACATAATATTGTCAAAATGATAATACTACCCCAAAACAATCTACAGATTCAATGCAATATCTGTCAAAATCCCCACAGCATTTTTCGAGGAAATGGAAAAACCGATCCTAAAATTCTTATGGAATCTTTAAAAGGAAGAACCAAGTGGGAGGATTCACATATGCTGACTTCGAAACTGGACCACAAAGCTAACAGAAACAAAACAACATGGTACTGATATAAAGGTAAACACATACTCTCCCATCTACAGTCAGTGATTTTTGAGCTACCAGGCACCCCACAGTCAGTGATTTTTAACAAGGGTATCACTGACTAAGGATGGATTAAAGTCCTACATTTAACAGTAAAATTATAAAACATAAGGGCAAAGCTTTGTGATCCTGGATTGGGCAAAAACTTCTTAAATACGACACTAAAACCACAAACAATAAAAGAGAAAACATATAAACTGAATTCCATCAAATTTTAAAAACTTTTGTACCTCAACACTAGCAATAAAATGAAAAGAAAACCCATAGAATGGGAGCAAATATTTGCAAATCACATATCTGATAAGGGTTTAATTTCCACAATATAGGGGCGCCTGGGTGGCTCAGTTGGTAAAGTGTCTGCATTTGGCTCAGGTCATGATCCCAGGACCCCACATCAGGCTCCCTGCTCCATGGGTTGCCTGCTTCTTCCTCTCCCTCTGCCACCTCTCCCCTGCTTGTGTGTTCACTCTCTCTCTACTCCTCTCTCAAATAAATAATTTTTTTTTTCCACAATATAGAAACAACTCCTACAACTCAAAAACAAAAAGACAAGCAACCCAATTTGAAAACTGGTGAAGCAGGGGCGCCTGGGTGGCTCAGTGGGTTAAAGCCTCTGCCTTCGGCTCAGGTCATCATCCCAGGGTCCTGGGATAGAGCCCCGCATTGGGCTCTCTGCTCAGCAGGGAGCCTGCTTCCTCTTCTCTCTCTGCCTGCCTGTATTAAAAAGCACTTTCAGCCTACTTGTGATCTCTGTCTGTCAAACAAACAAACAAATAAATAAAATGAAAGCTGGTGAAAGCAATATAGAAAGGTTACTTCTCTAAAGAGGATACATAAGTGGCCAATAAGCTCATGAAATTGTGCTTATTATCAGTTGTGGGTACCGAAAGGCAAATCAAAATCAAGAAATACCATCTGACACCTATTAGAATGGCAATGATTAAAATTTAAAAAAAAAAAAAAAAAAAAGGAAAGCAACCGCTGACAAAGATATGGAAAAGTGGTATATTGCCAGAGGGCATGTAAAATGGTGCAGCTACTGCGGAAAACTTTGGCACTTTTTCAAAAAGCTACACAGAGAATTCTATGACCCAGCAATTCCACTCCAAGGTATATACCCAAATATCTGAAAACAGCGACTCAAAAGATATTTGCATGTCACTGTTGCCAAAAGGTGGAAATAACCTAAGTACTCACCAAGAGATGGGTAGATATTTTAGCAGATTTTTTTTTAATGTGGTATATGCATACAATGGATTCTTCAGTCACAGAATGAAGTTCTGAAGCATCCTACAATATGGATGAACGTTAAAAATATTATGCTAAGTGAAATAAGCCAGACACAAAAAGACAAGTATTATGTAATTCCACTAATATGAAGTACCTACATTAGGCAAATTCAGACAAGAAAGTCTGAAAGTCAGAGGTCACTGGGGCTTGGGGGAAGAGATAGGAAATGGGAAGTTACTGCTTAGTGGGTTCAGAGCTTCTGTCTGGAAGGATTAAAAAAAAAGTTTTAGAAATAGATAGTGGTAATGGTTGTACTGCACTGTGAATGCAATTAATGCTACTGAATTATATGCTTAAAAAGTGGTTTAAATGGCAAATTTCATGTGATACATATTTTACCACACTGAGAAAGAATTTAAGACTGCTCACAAATTGGGAACTGTCAAATATGGGACAATGAGCACATGGGTATGCTCATTACACAAAAATTTAAGAAGCAAAAATGGTGTTTTCTGTACTTTTTCTATTAAGTATTTTTGGTGAAGGTAAAGAAGCCCCCTTCTATTTTTAAAAAGCTGTTTTTTATCATGAATGGGTGTCATATTTTACCATGTGTGTTTTTTACATCTACAAAGATGATCACACAGTGTTTTTCCCTTTAACCTGTTATTATAGCAAATTTTGTGTAAAGATCTCCTAATGTGAAACCACCCTTGCATTCCTTGGGATAAGCCCAACTTAGTCAGATGGTCATTTTTATATCCTACTGGGTCTGATTTGCCATATTTTGCTGGTCCTCCGTGTACTCCCATGACTCTCTGTGCAGCTGCCCGAAGACCCACCAAACTGTACTAGAAATATGGACTCCCTGAGGGCATAGACTTCTTCTTCATCCACTGTTCCATCCCTAGCTAGTCTAAGGTCTAGGCCACAGCAAGCACCCAATAAAAGTATGGCTGATTAATTAATAAATGAAAGAATATGTGGAGAGACGAACAGGTGAGCAGATGAACACCTTAATCCAGAATACTGACACCCACTCAAGGAGATGTGCAGAGCAGATTTTTCCGGCAGGGAGACCTTGCAGGCGCTCACCAACCACTCCACAGAGCCGTCTTCTCTATGGGCAGCTCAGTTTGTCTGCAGCCCTATAAGCTGAACCCCAGCCCTAGATTCTCGTCTCCCCATTTTCCCTCATTACCCAGTGAACAACATTCTGAAGTTCAGTGCCTGCTTTCACCCAACAGGATCCAGTCCTCATCATATCAAAGCACACCCCAAAGCTTAGATCCTGTGCTGAGATTAAGGAGGAATTCAGTATTGGATTCAAGCTTAGAAGTGTTCCTCTCAATCTCAGAGTTTATTCCCAACAATCAAAATGGCCTCATCCCAGCCCTGATTGGAAAAGCAAAAGCCCATCCCATTAACAATTCACTACATCAGCAGCACAGAGGAGGAGAGCAATCAGCAAGGGAAACAGCTGAATTATTTCAGCAGCTGTAAATTATGTGTTCTCTTTTCCTTTCCTCCTCCAAGTCCGTGCTCAACTGTGCCCCACGCCTCCACACTGAACCTGGGTTTGTCAAGTATCTACGTCAACTACAGTAACCAAACTTGAGTTCAAGAAGCAATATTAAAAAGCACTAATTAACTGATATTTAAATACTGTGTTTAATGTCAACAAAATCACACTTTAAACATCTAGTCTATTAGTTACTTAATTAAATTCTTTAAAATCCTTGGACACTGGCACAGAGCACACTGCCTGGGGGAGCAATTCCCAGGCCTTGGCCTTGGCAGGCTGTGGAAGAGGAGGAGCCCGTACCCTGGGGAAGCAGTGCCGGAAGAGCCCAGTTTCGTTCTAGAGTCTCCTAATGAGGTGGCTTCTTTTCACAGCTCCACTGGTCTCCACAGGGGATCAAGAACATGACGAACACATTCTGAGCATGGAAAACAGTCAAACCAGGCCACAATTTATTTTTTAGTGTATTTAAAAAAAAATATATATATATATATGTGTGTGTGTGTGTGTATACACACACACACACACACACATCCATAAAACCAAGAGAGAAACTTCTCCCATCTGGTATCTGCTCTTCTGAAGAGTGGTGCATCACAAGATATTCAAGCATGTATACAAAGGGGATACAACAGGATTTGTGACAGCAGGTAGGGTCAGGGGGCTCTGCAAGATGCCACCAACCAAATCCCAGCCTGCCAGGAGTCATCAGCCTGCAACTGACAGGGGTATACTCAGCCAGAGCAGCATCCTAGACTGGAGCCTGCAGGGGGACTCTAGGTTCCAGTGAATGAGCTTGTGATGGAGATGCCAAAGGGACCGCAGGAAGTCTCCCTTGCCACAATAGGCTCCACAGAGACAACTTGCCAGCTAGCCTTATCATAGCACCAGGTTTGTTGAAAGGGGTGACATGCCAGCCACCCACCCAGGTAAACATATTCTAGAAACAGTCAGTTTCACAATAGGCCTCATGGCAGAGCACATTTGGTCAAGGATGAGTAAGCATTTGGAGCCCACCTTGTGGGCAGCTATGAACCCAATTCCACTGGATCAGACTATCTTTGAAGAACATCAAAGGTGTGAGTAATGCCAAGTTAGCCCTCCCCTGCCCCACCCTTACTGCAGAGGCCCTAGTTTTCCTAGTTTCCTACAAAACTACCACCTCACCTCCAGGTTGGCCTTAATTTTTTGTCTCTGTTACTCAGGACTTTCCCTACACCTTCTATTTTGCCTGAAGAGTCTGCCTTACCACAGAGTAGGAGGCAATTCTTTCCAATTAGTTCATCCTGTCTCTCAGTGATCAGGGATTCCTCTTATGGCAGCTCTCCTTAAAACAGCCACTGCAGCCCCTGGTAATGCCAACAGAAAACACTGTAGAAAAAGCTTCATTAATATTACAGACTCTTAACCCTGAAAGGCAACCACTCCCATAAACAACTAGGCAACAAGCCCTGGGTTCAGAGAAGCCAGATGTTTGGGTTGCCACTCACAAAAACATGGAGAGCATCCAGAGAAACAGAAAAGCACTAAGCCCACGCAGCCCAGACATGATGTTCACTTACTACCTGCAGTGCCTCACCCACACCAAATCCATTTCAACCTCAGATAAGAAGTTAACAGTCCCACCAATCCAGAAAAATATTTTTACAAGACCTTGTCCATTCTCCCATATAGGAGAGCTATAAAGAACAAAATTTCATGCACCATGAAAAGATGAAGGAATCCCTACCACCTACTAAGAAGCATATGTCCAGTTGCCACCACTTCCAAAACATTCAACAGGCAGATTATTCATCCTTCAATACCTATGTATTGAGACCCACTGCAAGCCAGCCATGGGCCAAGTGCTAGAGATACAAAGGCTAAGTAAATCAAGGTCCTGATCTCCAGGAGTCCTCAAGATGGCCAATGGAGATGGAGGAGTCCCTCAGTCATTATAGTAAGCACTGGTTTGAAAGAGCCCACACAGATGTGGCTGGATGGCTCTGAGAAGGAGAGAACCTTCCTTGAGACAGAGGGGGTCAGAAAGGACTTCCTGGAATAGGGGAGTTTTAAAGATGAAAAGAGTAAAAGGAATCAGCCAAACAATGACAAAGGCATCCAAAGCAGAGGCAAGAGGGATTTTTGAAGACCTGGAGGCACGAAACGAGGAACATGCATTTATTTCAACAATAGCAGGAGCAAAGGACTTATGGCAGGTGGCATCAAGACATACAAGAACTCTCTTTGCCAGACAGGTCAGAATGAGCTTCAAACACATAGCTCATTGCACTGTCTTGGCCAACCTCTGGCATCTGAAGAACTGCCCACAGTGAAAGGGAGATTAGAAAGGCGAAAAGGAGACCTGCTATATGCCTGCTAAGATAAGATAAGAAGGTCATCGTTGTTTGTGAACTCTGCTTATGAACTCATTCCTTTGCCTTGCAGTTCAGTGGTTTGTTAGCTCTTGCAAATTCTCAGTATCTATTAATAGAAAGAGCCAGTCAACAGAATCTGGATTTGGGCTGTATTACTCCCCACAGTGGCCCAAAACCCCAGCAGATAACTTAAACAGGAAAGCAGCTTGAGAATCTAGGCAGTGTTTGTGCCACCTCTCCCTGAAGGATATGCCTGCTTTCCACTCTCCTTGTATGTTTCACATTCAGCAAGTTCATATCTCAACTCACGCTCTTCCCTCAACGCTCCTGATCCTTTAAGGTTGCCTAGCCCTACTGCAAAAGCCAGAAACCCAGGAAGCTCTCCACAATACCTCTCTCTCCTTCCTCCCACCCCCACCGCTCTGCCCATCCATCACCAAACACAGTCAATTTCATCTACTATTTCCCTTCTGCTCATCTGACCAAATTGCTATAGCCACCGCCCACCTCTCAGGTGAGGGCCACCCAAGCAGGCTTTCCGTGAAGCCAGAACCAAGCCAGTCAGCACAATAAAGAAGCAGAAGGAACACAGCTTTACTTAATCTCTTATTTGCTCAGCCCAAGGTTTGTGGAGTACCCAAAATCCAGTCTCCTGAGTTCCTCCTTTGCAAAGGCTCTCAATAAAAGCCACTTTCTTCCTCAGATGAGGAGTCACACTCAGGGAGCCTATTCAATCACAGTAACAAGCTGCAACGTGGGCTGCAGAAAGGATTTGGTGCCTTGCCTGAATCCTCTGGAGATGCCAATGCATTGGGAGCCCAGAGGCCAAAGCCAGACCCATGATTATGGGAATCAAATCACAGTGGAGGCAAGCTGGGCTCTGCACAATGCCCCCCCCACACACACTGTACAAAGAGACAAGCTATGGGGACAGCCACTGAATTCAAGAGTCTTCACCCCTACTGGCTCTGCCATCCTCCCTTACCACAAGGGAAGCCATTTCCTTCCACCAAAGCAAGCAGATGGAAGAAGGCAATTTTGGGGAGGATAATGTGGGTGCCCACAGTAGCCTAGAAATCAATTCCCCAAAATAAAAGACAGAACAGGTATTAAAGAGATCCAGCCATGCCTCTCAGCCTCTACTCAACGGAAACTTCCCTTCACTACATTCCCTACCAATGACCTTCCCATCTGTCAAGAAGGAAAAATGTATGTTGAATGAATGAATGAATGAACAAATGGAAGATGGAAGGAAGAAATAGGCTGAGGAGCTGGAGGGTGGGAGCAGCATGAAGGACCTGCTCAAAACCAAATGTTCATTCATTCTGTCTCCAAGCACCTACTATGTACTCTGTACCTGGGCAGAATGCTTTGAACACACAGGCATGCACGACCTATGAAAGAGGAATGGGGCAGGGAGAAAAGCACTCTCCTTCATCTCCCTGGGACGGCATATTTCCGAATACTATTTTAACGGCACCTCCTGTTTTCCTGACTTTAAAGCCATGCCTAACAGCACATACGCAAATAAAAACTTCACTTTTCATTGTATCCAGTACTTTGGGGCCTTGTGGTTTCTTTTCTGAGGAAGAACCTGTCATTCATCTCCTTGATTAAAAATTGATTTAATTTGGCTTTCATTAGGTAGGTACAAGGGGAAAACATACAGATTCACAGAGCTAATTCGCACAGCAACAGGACTGTGATGAGCGCTGGCGACTGCACAGTTGGGTCCCAACCCACCTCCGATGAAAGACAATTAAAAAGCTCATGATGTGGAGCTTAAGCTCCAGCCAAAAGGAATTATCTTCCCACAAGGGTCTCTACCAGATTTTTGGTTAATATAAAAATGTTCAAAAGGAAAGGAAAGGAAACCCCAAGGATATTTAACATACAACTTAGAATTTCTCCATTTTTCAAATTCCCTTACAGGGAGAAAGGGCAAAGAGGTCTTTATTTTTCACTCCTACTTTTCAAAACCTATCCCATTATTTGACATTGTCATAAAAATTTTCCATTTGCTGAGAGCACAGAGCAGAGGAATGTGTGGTGGCTGAGGAATTGCCAGCTGCTGTGAAGGGGCTGAGGTGAGAGCAGGAACAGCTGCAGAAGCCGTGGGAGCTGCGGTCCTTCCCAACACTCACTCAGCAACAGAGCTGGAGCCGTCTGAGCCTGAGATCAAACACTAGAGACTCAGGCCTACGGCAGGCGGAACTACCTCTCCACCCCACTTCAGGCTCCAGAACTCAGGGATTTCAAGCAAATGGGCAGACTTTGTTGCAATGTCAAAGGATCGTGGGGTAAAATGTCAGCACATTACAAGTACACACCTTGATTAAATGTCAGATGAATTATTCTATAACCAGAACATGAACACGATTTTATACCCCCATCTGCTTGAAACCATCCAACAGTTTTCCAGGGCCCTGAAGATCAAGGCCAAATTTCACACGCAGGCTGTCCACCATCAAGCCAAGATCAGTATCTCCAGCTTTGTCTCTTTCCTCTCCCTGTCTACTGTTGGCTTTATGAAACTTGTTTCCAGGGCTCTAAGACATCTTGTGTCCCACCTCCAGGCCTTTGTACACGTCATTCCTTCTGCTCAGAATTCTGTTTCCCCTCATCTTTATGTGGCAAATTCCTACCATCCTAAAAAGTTTCCTCCTCACCCTCAAAGACACTTCCTCCAGGGCATTGCCACTGACCCTCTCTACTGGACAGAATGTGTGCTGCAACAGCATGCATACCCTCCTGGATCACACCACTTACTACACTTATAATATGGTTGTCCCAAGCATCTTAAGAACAGGGACCATGTCCACTTTGCACAGCTCGCTTGGCACTTGACACAGGAGAAGCGTTCAGTAAATTCTTAGAGGATGATTTAGATTCTACGTCAGGCTCACTTCTCAGTTCTATCCTAATTCACCCCCCTATACCCCAGCCAGTTATGTGCTCATCTCCCCTACACCCCAACCTCAACCTCTCACATTTCGGTCATTAATGGATAGCTCACCCAAGGCCTTAACCTTGTTCAATGGTTCAATGAGTTCATTGAATTCACATGTTCAATCAGTCGTGTATGTATGTGCTGCACACAGTGTCAAGTAACCAAGATAGAGATGGCCAAGCCACTTCTCATCCCTTCTAAAAGAAAAGGCATATAAACAAATAATTGCCACACGGTATGACAAGTATCGTAATGCAGAGAAACATGGGGTGGGGGCAGTGCAGGAAAGATTTTAGCCATTCTACCCACTGTTCCCTCCCCTCCCAAGCCGTGTTCCAGACTAACTACTCTCTATCTCTCCTCATTCTCACAGAAATCTCTCCAGCACTCTTTCCCTGAATACCTAGCACAGATCAGTATTCTCTAAGCTGGGCTTCCATTTAGCTCCAGATTAATTCAAATCCTTTTTGGCTTCTGCTTTCTCACCTTCTTCAGTTCTTTTCCCCCAGCATGTCACTCACATACATCCCTGCCTCTGCCCTAACCTGAACCAACTTGTCGAAACCACTATTTTTCCATCTCCTCCCTCAACTGTCTTGGGTGATCACTTGACTTTTATGAAACATCTGCACTTACACGAACATACTTAACAATCCCTGTCTACAATGAAAAGAAAAGGGGACTCACAAGGCCGAAATACCAGAAAAAATTAAACCATCCTCAACAAATCCTTCTTCTTGTACTGCTTCCTCTAGCACATCCAAGTGCTAGGGCATCACGGCCTTCACGAGGATGCGCCCAATCGTGTTACATTTCCAGGGAGGTTATAGCAACCTTAATCCACGAGCCTCTGGGCTTGCATTCAGTCTCTGTGCATGCTAAGGTCACTCTATTTAGCCACACATTCACTTAAATCAACATGCACTGAGCATCCCTATGTGCCAAAAACCACGTTCCTCATAGTGCTGTGCACAATGTCTCATATGTAGCACATGCTCAATTAATGTCTATCACTGAATCTCTGAAAAGAAAAAAAAAAAAAAAACAACAGGTGAGTCTCTCCCACCCCTTGCCCAGGAATACCCCAGTGCAAAAAATATTCTGCCCTACAGCCTGCAGTGAGAGAGCTCAGCCCTCCCTACCCCACCCCTCCAGCAAAAAAGCCTCTTACTCATTTAAGCCCAGACTAGGGAGACCCTCACCCCAGCTAAGAAGATGCTGACACAGCCCTCCTATCAGTGTGCCTAGAGAGCCAGAGAAACCCGTGTTGTAAAACACGCTTTTAATCAAGTGACTTGTCTCCAGTTAGTGTAGATTTAGGGGAAAATTTTCTCAAGAAACCAGTAATAAATGGAAGGGAAGAAAAGAACAGAAATTAATGAACACAGTAATTATCCCCTGAAGTTGCAAATCAGAACAATTCCTCACTTGAAGACAAGTATGAAAAACAAGATTAAAATGCTTCAGGGATGTGTTCGTGAAACAGCAGGTAATAGAAGAGATAAAATGTATTTACAGTACCTCACTGGGGACATGTACCTTTTGGCTAATAGCTATCAGATACTAAATACCACTGTAAAAATAATATTCTTCCATGCTTCATTATGGAGCTAGAATTATCCATGGGAAAACAGCAATCCAGCAAACTACACTGAATGGTAACTGGAATAATTCCAGAGTCCAACCTTCTACCCAAGTGTCTGGCACAAGTAGGTCTAAGAGCTGGGTTATATACTCCCCTCTGCTTAGTTTGCTAGGGCTATTACAATGAAACACCATAGACTGGATAGCCTGAACAACAGAAGTGTATATTTTCTCACAGTTCTAGAGGCTAGAAATCCAGTATCAAGCCTGTTTGGTTTCTACTTAGAGTTCTCTTCCTGCCTTGAACACGAGCACCTTCTCCCTAGGCCCTCACATGGCAGTGAGGACAAAGAGCTCTCTGGTGTTTCTTCCTCTGAGGACACAAATTCTATCAGAGCCTCACCTTTGTGACCTGATTTAACATTACTTCCTTACTCCAAATACCGCCACACTAGGAGTTACAATTTCAACATAGGCTTTTGAGGGGACATGAACACCCCTTGAAGTGTGAGACCTATTGCCACACACCAGCTCATTCACTGAAAAAGGAAAATGGAGGAGTAGCTAAGAGAGTGGCCTTGAGGAAAAATGGAGGACTAGGTTAAAAAAAAAAAAAAAAAAAAAGTGGCCTGGGGATACACCAGCTGACTAGGGGGTGGGTAATGGCCAAAGATCCTAGAGCTATGAGGGCCAAGCTGCATGTTAGGGTAGGGGCAGGGGGCAGCCCCAAGTCAAATAAACTCTTAAGAAACTAGTCCTCTCTCTTTCACAGAAGATAGCTAAATAGCAATAATAGTAATGTTTAACAGTAATGAGTAACAAACATGGACAAAAATAATAGTAGGTACTAAGTGCCAAGTATTTGGCATGCAGGGTTTCATTTAAGCCTCATGGAAATGAGGCACAGAAAATACAATTACCATTTTTATATTACAGATAAAGAAACAAACTTACATTGGTCAAAGTCACTTACCACAGTCACCCAGTATGGCAGGCAGACCTCCAAAGAGATCAGGTCCTAAGGCCCAGAACCTATAAATTTTACCTTTTAAGGAAAAAAATGTATTTGCAGATATGATTAAGTTAAGGATCTTAAACCGATTATCCTGGATTATCAGAAAGGCCCTAAATACAATCACAGTGTCCTTATATGACACAGGCAGAGGGAGATTTGACACAGTCACAGAAAAGAAGGTGATGTAAAGACACGCAGAGATTTGAAGATACTGAACTTGAAGTTGAGAGTATATGAGCACAAGCCAAGGAATGCCAGCACCACCAGCAGCTAGAAAAAGCAAGGAACAGACTCTGCCCTAAAGCCTCTGGAGGCAGTACAGCCCTGCCAACACCTTGATTTCAGCCCAGGGGTATTGACTTTAGACTTCTGGCCTCCAGAACTAGGAGAGAATACACCTCTGCTGTTTTAAGCTACCATATCTGTGCTAATTTGTTACAACAGCCACAGGAAACGAATATACCCAGTCAGGAGAGCAAAGTCAGGGTCCAAACCTGGGACCTGGTGTCTCAAGGCCTACACTCTCAAGCCCTGTGCTTTGCTCCTTTTCTGCACAAAGCCTCACCAAGCCAAACCTATGCTCTGTCTGATGGGTGATCCCACCAAGACTTGAAGTACTTAGCAGTGACAACTCCTCTGCTATAGGCCCCCAAACAAGTCTCTTCCCTTCTCCCATATCACAGGAAAGGCTTATCAGAGGCCCAGCCATTATCTTAGTGTCTTAATTATCATATAAGCAGTGAAACAGCCCATATTCCAAAAAATCCAGATGAGAAAGCACACCAAACCTTCTAATAAAGGCTTTCATCTAATCTGTTTGCACTTGACTGTTTTGCACAACACCGCACAGCTCCTAACCTCTCTTGCTCTGCTCCATCCAGTCTACAATTTCTTTCCCTGCAAAGACACATCTGGGAAGGAGTTATCAGCTCCAAGTAGCTCAGTGCCCCTCTATCCCCTGCTTACCTCCTGATGACTTCCCAGGAACACAGAGGAAAGCAGTGAGTTATACTGAACTACTCTCTCTAAGCCCTTGGGGTAAATACTGGTGTGAGCAGGCTGGCCCAGAGGTGCCTCAAGTTAACCAATCCTGGAATGAACAAGCAAACTAATAAGAACACATTGTCAGAACAAAGGTACAGCATCCCAAAATGCACTTTTTGAACCTATTCTGACAAATATGGTTCAGCTTTAATTATTTTCAACACTTCAAAGTGCAGGTGGTAAAACACAGCAGTGTGCTCTGTAAAAATGATGATGTCTTGCTAACAACAAAAGACATTTGTGGCTGATGTGGCTATTCAGTCTTTGCTGAGGAGCCAACACACAGATAGGATTTCTGGGAAAACAATCAACTTGGTGGATTACCAAAGGAGAAGACTTGGGACTTATTAGGCAGTGAAACAATAGGTAACTCATTTGAGGACCCAGAGTTCTCCCATTCTTGTTTTTGCTAGATGCTTTTTTCTCCTCTCCCTCAACCCCTTACCTTCCTTCAAGGTTTTCTGAGCAACATCCTACCTTCTTGTCTCTTGCCAAGAAGGTTCCATCTGATTTTCCATCAGTATCTCAAAATAACAACCATATCTAATATTCAGGGGGTATTTACTCACTCTATGTTGGGCACCAACAACCCTATGCCACAGGTACCATCATTAGCCCCCTCTTAGAGATGAGGATGCTGCGACTCATGGGGATTAAATCATTTTTCAAGGTCAGAGAGCTAAACAGTGGCAGAGCCAGAATTACAAAACACATCTAACGCCAAAGTCAAGCTCTTAACATCAGACTCATACGACATCAATTCCTCAGATGAATTGATGGCCTTACCACTGTCACCTAGCAAAGACCTTAAAGAGACAAATCTACCTATTTTTGCCTAAGCTTCTGAGTGCTCAGAAAGATTGGCAAATATGTTCTTAAAATCTTCCACAAAATTCCCTTCATTGCTCATTTCCCAGAATCTTCTGGAAAAAACAGACAGTCCCAAGGAATCCTTGGGGTAATATGAATCAACTTGGAAATGAAAGCAAGCTTACCCCTTTCCCAGGTGAATGAAAACCCCAAGGTTCAGTAGTACCTGAAGGCAGCTCACCTCTGCTCTCTCTACCTGATTGAGACTCAGCAGGCAGGTAGTCAACACCAACATCTTCATTCCACTACCAGAGGAATAATGGAGAGTCCTCACATTTCGGGAAGAAAGCCAAAAACCATAATAATGCAAAAAGGGAAGGATTACATAAGAAGAGAACAAAGCTCCAATTTCTATTTATCATGTATCAGCAGGTTCTGGTTTTTTAAGCTTATTAAAATATTCTGGCTCCAAATTAGTTTTCTTTGCCTAGAGTAATTACTGCTTTAGCTCCCGTCAAATGGGCCCCCAAAGATGTTGAAAAATGTAACTGAAAGGTCAACTTGTTCCATGGGAACTGCAGGGAGACTCCCTTACATCCTGTTCTGAAATGCTATTTTGTTACCTCATAGGATAAAATCCCAGAATTTGTCATGGTAAAGAGTTCTCCATTTCATCTCCCCTGGCAACAGGACTCACTGGGGCTAGGCAGGCAGTGGGAAAGATGGTACCCAAAGCAAGAAAAGCCCCATTTTCTCAGGCAGCAGCACATGCACAAAACAGGCTCCCAAATTCTGCCCAAATCACTAGTACTGACATCAAATTCCAAAGCTACCTGTCAACTGGCGGTAACACTGTCCCTTCTGACAGGGGGGAGCTCAGCAGGATGCCACGAGATTAGGTTCCATAACAGCAAAGAGAGGGAATGGAGAAGGAATGTAAACCATAAATTAGGGCTGGAAGTCCTGACGCTTCTCCTGCCAAGAGCTGGCAAGGAAAGACTGAATCAACCTTCTAGAAAGGTAAGACCATGAAAGGGGATGTTAAAATAAATTGAGAGAGAAAAAGGAAAAAAGATCAGAGAAGAGAAGGAGTCTTACTGCACCAGGTTTGCAAGTGTCTGCTTTCAGAGCTAAAGCTCAGTATAGCAGGTTCTTTAAGGTTTATTTTAAGAGCTTTGAGGCCTTTTGGAAAAGAAAAAAAAAAAGGAAAAAAGGAAAACCTCCCTGTCTACCTTTCACAAAGTCTCCAGAGTGTCACTGTAATGGAAGGCATTTACATGAAACAGGATGAATTCCTCCTAGAGGACCATCCATTCTTCAGAAAATGAATGTGTTCACGTGTGTACACACGTGTGTCTAAGAGAACAGAAACATTTGAGAGCTATTTCCATAGCAGTCCATTATTTTTGTTATTGTTACCTGAGTATGGCTTACACACCAGGTTACATTACTTCCAGGTGTACAGTATAGTGATGCAGCAAGTGTAGCTACCACCTGTCACCACACCATGGCTTTTACAGTGTCATTGACTCTACTCCCTATGCTGTGCCTTGGACACCCAGGACTCAATCATTCCATAAATGGAAGCCTGTATCTTCCATTCCTCCTTACCCATTTTGCCCACTCCCCCCACCCCCCTTTCTTCCAGCAACCATCAGTTTGTTTTCTGTATTTATAGGTCTAGAGCAGTCTATCATTCTATGGGATGCACAGGTAAAGAATATGGGGGCAAGGCTGCAAGGTCTCATACTCCAAATCCTTATGAATACATAAAGATTGACAATTCATTTTGAAGAAGTTCTCACTCAGGATTTAGAAGGAGAGAAAAATCAATGCAAACCAAAATAAAGGGATGCAAGTTTGTTTACTTTTTAACCAAAAGTAAGTTAATTAATTAATTAGTTAAACAGCCTGATTACGCAGAGAAATTTAGGCCATCAACACCCATGAATGTCAGGAGCATCTTTGATCTGGGGACTCACTGGCTAATCCACCTTTAAATGATACCGAATTATGGAGGACAATCACAACGGGGTGTAAGAGTATAAACGGCATTTTGCCCACCCCAACCACACTTCTACAATCACAGAAGAAGACATGTTCTAGCCTGGCAGGTGGAAGAGATGGAGCTTAGCATGCTACCTACAACTCTGGCCATAAGAAAGCTGTGAACGATTCTGAAAGCAAACGCTCTTCTGAGTAAGAATTGCAGAAACACCTCCAAGGCAAAGAAACAGAGCACAGAAGAAAGGAATAGGGATTATCAATTAGCCGAGAAAGGACTGAAGAGAGGAGGTGAAAGAATTTAAAAAAGGCTTAATAAATTTTTGAGCCCAGAGAAAGATGGCCCCAAGAGCCACTGTTCTACCACCTTCTGCCACCTTCTTGTACCAGAATCTTCAAAAACCTATCCTGCTGGCTTATAGCTAAAATTCCTGCTATAAGGGGGGTTGGGAGCTTCACTAAAAGTGGACTTCTAAGTAAGTTTGAACATAAATTAAAGATTACCCCAAATGGATAGAGGATGGTCAGTAACTACAGCACAGTAAGACACTGATTCTATGGTACATAGTGTGACTATTGATCTTGGGGTCGTGAGCTCCAGCACCATGTTGGGTGTAGAGATTACTTAAAAATAAAATCTTTAACAACAACAACAAAAAAGGTGGTTGCCAGAGTGACCAAATACCCTGAGTTAACCACAAGGCTAAGTCCTTCAAAGGAGGAAAATGAGCAAGGACATAGCTGACACCGAGGCGTTGCAGTCTTTATCAATAAAGGAGAGCTTTATCAATAGGAAAAGTCAACAATACCTAAGGCAGATTAAGATAACCCCGTGCTTAGAGGAAGCTTTGGGTAGAAGAAAGGGAGCTTTGGAAATGAGTGGAGCCTAGTACCTACAGAGCTATGGTTCTTGAAGCACACAAAACCTTTTAAGCAATATAAACCCATCCCTGCCGCTCACCTTGCTCCAGACACCCTTTTCCTGCTCATATCCATGCCTGGGACTTTATTCTCTCAATTCAAGACCAAGTCTTTGAGGACTAATCAGATTTAGGACCCAAACATTTACAAAGGTGGCTGGAGTCCCACTTCCTCCTGAGCACCAACCCGTATAGTTCCCCAGGATAAAAGGCCCTCTGCCAAAGGAACAGTTAACTAACTGGTCCAGGGTCTCTCACTTAAACCGTTACTAATACCCATGAAAAACCAGGCCACTGCCATAAAGCAGCACTATCCCCTCTTACCTCTCCATGTCTTACCTTGCTACTCACTCACATTTTGTGAATTTGTTTCTATCTGGCCGGTGTCAATTTGTCAATTCTTCTCTAATGTCCTTGTCTAAGAACTTACGCAGTATTGCAGAAAGTGTTGGTAGAAAATCAGAGTGAGATAAATTAGCCATGTCCTGGTGAGCTTTCATGTTTGTTTTATTCCAAGCAAATGCACTAAAGCTTGCTTCCTGAGAACACCTAAAAATCAATGCTCAAAGTCCAGCAACCACAAACTCCCCTTTCTAATAACAAAATGCCAAGAAGAAAGAGAGCCACATAAACTAAAGGCAGGGAAAACTGCCTCTCCTCAGAAGGTTCCAATTAATGGGGGAAGGGGGAGACACTTAATAAGTAATGAACAAGAAAGAAAGTCATCTTAGTTTCGCTTATTTACAAAACAAAGCAATATGAATATGAACACCTGTGTAACCAGATTCTGAGTAATAACAGAATCCTTTCTCATTCACAAGCTCATTCGACAAACGTATGATCATCTACTATGTGCCAGGCACTGTTCCTAGCACTGTGAATACAGCTGTGAACATGACAGACATGGTCCCTATTCTCATGGAACTTAATTCTGGTGGAAGGAAAAACAGAGAATCAACAAGAAGCAAACAAACAAGAAAAATATCAGATGTCTATGTTAACAGTGACGTAAGCAGTTACTTTATAACAGAGGAAAGGCAGGCCCCTTTTTCCTAAGTAACAGCAGAACTGAGATATGAATGTCAAGGAGCCCATCAAGTGAACAGAATGGCAGAGTATTCCAGGCAGAGGGTACAGTGAGAGCACAGGCCCTCTGTACAAGGTCACTGTGGTGAAAACATATGAGGCAAGGGGCAGAGTTAGGACACATGGCTGCCAAGGCAGGCCAGGATCTGTTCATGAATGGCCTGCAATCGAAGTAAGGAGTTGGGACTTTATTCTAAGTACAAGACTGTAAACCTGCAGAGGGTGTGAAGCAGGGGAGTGACAGATTCCTTAAGAACTTACTGAGTTGATCGCTGAATCCAAGCGGAGACTGACTTTTCAAAAAATTAATCTAGCCACAAAAATTAGAAGACTTTAATTTCCTAAGAAAAATGCTTTATTGCTTTGTAATCTATCAGTGCTATGGCAGAATATTATCTGTACTATGAATATGTACTATGTGAAAGACACTCCATGTTGTTTTATTTAAACCTCCCTCACCCAACACTCCCAAGTAGATATTATCATTTCCATTTTACAGATGAGGACTCCAAAGCTCAGAGAGGAAGGGAAGTGTAACTTGTCCGAGGCCACAAAGCATGTATATGGAAGAGCCAGAGCTGGAACCCAGGTTGGTCTGACTCAGAAGAGCCAGGTTTCCCAGCCACTTTGTTATAATGACTCTACCCTCTTCTCTGACAGGAGGAAGAGAGACAACACTTCTCCTGGTTTACCACTCAAGCCTTCTGCCTACTGCTTTCTGCTCTAATTGAAGCAGTCACTCACCTTACCCAGTGATGGTCACAGACTGGGGCCTGACCCCCAAATACGCTACCTAGCAACCTTCCCTAACAAGCCAAATCCAGTCTCACCATTCCAGGCCTTCGCCAGCCTTTCTCAGCACCTATGGTCCCATCTGTGGCTTTTCTCGCAGATGGGGTCTGACTTCTTTGAAGGCATTATAATCCTTACCATTCTGAGGTATCCACCATGTGCCAGAATGCAGTGTATTATCTCCTTTCATCCTAACTGCCCCAGGAGGTGAGTACCAGTACACTCTTATTCAGATGCGAAAGCTGAGTCATTGAAGTACCAGGAAAGGTCAAAAAGGTATCATTTAACAGAAGTGGAAATCATTCCCTTCTACAGTATACAGTACAAATAAATGGTGAGTCAGTGAAGGGACAAATAAACTCATCATGGCAGTCTCTACCACCATGAATGAGGAAGAAAGCATAGGCAAAGGTCAGGGCCTACACGCGCAGCTCTAGACACTGGGGATAAATACATCCTCTCCTCTTCTCAGCCAATATAGACTCTAATTCGGAGACTGTTAAAGGTTCTGTCCTTTCTCTCCCATTCACCCACCTCACCCATCACCACCAAAGAAATCAGATGAATCAAATTAACCTTCCCCAACACCTTCACAAAAAAACCACATCACAAAGGTCACCTCCCCCCTGAGACCACTGGGGAGTATTCTATTTCAGTAACTCACTACTAATAAATAAACCTTTACAAAAATACAACCCAGCTTATTTTTCATGGTCTCTTTTAGGTCAACCATCTTACACAGTATTTTACCAAAGAAAAGAAACAGCAGCAATTGAATGTTTTAAAGAACAAACCAAAGATTTCAGGGATGTTCACTACTAGAAATGGGCACTCAAAAGGCAGAAAAACAGGGGCGCCTGGGTGGCTCAGTGGGTTAAAGCCTCTGCCTTCAGCTCAGGTCATGATCTCAGGGTCCTGGGATTGAGCACCGCATCGGGCTCTCTGCTCAGCAGGGAGCCTGCTTCCTCCCTCTCTCTCTGCCTCCCTCCCTGATGGGCTTATATTGCTTAAAAGGTTTTGTGTACTTCAAGAACCCTCACCTACTTGTGATCTCTGTCTGTCAAATAAATAAATAAAATCTTTCAAAAAAAAAAAAAAAAGGGGCAGAAAAACAGAACGCTGTTTCAGATGGTGCAGTCCAAGCAGGAAGTAGGGGTACTCTTCCCCCCACAAACACACCGAAGCTGAGCACCCTCTACAGCTAAGCAGCAAACAAACTGGAATCGGGGCCATAGAAGAGGGGCCCAGAGGAGAAGACAGCAACACCAAGTGGACATCTGATCTGGATCCCCTTTAAGAAACTCTCTATGAGAACAATAGCTAAACTATGGAAAGAACCTAGATGTCCATCAACAAATGAATAACGAAGATGTGATACACACACACACACACACACACACACACACACAATGGAATACTACCATGTAGCCATTAAAAAAAAAAAATGAAATACTGCCATTTGCAGCAACATGGATGGAATTAGAGGGTATTATGCTAAGAATAATCAATCAGAGAAAGACAATTTTCATATGATCTCTCTGATATGAGGAATTTGAGAGCCAGAGCAGGGGATCGTTGGTGGGTAGGGAGGGAAAAAATGAAACAAGATGGAATTGGGGAGGGAGACAAATCATAAGCGACTCTTAATCTCAGGAAACAAACTGAGGGTTGCTGGGCGTTGGGGAGGGGAGGGATAGGGTGGCTGGATTATGGATACTGGGGAGGGTATGTGCTGTGGTGGGTGCTGTGAATTGTGTAAGACTGATGATTCACAGATCTGTACCCCTAAAGCAAACAATCATTATATGTTAATTTAAAAAAATTTTTAAATAAACTTAATGTGATTATTGAAAGAAAAAAATAAAAAGAAATCCCATAGGAGACCTTGTTTTGCTGAACCATGACCACACAGAACAAAACCAAAAGCAGCAAAGATGAGCATAAGACTGAGCACATCAAGGCCAAGATCACATCTTCATTCCACCATCGGCATGGGGCCCAGCACATAGTAGACATATAATAAAACAAACAAAAATTAGACAAATAAACCTTAACTAAAAGTATTACCAATTTTAATTCAGTATTTACCCTGTGAATGAACCTAAGCACCTTTCATATATTCTCATTAATACTTCACAATTAACCCTGTGAGGTAGATGTACTATTATTTCCCAGTTAGGGCTAAGAAAACTACCAATCAGGGAAGTGAAATAACTTGTCTAAAGTCACACAGCTTGCAAGTGGTAAGGCTAAGAGTCTACCTGAAGTCTGCCCAAGTTCAAGGGCCATACTCCTACCCACTGTGCTGCACAGCCTTCCAGCTGAGTACGTGAAGGAACAGTGGGCAAGGCTACCGTACCACTGAGGAAAGACTCTAGTCTATGGTCTGAAACCACCCATCATGCATTTAACACTTGGTCTGACAGCATGTGACTCTGACCCGGGCTTCTTTACACCCCAGGTCTCTCCTGTACCTCAGTCTTCCTAGCTACACAGTAGCAAGAGCAATGACAGCCCATTTCCAGCCCTCCAGACATTGGCTACTGCCAAGAGAAAACATGTGCACACTTACATCAACCAGAACTGAATGTTACATAAACCGCAGGTGTTCGCTTTGCTAACTTGGCACATCACATTTCAGGTAGTTGCCCATGTCAGTGGCTTAAGTGGTCCAAAGTGAAAGGGGTAGCTCTTGCCCAGTAGTGACAGCCAACAGAGGGACAGCAAGAAAACAGGTTAACAAAGGGCTCTGTAGCTGTCAGATGTTAACAAGTGACAGGCCTGAAACCTCCAGGCCTTTTTCCGGGAAGGTGGAAAGATGCCAAATGCCAGCACCCTGAGCCACCATGTCTGCTGAGTGGCCAGCTGGCCCCAACAACACACTGACTATCAACACTTCGGGGGGGTGGTCTCAAAATTACCATTTAGCTGACTAAAGGAAAACAAGTCACCTATCACAGCAACACTCTTTTTCTGATCTTCATTCTCACTCCCTCATCAAAATCCATTCAGTGTACCATCTGACAGAGTGATCTGTTCATACTGCAAATCTAATCATCTCACCACCATGACTAACAACCCTCCAAAGGCTTCCATGCTCTCCAGGTAAATACAAAAACACCTTGCCACAGCTGACCAGGCCTGCCCTTGCCAATCCTTCCAGCCTCATCGTGCATCCATCTCCTCTCATTTTCTGCGCTCCAACCACACTTATTCAGCACTTCACAGAAGCCACCTCTTTGCCCCCAACCCTCCTCCAGAGGCTTAAGAGCTGAGCCCTTAGCCTGAAACACTCTTCAACCTCACATCGAATTGTTTCATAAACACCTGTTTGTTCTTAACAATTTAAACCAAAGATCACTTTCTCTAGCAAGCCTTCCCTGATACCCTCTCAACCGCAGGAACAAGTCAAATCTGTCCTATTTCTCATGGTATCACATTCCTTTCTTCCAACACACTTAATACAATTGTAATTTTACATTTATATGTGTGATTTTAACTGTATTAATGTCCATATTCATCAATACACCCTAAGGAGGAAATACATATGACTCGGTCATGACTCAGGACTTAGCATGTATCTGGAGTGTAAAGGATGTTCTGTTTATGTCTGTTGACAGAAAGAACAAAATTCCAGAGAGAAGGGAAATGAAGTTCTATCCAAATCAAAAGGTTCTGCTTAGAGAAGCTGTTCTTCCCTTGTGAACTTAAGCCAAACTATTCTTTCCCCTTTGCCTTTTCTCCTTCCTAAATTTCTGATAAAAGTGACTGTTTATGCCCTGCCATTCTTCAGGCAGGTGGTAGTCATAGTGATAAGCTGGCCTACAGCCAAAAATAGTCTAAAAAGATATCACCTTATCTGAATGCTCCAGACTTCCAAAATAAAAGTCCAGAGCAAAGGCCCAGGCAGATGGAAACACAAACATCTCTACTCAGTAAAGAGACTAAGCCAAACAACTAACAGCATCTTCAAAAAACAAATGCTCCTCCAAGCAGGCAGTGACCCTCAAGTGACCCACCCAAAGGAAAAAGGGGGAGGGGATAAAGACTGCAAGGGGCTAAAGCAGAAAATCCCTGAATGGGATTTTAAATACCACAATTCACTCCTTGGATAAGGCAGAGATTTGCCCAAACATTAAATATCAAAGTCTCTCACAATGAGGCAGCTTCAGAGGAATCCTAGTAGGACTCTTAACAACAACACCAGAGCCTGAAAAAGCTCACATGAAGCTCAGATTAAAGCCTCAATTCCCTATGGAAGCAGGAGGGTCTTGTCCTAGCCCTTCTATTCTTTAGGGTAGATGGGCAGGGTGGTGTAGTAGAAGCAGCACCAATTACTGAAAACTACCTAGTGGCAGGTACTTCAGAGACAGGGATGGTAGTGACAAACAGTGAGAAATAAATGAACACATACACAGAGGGGCAGCTGAGGCTCAGCAAGGTTGTGTAACAGCTAGTGAACAGTGAGGTCAGGAGACAACACAAGTCTGCCTGAATCCAGACTCTTCTCCTACCCTACAGCTGCCTTTATGGGTCGCCCATGAGCCCAGCTCTGCTCCCCACCCCATCACCACCTCCTTACCAGAATGGCAACATTCTGAGAGCTCCCTGGGTAAGGAAAGGCTGTCTACCATGAGCACATTCCACCACAATAAGCATGTACATAGCTGAGATACACTGCCATGCCATAGGGACAGAGTGCAGTGTGCTGAAGAGCGGGGAGTTCATCATTTGTAGCCACGGGGATGAGGTTAATTAGTTAATTTTCTGAAAATTCCAAATGGAGCTACAGGGATGAAATCCCTGCCTTTTTGAGAACCCACTGGTGCTAGGTGCTTGGAATCATAATCCTGCAACCCAAGGCACCTTAAACCAGAGGATGGCAGCTGTTCCCCGGCATCATGAGAAAGACAGTACCCAGCAGAAGTCTCCATATCACCTCAAGCCATGCAGAAAGGGTATCAACCCCATACCTGAATCATATACATTCACACACCATCTCCTACAAGATGAAGCATCCCTTCACTGTGCTGTAGTTCAAGGTTAACCCTTCCCCCTACACTCCTTTCAAGATGTGCCTCTTATCAAAAGCTATGCCAACTGATTATTATAATAATAACTATTATGCCATTATAATAACATTATTGCACTTTTTTTCCCCTGCACTTGACATCTGTTGGCTGATAGGTTTAACTGATACATAAGCAATAATTATGCAGTGCTCTTTTCTTTCCAACCAAGCCTCTAGTGTGACTGTTAAAGCTAAATCCAGCTATAGCCAATGCCCAGCCCCAGCAGCAGTGGGAAACATGGCTCATCTGGGCTCAGCTATCATTGTTTCAGTGGCCATGGTACTAGAAAGAGAGGCTCAAATAGGTCTCCAAATGTTGACACACTCCCCTGCTCCTGGGAAAGTGATGGAATTCGGGGGAAAGACCAACCAGCAAGTAATTTACTGATAAAAAGGGCTAGAGGAGTCATAATCAGGCCTCCGTACTACACAGAGACAAGCAGTACCAAATCACAGGACCACATACCACAGAAAGAGAAGGAGGAGAGGCAAATGCAATTCTCTGCTGGGAGTTCAGATAAATGGTTCTCAGAGAGCAATTCTGCCTGCTTCCCCACACACACTTCCTGCCAACTGCCAGGAAAACTGGCAAGAGAGAGAGAAGGATAGAGCAGAGGACTATCTTCAGGTCCCTATTTTGAAACTGAGAAATCTATCAACCTGGCTGCTGGGCCTTCTACATACAGAGCCCACTAGGGGCCAGAATGCAGTCTGAAATTCAAAGCAGAGAAGTACAACTTCCTGTCGGCCAAAGCCCCTAAATCTACCCACCACACTATTTATGACAAACAAGGTAGAACAAGATGTGACATTCTATGACTGCAGAATATCAATATGCCTGAATTACATGGCAGCCTTATTACAGGTAACCCACACTGAGGCTACATAAAAAAATACACATGATCAAACAAACCCCACTAGGAAATCAGGGCTGGCCTGCTTTGTTCTCCACCCTGTAATACACAGAGCCTTTTTTTTTTTTTTTCCCCATGGCAGAGAGGGGGGCGGAAGGTTTTTGAATTTAAATTACCAGGGAACACTATAATCTATGTGCAAGGAGAAAAGAACATTCAAGAGTGCCAAGCACAGGCTCTCGGGACATGTGTGGCCGAGGCAGTAGTAGCCTGCGGGGCTTTTTCCTCCAGCCTCAGCACTCTGCTCTCACTGTCTGAGAGCAGGCAAGCCAGCAGGCAAGACCCAGGCTACACAAAGGGGCACTGTCCCCTAGGGTCTAGGGAGAGGATTACTCTCTCAGAAGCAAGTCAGTATGAATCAACAAAGAACGAATAAGACTAGGCACCCAAAGAAGTAACCCAACTGAGGATGGTATTAGAAAGGTATTATTTAGGGCAAAGACCCTGTCTCCCTCATCACTAAATTCCCATGGCCAAGCAGTACCTGACACGTACAGAGGTCTTTACCAAGAACTGTAGCTCAAATGATAACCACAAAGACTCCTTAGGTTGGAACCAACTGATGAGAGCTAGAATCTAGTTGTTCCTACTATAACCTGTGGTAAAAGAAGGGCTGTGGTCTGTGAAAAACACACCAAGAGGTACCCAGAGAATTAAATTCAGTCTCTCTCAAACTTCTGGTGCCCCAAGAGAGTAACAGGTATACTTTGGTCAGAGTAGAGAGATAGCCCTTAAAATACAATGCTGTGAAGAGAGAGAGGGAAGAAGAGAATAAATGGGACAAAAGATATACTGAATGCATATTGTGTGTGTATCTGAAAAGCCCAAGGACTTTTACAGATGAAGCAATAAGGGACAGGTTACATAACTCTCTTTAGTCTAACAGCTAGTACATGGTTAAATCTGGATCTATCTAATGCTACAGCCAGGAGCTTTCCACCCTACTTCACCTTGACTTCCTCTAGAGGTGAGCTGGCTTCCAGCTCATCTTATCCATAGAGGAGAAAATGCTCCCTCCTGTCCACACAAGTCAACTTGCTAGGCATGTTTCTTAGAGTTAATTAGTTAATCGGAATTATAGCTGAATGGGCTCATGAATTCCATGTGCTTGAGAGGGCCCACAGGAACTTAAACCTGGGTGAACTGGCTGAGTTTCCAGACCCACAAAGCTGCCAGCCAGTGACTAAGCCATCAGCTGGGGCAACTCTCTTGGCACAGAGCAGGTCAGGGCTGGGGGAGGAAAAGACAACCCGGGCATGATCTCTACATGCCCCCAACGAGCTCTCTTCAGAGACTGCAAAGGAGGTACCAAGAGCCTCTCCCACTCTGAGCTCTTTCAGTAATGCACAGAACTCTCTTTGACAATAACCTAATTTTGATTTAAGTAGAAATAGAAAAGTTTAAAAAAAAATGAAGGACTTCTGCTTGGTCTTTAGAAGCAACTGAGCCTTCCCTCCATGTTGCCCACCACCTCTCTAGAGCTTTCAGAGACCTCCTACACCCATGATGCCAGGGGCAGGAGAGTAGAAAGGGCAAGATGATTTTCAGGGTTGTATTCTGAAGAGACCAGTGGTGAGGATCAGCCTGTGTTTCTAACAGAAGTAAACACACTGGACAAGCTCAGGCAAGCTAAGTAGTACTAAAACACAGTCTCCCAGGGTTGTCTGTTTATTTCACCTCCCACATGAGGGCTTTCAATAGTTAACACTGGTACCCTCCCACCCCAAAGCTTAGGAAAGCTGATGATTCACCCAGGTGCACAACAGCTGCTGGGAAGACATGTGGGAAGGGGCTACCCGGCAAAATTGGTCTAGGTATGGTGAGAAGGGTCTCCCAGGAGTGCCCTACGTGCCAAGCCATATGTTGTCAGGATATTAATCCAAATCCATCTTGCGCACTTTACAATGTTTATGCTCTCTGGGATGTGGAGCATTAAATTATATCCAAGAACAACACAAGTCCTTCCAGTTCTAGTCTGCACTTACTTCTTTGCTAAAAAGATTTGTAACCTGGAAACAAAGCCCTTTGCTTAACAGCAGCAATAATACTCAGCAAAGAAAAGAAAAAAGAAAACTGTTAATTCAAGCTTCCCTAAAAGATACTGCTCCAATGGAGGCAGAATTAGTTTCTAAGTAGAAACTGGAGAAACCTACTACTGACCACTTTTTTCTAGAGAAGGCAGACCGATGTCACTGAGAGTTCTGAAGAGGTGAAGGCTAAAACCAAAAAAAATAAAGCACAACACCACAGCTCTATTCTTGCCCCCAACTAAAACAGCTCTGGAAACCTGTAAGAGAATTCCAAAAAGGGAAGACTACCTCACTGACATAAGCACTAAGAGCAAGGACCAGAAATATGACGTAAGGCTACCTGGCTTAGTCACAGCCCTGCCCTAACTGTACAACCTTCAGTAAGTTTAAGTATTTCCGGCTCTCCAAGCCTCAATTTCTCATCTCTATGAAATGGGGATGTTTTAAGGATCTGTTATTTGAAAGCCTTTTTCAAAGATTTTATTTGATGTCATATCAGATAAAGGGCTAGCATCCAAAATCTTTAAAGAACTTATCAAGCTCAACACCCAAAGAACAAATAATCCAATCAAGAAATGGACAGAACATTTTGAGGAACCTCCATGCTGTTTTCCAGAGTGGTTGCACCAGCTTGCATTCCCACCAACAGTGTAGGAGGGTTCCCCTTTCTCCGCATCCTCGCCAGCATCTGTCATTTCCTGACTTGTTAATTTTAGCCATTCTGACTGGTGTGAGGTGGTATCTCATTGTGGTTTTGATTTGTATTTCCCTGATGCCAAGTGATATGGAGCACTTTTTCATGTGTCTGTTGGCAATAATTTTGTACAATATACCTCCCTTGCACTTGTGCTGGTTCATTCAGAACTCCTTCTCAGAGAAGCCATCAACAGGAATGATTCCTAGGACCTCAGCCTGTAACCAGACTGACCACCAGGCCCTCAGAAGCAGACAGAAGCAAGAACTACCATTACACCTGCCTCAGCAAAGGCTGGGCAAAAGGGTAAAAAATCACCTAAGTCCCTGGGTCACCATCTTTCCAGGGACAGAATACAAGGGAGGATGAAGCAAAATAGGAGGTCTCTGCAGGACTTGGCTCAAGAGACTATGTCACCCCCCACACAAAATAACAGGACACCCAAGCAAACCTAGGCTTTCAAAAAAATTCCCTTAAAAGCTTTCAGGTTATGTCCTCCACTCCCTTTCTTCCTCCATAAGGAACTTAAATATGTGAAATTCCAGGCTCTATCCAAAGATCACAGATGGGTAGCCTCGATGCCAAATCTGGACCACAGATGTACTTTGGTAGTCCCTGGGGATTTCACATAAAAATCTGGATTTCTGGCTTCTCTTGTAATGTAAGATAAGGACACTAGAGCCACACTCACTCATGACTATAGCTGAGTAGCAGCTGTACTTCATGGAACACATAAGCCCTTCAGTCTGACACAGGTCCACCATTCCCTGTGGCTGACACTGTTCCCTACCTGACCCTGAAAACATCTTGGAGTTGGGAGACTCCTGGCCAGTGAGTGACAGAAGTGGCTGAGGCAGGCACATCAGCTGGCAAAGAGCAGGACTCTGACATTCATAAGCACTTATTAAACACCCTCTGTGTGCCAAGGACTGCGCTGGGAGCTGGGGACACAAACAGGAATGAGGGATGCACTTTCTGCCCACCAGGAATTTCTAACCCATTTGGGAAAAGAAGACTTACTCTATGGAATCAGACTACTTCAGACACCAAGAGCTCTAGGAGTTGAGAGTGCCAGAGTCACTGTGACTAGGGTTCAAGGAATGCTTCAGGAAAGAATTGGAAATTGACCAGGACTGTTATCATTTCTCAGGTTTTCACATATTTCCTCATTCAACAAGCATTTAATGGTGTCCATGTTACACTCAGCATACTGCTGGAGACACAAAATAAAGCATAGCCCCTGTCCTTGAGAAGCTCACATAATAAGAGACAAAATAACTAACCAGGATAAAGTATGCTAAATTCTGGAATCGAAGTGTTGCTATGGGGATACAGATGAGGAAGTATCAGGCAAGGCTCGCTGAAGAAGGCACCTGTGCAGCTTAAATAGGAAACAAAGGAGAGAGGACTCTGAGCAAAAGAACTGGCCGAATCACAAACATGAGGCATGTTTAGAGGGCCACATGGACAGTTTACGAAGAGCAAAGGATACACGTGGGTAACGGTAGAGGATATAATTAAAGTGGTAGGACAGGGATACACCATGATAGGCACAGAACATCGCAACACCCGGACAAATGACAGACAAATGATACATTTAGAACGCATTCAGCAGCAGCCAGGGGGTGCCACTGAAGGCTTCCAAGCATGAGTGTTCTCCAATCACCACCTACTTAGGAAGACCCCAAGGGGCAGTGGTACACAGTGTCCTAGAGGAAACTGAAGGAGGCGGCTCCCATAATAACTCAGGAGCAGTTACAGAAAATAGGGGAAGCATTAAGACTAGGTAAGAAAGATACTGTAGAGGCTTGTGGAACAACTGAGGACAACAGCATTGACTTTTTTTTTTTTTTTTTTTAACCAATTGAGACTGCTCTCCCACACTGCCTGCCCCCACCCCCCAATGTTAAGGTTTTGGCCTATTTGTTTCATTCAGAGAAGTAAGGCACAGGCTATAATTACAGTACTCGGGGTTTTTTAGAAACTCAGCTTAAGATCAGTATGAGAGGTAGCAGCTTCAGGGGCTTTTCCCTACTCCCACCCCCACTGCTACACAGAACCAGTTGTAAATCTCAAAAATAAAGAGTCAACTTAAACACAAAATCTGGGTCAGTGTATTTGACTGCACTTCCCTGACCTTGCACAAGGACCAGAAATGGGCATACAAATCAGAAGAAAGCCGTGACAGAAGTCAAAGTTCCCATAACGAGCTAATTGCTTCATGTCTGGCTGAAGAGCAGATGGCAAGAGACAGGGAGAACATTCTGTCAGAGGGCCCCAGGCAGACTCTGGACAGCCAGCCCTGCTCCAATAACATCCCCATGTCAGCCACTGTCCAGGACACAGGGCCCACTGGCTGGGAGAGCCAGTCAAAGGCAGCCCCAGAGAGGTGAGAAGTAAGCTAAGTAAGGAAGAAGATGGCAGAGAAACTCCAAAGTCCCTTGCTCTTCATGACTTTTATTCAGCATGAGCCAGCTGTGACTACTGATATGAATAATCAAACAACAAAGAAGACTGACAATGATGCAATGGTGAAGGTAACACTGGCTTAGTCAGCATAATTTATCCTGTAACCAAGTCTTGGGTCAGGAATTAGAAACTACTGTTGCTGATATAACTGGTCACACAGAGCACTTATACTGTGCCAGAGGAGCCACTTTCCATACACATTCTCTCAAGTAATTCTCAAGACAGTTCCAAGAGGAACTATTACTAATCCCATTCTACAGATGATGAAATTAAGGCTAAGAGAAAATGAGTAACTTATCCATGACCTGACAGCTAGTAGGTAAGTAGGAAAATATGAAACCAAGTAAGTTGACTCCAGAATGTTTTTATTTATTCTTTTTACGATTTATTTGACAGAGAGAGAGAGAGCGCACAAGCAGGAACAGCAGCAGACAGAGGGAGAAGAGAAGCAGACTTCCCCACCGAGCAAGGAGCCTGATGCAAAGCTCAACCCCAGACCCTGGGATCATGACCTGAGCCAAACACAGACACAAAACAGACTGAGCGACCCAGGCGCCCCTCCAGAATGTTTTTAAACCACTCTGACACACACTTCATTCCCTCGCTCTTTTTCTCCCTAGCGATATATCACGGGTTTACCAGGTCACCAGATAAGGTCCACTGGTGCACTGGCCCCATTCTTTACAGAACACCCTCAGAGCAGCCTGGCCTGAGCACTTGTTCTTTGTTTCTAAAATGGGGGAAGCTTCAAATCTATTTTCTCCAGGGTAAGATCAAGAGGAAACATACCTCAACAGGAGGAAAGAAATCAGCATGACAGCCAAAAACCTCACCAGTGAAGGTTTTAAGATAATGAGTAAGGCATTCAGTAGAGGCGGGGCCCTTCTCCCTCCCTGGAGATTTTTAACTGCAATGGCATCTTGCATCTTTATAAGGCTTTAAATAATTTTAACAACTTGTATGGCCACCCTCTGTGAGCCCTCTGGCTTGAGTCTCAGCTCTGCAAGTAATATGCTGATGGCCCTAAAAAAGGTATACAGCCCATTTCACTTCTCTGGAACTCAGTTTTGTCATCAATAAAATAAGAACCATTGAATACAAAACTCAAGCACTGGAAAGTAACAGAACTACTAGGGAACCTCCTGACTCTTCACTCACCAAAGAAACCACCAACAGCCATTCCTTGGATTTGAACCAGACCCAGCACTGATGTTTCCAATAAAATTGATATAAAGACCCCTAAGATGATGTTTTCCAGCCCATAAACACCATGATTTCAGACTTTAGCAGCTGGGCCCAAAGATGGAGACTTTGCTTCATGAATACAATCAAACCCAATTCCCCATGACCAGCAGTGGGGAGAGTCACAAAAATCAACCTTAAATACCTTCCTTAGGATTTTGCCCCTTAAGCTTCCAACTCTAATACCAACTGAATTCAAAGTGTGACCAATGAATGTTGTCTGTATCGATTGTCCTACTTTACGTTACTTCCACTGAACTGAAGCCTGCTAGTTTTCTCAAGTTTGGTCAGATGCCTGCTAACACCATGGAAGCCTCACAGAAATGAGAGAAGCAAAAGCATGAAACTATTTCCAGACAAAGAAATGCCCTTTTATAAGTCCATTGGTATCAGCCTTCCCTCACCTGACCTATGAGATGCATCTGTGATTCTTCTTTCAGTTTCTAGAACTCCTCCCCTTCATAAGACAGAAAAGGCAGTAGCTAGACATGGATCAGTTCACTGACTGCTGTGATAGTCTTATGCCTGGAATGATAAGTGGTAATTAAAAAGCACAACACCCTCCCCCTCAGTCAAGAGAAACATACCCCTTCCCATTTCTCTGTGGATAGGACATGTGGACATGGGCATCAGAAACTACCCAAAGGCTCCAACTTCCAGGAACACCTGAGCCAACACAGCAGGCTCAGCTATAAAAAAGTAAGGCCAAGGAGGCATCAGAGAAACAGATGGTAAACAGAACACTTCAGAAGGCCAAGATCTGGGGAGCGCCTGGGTGCCTCAGTCGTTTAAGTGTCCAACTCTTGATTTTGGCAAGGGTCATGATCTCAGGGTAATGAGACTGAGCCTGGAGTTAGGCTCTGCACTGGGCACGAAGCCTGCTTTAAAAAGTCCCTGTCTCCCTCTGTCCCTACCCTCCTTCTCTATCCCTCTCTCTCTTAAAAAAAAAAAAATGTTTTAAAAAGTCCAAGATTTGGAAGGGAAAAAATATATATCAAAGGCTAAACTCAATTCAACCCTTTGGAAAAGTGCAGGTAAAAATTATTTCTCCCACCTCTACCTCCAAACATACTCCATTTCTTCTCCAACTCTCTTAATAGCATTAGGTTTTGAGGCCAGCAATATGGAGTAACATCAGAAAGAGACAAAACTTCTGCTCTGAATTAGGAATATCACTTAAAAAAACAGAAATGGCATCTTTTGGACACCTGGGTGGCTTAGTCGGTTAAGCCACTGCCTTCGGTTCAGGTCATGTTCCCAGGGTCCTGGGATCGAGTCCTGCATCGGGCTCCTTGCTCAGCGGGGAGCTTGCTTCTCCCTCTCCCTCTGCCTGCCACTCTGCCTACTTTTACTCTCTCTCTGACAAATAAAATCTTTAAAAAGAAAGAAAGAAAGAGAGAGAGAGAAAGAAATGGCATCTTACTAATCCCCATGCTTATAAACATGTAATGGCCAACGAGTTTCCTGGGCCTATAACACACTTTAGGCAACAGGCTCAGCGATTAGAAACAGCTCAGCTGGTTGGCAAATCAAACTAGGAGGGACATATTCACAGCTTTGAATCCTGTAAAGGCCAACTACCTCAAATCTTTGCGTGACAGCCCTTAGCTATTGCCAGCTATCGCAGAAGTCAAACAGGATGGGTACCAAGGGTACTATCCCTAAGACACCCCACCCTAGGAAAACTAAGTGAGCTCTTCAAAACCAGGAACTCTTTCTCACTTTAGTGTCCTCAACATCTTCCATTAGGCCTGGCACCTAGGAGAGCCTTAAGAAAATAAACTGAATGGTCAAATATTCTGCTGATGTGAGCAGGTTCATGGTGAGAGGAGGAGAGTAGCACAGTGCAAAAGAAATCACTGTGGAGTCAGAACTGGGTTTAAAACCTGACTACAGGGACGCCTGGGTGGCTCAGTTGGTTGGACAACTGCCTTCGGCTCAGGTCATGATCCTGGAGTCCCGGGATCGAGAGTCCCACGTCGGGCTCCCAGCTCCATGGGGAGTCTGCTTCTCTCTCTGACCTTCTCCTCGCTCATGCTCTCTCTCACTGTCTCTCAAATAAATAAAATCTTTAAAAAATATATAAATAAAAATAAAAATAAAACCTGACTACAACAAACCTTTTGACCTTGGTCCAGTCACTTAACCTCACTGAGCCAATTTTTTCATCTGTAAAATGGGGTAATACCAACTATTTTACAAGGTTAAAAGGAAGATTGAATGAGATAATGTTCTCCCACCTTTACTAGTCTGGTGTTAGTGTCCTAACTAATCTTATAGACATAAAATGTGCCTTGATGGCTGTATTGGAGACAGAATATAGGTAAGACCATGCAGTCTCAATGAGGGCAGTATTGCCCACAAGCACGGCAGGGAATGATTCTTCAGGAATAAAAATCTTAGCTATTTTAAGTTTATGCTCCTCCAAAGGGTCACAGTACATAAATAGATACATGGTATATCTTTGGTATTAAAATTCCATGGGGAAGGGTGCCTGGGTGGCTCAGTGGGTTAAAGCCTCGGCCTTCCACCCAGGTCATGATCTCAGGGTCCTGGGATGGAGCCCCACATTGGGCTTTCTGCTCAGCGGGGAGCCTGCTTCCTCCTCTCTCTCTCTCTGCCTGCCTCTGCACCTACTTGTGATCTCGGTCTGTCAAATAAATTAAAAAATTCCATGGGGAAGGAACAATTGTGGGGGAGGGGGACTCAAAAGGGGATAGTGAACAAAAGGTCGAAGAACACTTGATGAGAGGGCTCAAGAGCTGACCCACTACTTTTAAGAACCTGACCACGCTGGCGCTCTGACCTCACACTCCCAAACTCTAGAATGGGGAGAAGTAATTGTTTGCTATTTAAGCCACCCATTCTATACGACTCTATTACAGCAGCTCACAACCGACTTAGACACATCTCAATGCCTAAAACACTAAAGCCAAGGGCATTGTTAGGAGAATGAAAGCAGATATAGCCAGCCAACACAACCATACCCTTACCGATGTGCTACCTGGTTTAATCTGAAGGAACTTTAAGTCCGTGTGGAACATAATTCTGTTGCTCCTGGATTCTGGTGGAAAATAGAGGAAGGAAAGATGCAAAGTGTAAACCCTTCCCAAAGTCAGTAAAACTCTGGGAGAATTCTTCACATGTGTCCTGAGCAGCTTCTATCTTTTACAAGGTTCTTGTACCAAAGTCAAACTCAATTACTGTTGATGCTAGGAATCAGGGGTTACCCAAAGCCCCACCTGAATGGCAAGGGGCTATCCTCCTCCTCCCCTACTCAGCAGTGAAGCCCTTGGTGAAAGAACATGAAGAAAAAGGCAGGATACTGCCCCTTCAGACTACATATAATTAAAATAAGAAGTTCTATGCTATGAAAAAACTAAGGCCTGCAGCTTAAGACTGACTCAGAGAAGGATAAAGTATTCATCCTTGTTCAAAAAGAGAAAAGATTAGCCTCACAAGGACAGGTCTCCAAATTGACACCAAATCCAGGAATTAGAGATGCCTGTGCTACAGAGCGTGAGCTAAGCATCATCTGAGGCCCCAAAGAAAAATCCCCAGGAATACATGACCAAGGAGCTAGCATTTTAAGAATGTTCAGATTAGCTCTCCTGAAAAGAGGCTTACTCCAAGAGATGGCAGACAGCCTCTGCAACACAGCTTCACTGAGGAAAGAATAGAAAATAAGGAAAGGGGGTGGGAGGGAGAGGTAGGATGAGGTCAGAGTATGAATTGACAAAGATAATAACAGAGAAAGGCATCTACCTATTTGGAAAAAGATACAACTTACCTTTAAAGACTCATTATTTAGGGCACCTGGGTGGCTCAGTGGGTTAAGCCTCTGCCTTCGGTTCAAGTCATGATCTCAGGGTCCTGGGATAGAGCCCCACATCGGGGTCTCTGCTTAGCAGGGAGCCTGCTTCACCCCCCTCTCTCTCTGCCTGCCTCTGATCTCTCTGTCAAATAATTTTTTTTTTTAAAGGCTCATTTTTCAGGGGCGCCTGGGTGGCTCAGTGGGTTAATTAAGCCTCTGCCATCCGCTCAGATCATGATCTCAGGGTTGTGGGATCCAGCCGCGCATCAGCCGTGCATCAGCTCTCTGCTCAGAGGGAAGCCTGCTTCCTCCTCTCTCCGCCTTCCTCTCTGCCTACTTGTGATCTCTGTCAAGTGAATAAATAAAATCTTAAAAAAAAAAAACAGACTCATTTTTCAAAAACTATGCTCATTAATAGTAAATCTTCATTCTTTGAAGGTAGAAAGTTACTGCATTCCTATGTCCATTAATGGGTTCCTCCTCATTTAACCACTCTTCCAAGTAAGCACTCCCTTTTTTTTTTTTTTTTTTTTTGAGAATTTTAAAGTAATCTCTACACCCAAGATAGGGCTTGAATTTAGAACCCCAAGATCAAGAGACATGTTCCACCGACTGAGCCAGGTTCAGGTGCTCTAGTAGTCCCATTTTTATGCATTGGAAAACCGAGCCTGAGAGGTGACTTGTGCAAGGTCATATGGCTAGTAAGTGATAGATTCAAAACATGTTCACCACATACCAAAAATCTATTAAGTCCACTTCAAAAGAACTTTTTACTCATCTGAAGACAAGTCAGGTGAAAGTGGCTTTAACCATGCCACTTGGGGTTAAAAAAAAACCAACAGTATGGTATTATGTATTAATGAAACTGATCACTAATATGGTTCAAAAATATCTCTGAAGACAATTTCAGAGGTAGATTTTCAAAACTGCTTCAGACAATGACAGATCACTTAAGTAATGCCACACTCCCACCACTCACACCTACGCATACCACTCTAAAGGAGAACAGCACTCAATGAGGAAGTTCTAGCATGTTTACTTTAAAACTCATGTTGTTAATTTTTCAGTTTCACTTCACTAGCCTTTTATTGGGTCAGTGAAACACACCAGGGGTCAAAGTTGGCCTCTGCAGAGAATAACTAGTCTCCAAAGACACCAGGGAAGGTCAAGAAAGCAGGAATCCAAGAACAAGGCAACTTTTCATTCCTGGATCACCACCGCCTTACTAACATATTCCCCATTCCTACCCTCTGTAAAATGGGGGAAATAAGTCTTTTCTGTAGCCAATTTCACTTCAGAACACCACATAATTAGCAGATTAAATTCATTAAACAACCAAAAGAAAAACATACATCTAGTGTGGCAACACTTTCTTAAAAACCTAAGAGCCACATTCTCGGGTGGCTCAGTTGTTGGGCGTCTGCCTTCGGGTCCTGGGATCAAGCCCCACATCCGGCTCCCTGCTTGGCAGAAGCCTGCTTCTCCCTCCCTCACTCCCCCTGCTTGTGTTCCCCTCTCTCGCTGTGTCACTGTCAAATATAAAATCTTAAAAAAAAAAAAAAAAAAAAACAACCCAAGGGCCATATTCTCAACTGAAACCGCACACCAACTTAAAATCCATGTTATACATCAATCCTAACATCCTCATACCCTGGCACCCATCAAAATCCTATCCAAACCCCAAATCTGGCTGTATTTCTATCAGACAACAAAAAAAGCTTGGGTGGGGTGGGAGCTAAAAAGACACAAAGATATAAAACAAAACTTTTACACTGTCAAAACAAACACTGTTACTGTTTATAAACACATCAGTTTCTTCTTTTTTTTAATCAGTTTCTTTTTTAGGAAACAAGGAAGATTCATTCTCCTCCTGCCTACTTCATCTGAGTTAATCTAACCCCTTCAATCCCCCCCCCCCAAAGAAGTTTGTGGTTGGTTTTGTTTTACTGAGGTCAGAAAGCCACACAAACTGGAGTCAATGCCAGATATTAAACTTTTTAGTAGAAAACTGACATTACATATGCGGGGGGGGGGGGGGGGGTTTTTTTTTTTTTTTTTTTTTTTTTTTTTTTTTTT